>NC_067481.1:22479956-22779956 GCF_947179515.1 Apodemus sylvaticus
CTGTCTCAAAAGGACAAACAAGAGACTGGAGAGATGGCTCAGCATAAGGGCCCTGGCCAGTTTTCTGGAGAATCAGAGTCTAATTCCCAGAACCCACATGACTGCTCACAGCTAACTGTTAACTCCAGTTTTAGGGGATTCAGCACGCTCTCTGGCTTCGGTGGACACCAGACAAACATGTGATTTACAGACATACATAAGAGACAAAACCCCTATACACATAAGATAATAAATTAATTAGTCAATGACAAATTTTAAACAAGAAAATGAGAACTATTTTATTGCGTGTGTAGACCACAGGAGTACAGTCCGAATCTGTAGCGTTCCCGGGACACTTAGCATGCCCTGTGAGAACACTCAGGCACCTTCAGCTGTGGGCCCTGTTCTGTTGGAGGATTCCTTTTCTGATCACCATGGGACTATTCTTTAGCTATGCAGGTCTCATTAGACAGTTGTCGTTCTCTCTGCTGCCTCCTTCTAGAAAAACCAGGGCAAGTTTCCCAGAATTTAGTATTTTAACATTTCTTTTGCTGCCCTGAAGAACTACCAAACTGGACACGTAGCATAGGGATTCAGGAAGGGAGCCCCTCTAGGTCTTCCTAAGGTGTGTGTTCTGGGTGCACTCGCTGTGTCTTTGCCCACCAGGAAAGAGTGCCACCCTCTTCAGCCGACATACCAAGGCTATTGTGTGGGGCATGCAGACCCGGGCTGTGCAAGGCATGCTGGACTTTGACTACGTGTGTTCCCGAGATGAGCCCTCAGTGGCCGCCATGGTCTACCCCTTCACGTGAGTCATGCCGAGACAGGGCGTCTGGAAATGGCTAAGTGGGATTCTCCCCTTTAGATGCAGCCTGGGAATCAGCCTCCCATCTTTGTAGTGGGGAGATCTCCCCATCCCGGGACTGAGACAGTCCGTGTTCCTGGGGCCCCCTTTCCCTCAGATGGGAACTTTTAGGGGACACAGCCCTTGTTGCTCTTGAAGACGTGCCTCCTTTCAGCTTCCCCTCCCCGGCGCTGGTGGGTCGAGGGTGTTCTTACTCTTGCTCTGCTTTCTCACAGTGGGGATCACAAGCAGAAGTTTTACTGGGGACACAAGGAGATCCTGATCCCCGTCTTCAAGAACATGGCTGATGCCATGAAGAAGCATCCGGAGGTGGATGTGCTGATCAACTTTGCGTCTCTGCGATCCGCTTATGACAGCACCATGGAGACCATGAACTATGCCCAGGTAGAGCATGGATCTGGGGTAGCACGAGGTGGGGAGTCAGAGAGAGCTTCTGAGTGGAATTTACAGTCATGGATACTTGTGACCAAGGACTTGGGAACTGAGAGAAGTACTTGGAGACAGGTGCTTCTCAGAAGTGGCTTAAAACTGTGCAATGGCTGCCTCTCTAGGTTACCAGAAATCAGTTCCAGCTCATTCCCTCCTGCCCCGGCCTGCAGGGGGTTTCGACAGGGGATCCTAGGAGAGAAGGACAGAGAAATAGAGACAGGAGATGCAAAGAACAAGGCCAAGACCAACTTTGTTCAAGGCCCCAAAAACTGTATTTTCTCAGGGAACTTATACAAGCGGGGAAGAAGTAAGGCAAGTGGGATTTTCCACGTAGCCCGGGCATTCAGCCAAGGTGAATCTCTGGCAGCTGTAAGATGTTTTCTTCTTCTGGGAGGCACAGTGACCATTGACCACCCGATCTCTCCAAGGTCTGTAGCTGAGGAGAAGTCAAAACCCAAGCCTGTCCCTAAAATGGAATCTAAACATAAAGTAAGGTCAGTTTGGCTCCTGGCACCCTCCCAGGCTGGCTTGAACCACAGGCTCAAAAACACTGTCTTGAGCTGAGTATTGTTCAGTGGCAAAGCCCTTACACCTATGAATGTAAGGCCTTGAGTTCTATCCCCAGCACCATCCCCCCAAAACACTTTCTTATAGGATATTATATACTTACTAAAGGACAGATGCTAAAGAATAAAAAGCAGGTGGATACTTCCAAATCTTTTCTCATCAACATGGCCACCAGGTTTCAGCATGCCTGCCCCCTAGGTCAATAGGTTGGCACATTACTCTTGTTCTTTCCAGGCCTGTCGTAAGTGTCTTGGGTTGACATTTGCACGCATTCCCAACTATCACCTGTCTCAGTGTCCATTGCTGTGAAGAGACACCATGACCAAGGCAACTCTTAGAAAGGAAAATATCTCATTGGGGCTGGCTCACAGGTTTGAGGTGCAGTCTGTTAGCATGGCGGGAAGCATGGCAGCGTCCAGCGTCCAGTTAGACATGGTGCTGGAGGAAGGCAGGCAGGAAGGGGGTCTCTTTTTGGTTTTTTAAGACAGAGTTTCGCTGTGTAGCCCTGGCTGTCCTGAATTCAACTCTGTAGACCAGGCTGGCCTCAAACTCTGAAATCCACCTGCCTCCGCCTCCCATGTGCTGGGCTTAAAGGTGTGCGCCAGCTTCAGTTTCTACTTGCCAATACCAAACAACTGTGTAGTGACTTAGCATTCTGTTTACTCTGTGTGTCCTTGGACATTAACTAAAACTAACTTTGAGAAGCATGGGCTTGCCATTGGTGCCCTGGTCCTATCCCTCCTTCCCCCTTTTCTGTTGCAATACTTGCCTTTAGTTAATGATTTGTAAAAGCCTGCTATAGACCAGTGTTTTGGTGTTTGTTTGTTTTTTTGTTTTTTTATTGTCTGATCCAGCTGTTTCAGTTAATGAGTTGATAACATGAATTTGCTCTGCTCTTTAGATGAGCTGCTTTTTCAGGCTGGAGCAGACTTTAGCAAAAACGACCCAGGGCAAAATGGTAGCCCCCACCTGTTTCCACAAACAAAGTTTTATTAAAACAGCCAGTGTATTTCATTTATGTATTGTGTGCATGGATACTTAGACACTGAAAACATGTTATACAGACCACAAGACCTAAACTTGCAACCCTTTACAGACTGGCCCAGAGCCAAAGAGACATGGTTCTTAGATCTTCAGTTCCTCTAGCCCAGTCTAGGCAAGGGTGGGAACAGCTTGTTTCTCTGTGCGCTGACTAAGCCTGTAGGGACAGAGAGAAGACTCTGGGTACTTAGTGGGAAAGGCAGGTAGGGGTCAGCTGAGTCTGAGACTTTGGTGAGAGTGTAGCTACAGACTAGCGAAGACTTGGAAGCATTTGCCTCTGCTTCTGCAGAGTCTGTGTGTCACTGGCCAGTGAAGTTTGTTTCAATGTCTACTGCTGTGTGTGTGTGTGTGTGTGTGAATGTGTGTTAGGGGGGTGCATGTGGAGGTCAGAGGACAGCATTCAGGAGTCAGTTCCTCCTTTTACCTTATTTGCCCTTAGCATCAAACTCAGGCTTGGCAGCAAGTGCTTTTGCCTGCTGAGCCATCTCGCTGACCCCACCATGCCTGTCCTTTGAGAGAAGTTTGAAATGATCAGGGCAGAACCCGAGGCATATGGGAGGGAGAAGGGACATTCTCTTTACCTTACTTTGTTCTTGAAACCTGGGTGGGGACACTGGGTATAGGAAGGCCTCATTGTCTGTCAGAGGTGAAATGTTGACATGTTCAGTGTTAATTTGAAATGTTAATCCTCTAGATCCGGACCATAGCCATCATAGCAGAAGGCATCCCTGAGGCCCTCACCCGGAAGCTCATCAAGAAGGCCGACCAGAAGGGAGTGACCATCATCGGGCCTGCCACAGTGAGTGTCCACTCCAGAAGGCTTCCTGAGACCACAGGAAGCATGCATTGTTTGTTGTTTGTTGTGGGGTTTGTTGTTGTTGTATTTGTTTGTTTGTTTGTTTGTGTTGAGGCAGGGTTCTCCTACTGGTCCAAACTGGCCTGGAATTTATGGTAATCCTCCTGCCTCAGTCTCCTCCTGAGACTTGGGATTAGAGGCATGATCCATCATGCCTGTCAGAAAGCTCATTTCTGTGGTTAATAACTTTTTTATTTGATTATGCTGGATTTCCTAAATCCATTTTCATGCAAAGATATATAATGTATCTGAGCAAAGCTCTAGCCTCTCTTCCTTCCTGTTCCTCCTTAGGCCCCTTCCTTCTCTGAGACAGTTTAGTTTTTCTTTACGTCTCAGTTATACATGTATAATTTTGTGTACTATAAGATCCAGGACCCACGAATGAAAGAAAACATGCAATATTATTTTTCTATAACTGACTTAATTCACTTATATATGGTTATCTCCAACTGTGTTCATCTTGTTATAGATGACATGATTTTATTCTTTTTTGCTTGTTTCTTTTGTTTTTCGAGACAGGGTTGCTCTATGTAACAGCCTTGACTGTCCTGGAACTCAGTTTGTAAACTAGGGTGGCCTTGAACTCACAGAGATCTACCTACCTCTGCTTCCCAAATGCTGAGACTAAGGGTGTGTGCTACTGCGCTCTGCTAGTTAGATCGCATTCTGTGCTTATGCCACATTTTCCTGGTCCATTCCTGTATTGACGGATAACTAGGTTGGTTCCATGACTGAGCTATTGGAACAGTACTGCATTTTATTTGAAATGCTCAGGATGGAACCAGGACCCCACTTATACCAAGTGTCTTAGTCAGGGTTTCTATTCCTGCACAGACATCATAACCAAGGAGCAAGTTGGGGAGGAAAGGGTTTATTCCGCTTACACTTCCACATTGCTGTTCATCACTAATGGAAGTCAGGACTGGAACTCTAGCAGGTCAGGAAGCAGGAGCTGATGCAGAGGCTGTGGAGGGATGTTACTTCCTGGCTTGCTTTCTTATAGAACCCAAGACTACCAGCCCAGGGATGGCACCAGCCACAAGGGGCCCACCCTCCTTGATCACTAATTGAGAAAATGCCTTACAGCTAGAGCTCATGGAGGCATTTCCTTAACTGAAGCTCCTTTCATTATGATAACTCCAGCTTGTGTCAAGTTGACACACAAAACCAGCCAGTACAATTGACCCCTTGTCAACTTGACATACAAACACATCACTTTTAAGCCTCAACCCTTGCTTTCTTATTCATCCCCAATATCTAAACAGCTTTAAAAGTCCCACAATCTTTGCACATTCTTACTTATTAAGATTTCAATCCCAGCTGGGCATGACGGCACATGCCTTTAATCCCAGCTCTTGGGAGGCAGAAGCAGGTGGATTTCTGTGTTCGAGGCCAGCCTGGTCTACAGAGTGAGTTCCAGGACAGCGAGGGCTACACAGAGAAACCCTGTCTCAAAAAAAACCAAAAAAAAAATTTTTTTTCAATCCCTATAAAATATTCAATCTCTTTTAAAATCCAAAGTCCTTTTATAATTAAAAGTCTCTTAACTGTGGACTCCACTAAAATACTTTCTTCCTTCAAGAGGGGAAGGCACAGTCACAATCAAAAGCAAGAACAGTACCACTGAGGCACACTGCCAACCCCAGTTTTAATTATTTTATTTACTTGGGGTGTGTGTGTGTGTGTGTGTGTAGGGTGGCTTATGGTATTTATATATGAAGCCTGAGTGGATTTCACAAAGTCTCTGTTACTCTCCGTCTTGTTCCTTTGAAGCAGGGTCTCTCCCTGAACCTGGGCTTTCATGGTTTATTGACTAGACCGGAAGCCTGCAAGCCCCAATGACCTTGCTGTCTCTCCTTCCTTCAGTGCCAGGGTTCCAAGTATCGGGACAATGCCGAGCTGTTATGAAACTGACTAAACTCCATCCTTTATTGCTGCCACGGTGCTCTTAAGCACTGAGCCACCTCCCAGCCCCCTGGTTTGTAAAGGTCCCTTGTCACAGTCTTATCCCCTTCATAGTTACAAGGGGCTAATGGGAGAGGTTTGTTGTTTTTAATGCTTTCGTCTTTAAATGCAACTCTAATGTAGTGTTTAACTATTCCATTAACTATAAGCCAAAGAAAAACGCTGCTTGGGAGTTTATTTTTGACTCAGAACTTCATGATGGAAGAAATTGCTCTGTTTGTTTTAATTGTGTAAACATCGAAGCCGGGGCTGGAGAGATGGCTGGGTGATTAAGAGCACCTGTTGCTCTTTTGGAGAACCCAGGCTGTTTCCAGTACCCAGATGGCAGCTCACAACCCCTGTAACCCCAGGTCCAGAAAATCTGCCATCGTCTTCTGGACTCTGAAGACAGTGCACACACACAAAACAAGCAAAAATATCCGGAGCCATAAAATGAAAATAAGTTTAAATAAACATTCGAAGCTAAGGCTGTGTGTGGAGGTGGTGACATCTTTAAACCTTTAATTTCAGTACTTGGGAGCCAGAAGCAGGTAGATCTCTGTTAGTTCAAGGGTAGCCTGGTCTCCATAATACTTTTCAGGCTAACCAGAGCTGCATAATGTGATCCTGTCACCAAAAAAAAGTAGGAGCTAGGATATTTTTCTTCCTACCCTGATGCTAGGGACTGCCTGAAAGCCTAATGCATGCTGGGTAGAAATGCTGAATTAGCATCCCTAAAACTAAGAGTTTTGCAATAAGTAAAGGTTGTGTTGTAAGCACAATGTCATTGTACATGGAGAAGCCCAGCTGTGTTGTGCATCTTTGCTGGGTCCTTTAACCCATGATATGAGGGAAGTGGCATAATGGTACATAGGCTGATCAGAAACTGGGTATAGAGTCAGGTTGTACACACACGTCTAGCAGAGAGAAGTGCTTCTTCCTGGGCAGGTGTTAATTCTTTCAGCCACTTCTCTCCACGTTGGAGAGGTACAGGGCAGGTGAAGTAGGGTTTTGTTGCTCCTCCTGCACCCTGCTTTGTCTTAACTGCTGTTCCTGCCTCTGAAGGTTGGGGGCATCAAACCTGGATGCTTTAAGATTGGGAATACTGGTGGGATGCTGGACAACATCCTGGCCTCCAAACTGTACCGCCCAGGCAGTGTGGCCTACGTCTCACGTTCAGGAGGCATGTCCAACGAACTCAATAACATCATCTCTCGGACCACAGATGGTGTGTACGAGGGTGTGGCCATCGGCGGGGACAGGTAAGAGCTGGGAATCTTCTACAGTGGAGCTAACTAGCCAGGCAGCATGTATGGTGTGTTACTTAACTGCCCAAACGCTGAGTATGCCCTCAGCCCTACAACTGCCCTAGTAAAGTTATGTAAGACTATTGAGGGGGACTGTTCTTTACTGGCCCCTCCCACCTATTTACATTAGCCTAGAGCTTCTGAATCCATCCTAGACTTCACATCCATGTATGTAGTGAGGTGCTTCTCACATGTTCCTGCACCCCCCCACACTGTCTCTTGTTCTCCCTGCTCTGTACAGGTACCCTGGGTCCACATTCATGGATCACGTGCTGCGTTACCAGGACACTCCAGGAGTCAAGATGATTGTAGTTCTTGGGGAGGTGAGTCGTTGTTGCCATTGCTGTTTTTGAAGGGTGGTTCGATTATAAATGTAGTCTAGGATTTGTGTTTTTAAGAATTCACGCAAAAAAAAGGGGGGGGCGCTGGAGAGATGGCTCAGTGGTTAAGAGTACTGACTGCTCTTCTGAAGGTCCTGAGTTCAATTCCCAGTAACCACATGGTGGCTCACAACCATCCTAATGAGATCTGACGCCCTCTTCTGGAGTGTCTGAAGACAGCTACAGTGTACTTAGATATAATAATAAATAAATCTTAAAAAAAAAAAAAAGAATTCATGCACTCTGGCACTCAGTATACATCTTAAAGCCTGATGGTACAGCCGGTAAGATTCTGGGGCTGAGAGTTTGCTCTGTGGGCAGTGAGCAGCAGTGAAGGAGGAGCTGTCTTCCCTCTGGCCACAGTGCCCACCTGCTGAGAAGGATAGCTGGAGCAGTGAGGCCATCTTTTTTAAGTTAGATTTTTAAAAAAAAAAAAATTACGTGTTGTGGGAAATACTAAAAAGAACTGCATGTTCTCGCCTTACACGGGGCACTGGCGGGCCACATGGCCCTAGCAGGGTGTTCTCGTCTCAACAGACTCTGTCCCAGAGCTCCCGAGATGTCTCCACCTGACTCTCTAAGTTCCCTTGGTGGGTTGCTGGCACGCCAGCCCCATGCTTCAAAACCCTCATGGCCTTTGCGGTGCACATCTGGCAAACCCACGTTTTGCTACCTTACCTTCTCTCTTGAACCTAATCGAACAGCCCTGTGAAGGAAAAATGCCATACAAACTTAATTTAGAAACAATGGTAACTCAATCACTGGGCAGCTAGAATCCTAATCTTGTAAGCCATATTAAATCTAAATCCTCCAGGATTCGCCATATAAGCCAGGAGACACTAGCAGCTACATCTTGCCCTCACTATCCCCGTCCAAAAAGCCCCTAAGTCTGTCCTGCTTCCTCTCTTCCTCCATCCAACCCGGAAGTCCCGCCTGCTTGCCCAGTGATTGATTCCTTTATTCATTGGGGGATGGTTCACAAGGAGTCACCTGCATATGGTGACTCATTCCTTGGTCCAGACAGACCCTCCCGGGAAAGCAGAATTAACTTCAAAATACAACAGCACCAGGGCCATCCACAGCAATTATGTATATGAGTGCTTTGCCTTTGTGTGCCTCCTTCCTGCAACAGTCAGTGAGGGTGCCAGTCCCCTGGAAATGGAGTTATAGGTGTTTGTGAGCTATTATTTGGGTGCTAGGAACTGAAACCAAGTGCCCTGAGCCATCTCCCCAGCCCCTGTGAGGGCTTTTGTTTTGTTTTGTTTTGTTTTGTTTTGTTTTGTTTTGTTTTGTTTTAAAAGCTCTGGGGAGTGCTATAATCCCATTCCTTACTTGTTCTTCTGAGAGAGGCTCTAATCCTTCATCATCATACACTGTAGATTAGAAAGGGACCCCAGGAACGGCCTTATTAAGATACTTATCATCCCTTCATGATTCCTTATATACATACATACCTAGTGTTGGGGTTTTGTGTAAGCTCCACCCTACACCTACCTGGCAATAGCCAGGTATGCCCCGCCCCAGAGATCTGGCCCACTATAAGAGGGGCTACTTGCTCCTCCTCTTTCTCTTTGCTCTCCGCTCTCCCACATTCTCACCTCTCTGCCCCTGGGGCTCTTCCCCCCCTCCACGTGGTCATGGCCGGCCTCCACTCTCCTCTCTCTCTCTCTCTCTCTCTCTCTCTCTCTCTAACTCCCATCCCCTATTCTGAATAAACTCTATTCTATACCATGTCTGTGTGTGTGTGGTCCCTCAGGGGCAGAGGTGCCCAGGCAAGGGCCCGCCTGGACACCTTCCCCCACGCCGCCTAGCCACACTCACCTAACCCCTTATACCCCCCACCTTTAACCCCTTTCATCCTTCATTGAGTCCTTCACCTAGGATGAATCAAGTGGAAATTAAACTCACTGTCTATTACGTAGCCCAAGTGTTTATCCTCAGATTTTGTAGCCAACTTTTATTTCATGGGGTTGTTGGGGTTTTGTGGGGTTCTTTTTTTTTCCTTTTTTGTCTGTGAGTCATGTGGGCAGTTTTTCCTGTTGTCTGGCTAGTCCTAGGCAAACGAAGCAGCTTCCACTAACTTGTGGGGTTTTCCCCTTTCCCCATTCCTCTGCAGATAGGGGGTACGGAGGAATATAAGATCTGCCGGGGCATCAAGGAGGGCCGCCTCACCAAGCCGGTGGTCTGCTGGTGTATCGGGACCTGTGCCACCATGTTCTCCTCCGAGGTAGGAGTGGGGGCCGGCTAGCGCTGAGTAGGAAATGAGTTTGCAGAGATGGCGGGCTGAGTGAAATCATACAGTTGAATTCCCATTCAGCTGCGAATTCCTTCAGTAAGCCTGTGCTGCTTGCTCTGTGACTGCAAAGCCCAGCCCAAGTTGTGCCTGCCAGTGCTCAGCTCCACTCTTCTGCACCTTCCCCAGCAGGTTAAGGCCTTGATGAGACACTGAGTTCTGACTCAGGGGGATATGAGGAGGAAGGGGCTTAGCCTGGTAGGTCAGGCTAGGGACACCCTGTGGGCGACAGTGGGGAAAACATTGTTCTGACTGTACTAAGATGACATCCTGGGCATGTGAGGCGACCAAATGGGTAAAGGTGCCACCATCAGTTTGACCAACAGAGAGCAGTCCCCAGAACCCACACAGTGGAACGAGAGAGCTAACTCCTCCCACAAGTGGTTCTGACCTTCACATTCTCACTGCAGCCCGTACAAGTCACCCCAAAAGTATATCCAGCCGAGTGGTGTACTTGTAAATCCAGCTCTTAGAGGTCTGAGACAGGGGGTGATAAGCCTGGGCCTGATAGATGTTTGCTTTGAGTTCGAGCCTAGACTGTTCCACACAGTGGGTTCCATCCGGACAAGCTGAGCTTCGTAGTGAGACGGTCTCAAGGAAATAAAACAATTTGCTAACCCATCTATTCGGAACAGCCTGCGGGTCTCTTGATGCTGTGTGTAGAGCAAAAGATTGAAGTAGCCTAGTGTGGTCCGGAGAAGGTGTATGCACTGTATGTGTATGTGTATGTACTTGGGTGTGGTCATACATACCTATGTACTGCATAGTCAGGCAAGCCTGAATTAGTGATGTAGTTATTCACCATAAAAGGAACTCAAGACGTGGTTATTCTTTTTTTTTTTTTCTTTCTTTCTTTCTTTCTTTCTTTTTTTTTTTTTTTTTGTTTTTGTTTTTGGTTTTTTTGTTTGTTTGTTTTTTTCGAGACAGGGTTTCTCTGTATAGCCCTGGCAGTCCTGGAGCTCACTCTATAGACCAGGCTGGCCTCGAACTCAGAAATCCTCCTGCCTCTGACTCCCAGAGTGCTGGGATTATAGACGTGTGCCACCATCGCCCGGCTAAGACATGGTTATTCTTAAGGCAGGGTACTATGGAAATTTCAAATATGATTCATATTATTTATTTATTTATTAAAATTTATTTATGTGCCGGGCAGTGGTGGCTCACGCCTGTAATCCCAGCACTCTGGGAGGCAGAGGCAGGCGGATTTCTGAGTTCGAGGCCAGCCTGGTCTACAGAGTGAGTTCCAGGACAGCCAGGGCTATACAGAGAAACCCTGTCTCGAAAAAATCAAATAAAAAAAAAAATTTATTTATGTATATAGTATTCTGCCTGCATTAATGCCAGCAAGCCAGGAGAGGGCACCAGACCTCATTGTATATGGTTGTGAGCCACCATGTGGTTGCTGGGAATTGAACTCAGGACCTCTAGGAGAACAGACAGTGCTCTTAACCTCTGAGCCATCTCTCCAGCCCACGATTCATTTTATAAATGTGAAGTATGTGGGATATTTTCCTCCCAGGTGAATAAGGGGGATAGGGTGATGCAGAATTCCGCCTGCCTCTCAGGGGTTACTGGCATAGGCTTTAAGGTCAGCTCTTTGTGCGCTCTCACCTGGCAGATCAGTACCTTCATTTCCAGAGCTGTAAAATTGGATTTTTAGATGATTTAAATGGAAGTGACTGTAGCCAGGTGTGATAGCACAAAGTATAATCTCAGCATTTTGGAGGCAGAGACGGGAGGATCAGGGGTTCAAGGCTAATATGGGTTACACGGTGAAAGAGCAAAACAGAGGCTGGGAGAAAGCTCAGCTGATCACATGCATGAGGAACCAACCAAGTGTCAGCCCCCAGCACACACAGGAAATCCAGATACAGTGGCACATGCCTGCAGTTCCAAAGGGGTGAAGATGGGTTCACTGGTCTAGGTTAATCGATGATTTCTAGGTTCAGTGAGAGATGCTGTCTCAAAGAATAAGGCAGAGAGTGACTAAGGCAGATGTCCATCATCTGACCTCCATGGACATGAATGCACGTACACACACACACACACACACACACACACACACACACACACGCACACACACGCACACACGCACGCACACCACAAAGCCAAAACAGAAGTGACTGCAAAGGTCTGGAACCCTTAGGACTTCTGCGACTCTTCCAACCACTTATGGGTGAAGCTGCTTCTCATTCGCCTTTCTCTTAGCACCTTCTCCCTCCCAGACCTTTCCTCACAAAATAACTCCCCTCTTCCACTCTTCTATTTGGGGTCCTTTTTAGATTAGATTCTGCCCGAGGTAAAATGTTGCCCTTCATAAGACTTGCCTTGGTCATGGTGTCTGCTCACAGCAGTGAAACCCCAACTAAGACACCCACCAAAAGGCAAACAGCTTTAATCGGGGCCTGCTTACAGGTTCAGAGGCTCAGTCCATTATCATCAAAGAGAGAGCTTGGCAGCATCCAGGCAGGCATGGTGCAGAAGGAGCTGAGGGTTCTACATTTTCGTTTACAGGCTGCTAGCAGAATACTGGCCTCCAGGCAGCTAGGATGAAGGTCTTAAAGCCCACACCCACAGTGGCACACCTACTCCAATAGGATCATACCTTCTAATAGTCCCACTCCCTGGGCCTAGCATATACAAATCATCACATTCTACTCCCTGGCCCCAGTAGTCTTTGGGGGCCATACCTAAACATAGTATAATGCAAAATACATGTAGCCCAACTTTCAGAGCCCCAATAGTCTATAGCAGTCTCAACAATGACCCATCTCTTAGGTGCTTTCGGGCCTGACCTTCCTCTTTAAGACAGGTGATAGACAGTACCAAAGTCCTGCTAGCACTTAGCTCTCTGCCAGCAATCAACAATTGAAAATACAGGGACATACCTTCATGCTAAGTAAGGGAAGGTCACCGCAACACTCCTGCACTGTTTCTGTACCTGCTTTCCTTCTGTCTCCCTACCGAACCATGCCAAGGACTCCTCCAAGGGGTCAGCCCCTCACCCTTTGGATCTTGCTGGCACTCCCCATTATTCTTGGGGAACACAGGGCACTGAAGTGTGTTAAATTTTAAAAGTGATTTTTAAGACTTGAGTTTGTTTAATTTTACTTTTTTTGTTTGTTTGTTTATTTGTTTTGAGGCAGAGTTTCTCCGTGTAGCCCTGGTTATCCTGGAACTCACTTTATAGACCAGGCTGGTCTCGAACTCAGAAATCTGCTGGCCTCTGCCTCCGAATTGCTGGGATTAAAGTCATATGCCACCACTGCCCGGCTATTTTTACTTTTGTTGTTGTTGTTTTCAAGTCAGTTTCTCTGTATAGTGCTAACTGTCCAGGAACTCACTCAGTAGACCAGGCTAGCCTTTAACTCATAGATCTACCTGCCTCTAAGTGCTGAGATTAAAGGTGTATATCACTACCCGGCTTAAAAGTAACTTTTAAGATTCTTGTATGACACTGCGAGGATTATCAGCTAGTGCAGTAACTGTCTGGGTATCAGGAATCCTTGAGCAGGTCAGTCTCTCACTTTTCAGAGAGAGCAGAGTGAGGGATGCCCATTAATTGGCACACTGGAGGAGGCTACTGAAGGGATAGTTGAGGGCTGGAAAGTGGGGCTGTTCTTCCAGAGGGCCCAGGTTCAATTCCCACACTAGCAGGACTGCACACCACAAGCTCTCTGTTGCTCCAGCTTCAGGGGACATGCTGCCCTCTTGTGGCCACTGCTTACACACTGTGCACGTATACACATACAGGTTAAGTAGTGAAATACATTTAAAAACAATCTTTTAAAAAGTGGAGAATTGGGCTGGAGAGATAGCTCAGCGGTTAAGAGCACTGGCTGCTCTTCTGAAGGTCCTGAGTTCAAATCCCAGCAACCACATGGTGGCTCACAACCACCTGTAATGAGCTCTGATGCCCTCTTCTGGTGCTGTCTGAAGATAGCTACAGTGTACTTAGATATAAAAATAAATCTTTAAAAAAGAAGTGAAGAATTAAAGATACACCTTATGAAGTGGCACTTTTACACGTGTGCTTCTCAAAACACAGGCCCTCAAGGCAATCACCAGCCCATCAGAGATGACGGGGCTGCTTTAAGTCAGGGAAATTGTTTTTTAAGATTTATTTATTTTATTATATCTAAGTACACTGTAGCTGTCTTCAGACACACCAGAAGAGGGCATCAGAGCTCATTACAGGTGATTGTGAGCCACCATGTGGTTGTAGGATTTGAACTCAGGACCTTCAGAAGAGCAGTAGGTGCTCTTAACCACTGAGCCATCTCTCCAGCCCCAATGCTATCTATTCTTTTTCCCCTTTAGAAACCTGAGTTTTAGTTTTGAGAAATCCCAGAATTTAAAGATTGGTTTAGTCAGGTGTGATGACCTACACATGTTGCTGAGGCAGGAGAATTGCTTGAGCCCAGGAATTCAGAGGTCAACCTGAGCAGCAGCTTAGGAGAAGAAATCCCCTATGAAGTATCTGCTGAACTTCGCAGAGCAAGTTTCTGAGTACAGCGAAGCCATTATTAAGCTTTCTGCAAAGCATGTTGTTCATTTAAATCTGCAAGAACACATGCTGGGACCAAAATCGCCCAGGTTCAAATGCTTCCACATACTGCCTTGCGGTTGTGGGCAGTCACTTAGTCCTTGAAGAAACACTAGCAGGCAGCAGACAGAGCATCGTGTGGGTGGAGCTCTTAGAAAGGTCTTTGTGGTGGGAAGCACTCTCCCTCAGATGAGATGCTAGTACCATTGCTTGCTGGGCCCCATCCTAGGTCAGAGGTAGATTCATTTATTTCCCTAACTGCTTGACTCCCACCTAACTCTTTTTTTGTTTTGTTTTGGGTTTTTTTGTTTGTTTGTTTGGTTTTTTTTTTTTTTCCGTTTTTTTGATTTGGTATTTCGAGACAGGGTTTCTCTGTGTAGCCCTGGCTGTCCTGGAACTCATTCTGTAGACCAGACTGGCCTCGAACTCAGAAATCCACCTGCCTCTGCTTCCCAGAGTGCTGGGATTACAGGTGTGTGCCACCACTGCCCGGCCCTAACTCTTGTTTTAAAAAAATGTTTTATTTTAGTGTGTGTGTGTGTGTGTTACACATATGGAGGTCAGAGGACAACTTGTAGGAATCCTTTCTACAGTTGTCAGGCATGGTGGCAGGCACTTTTAGCCACTGAGCCGTCTCACCAGCCCCTGGTAAACTATTTGATGGGTTTTCTCTTCCCCCTTTTCCTGTTTCTTTGGATATACACCTTGTTCCAACCTGTGATTAGAAAGAAGTAGTCGGCACTTGTTGCTCTAGAGATGTAAGCCTAGTGACAAAAAGGCTGACTTTTTGAACACCTTGAGATTTTTGCTGTCATATGAACTCTCTTGAGCTTCAAGGCATAGCTAACTTTACCCTTTGCTTGTTGCTGAGAGCTAACCCTCCTTCCGACCCCTCTTACACTGGCCACAGAGATAGCAAATGTGGCTCCCATAAAGAGGATGGTCTTGAAATTGGATTGACAGCTTTGTATCCTCGCCTTACTGTACACTGTGGGTATCACCTTGAAGCTAACCTCCCCTGCCTCAGGTGCCACCCCTGTGATATGGGAGTTGCCTATCCTACCTGTTGTTAGCATACGAGAGGTTTAAACGAAGGAACCGGTACGTGTGCAGCCTTTGGCGCCGGCCAGCCTGGGATCAGTGCTGATGTTCCCCGGGATCTTCCTCTTCCCTGGAGTACTGACAAGCCTAGTAAAGCTGCTGTTCTTTGTCTTCCAGGTCCAGTTTGGCCATGCTGGAGCTTGTGCCAACCAGGCTTCTGAGACTGCAGTAGCCAAGAACCAGGCCTTGAAGGAAGCAGGAGTATTTGTGCCCCGAAGCTTCGATGAGCTTGGAGAAATCATTCAGTAAGGAGTGGGCAGGATGTGGTCCTCCCACCTTTCCTGATCCCTCCTGAGGACAGCAGCCCCCCTAACACGGGGCCTCTGAATACGCTTAGTTTTTCATTTGCTCTAATAGGGAAAACCATCTTTTTCCTTGTGTTTGTTTTATTTTAGTTGTAAAAGCATCAGGTCAAGGACAGTGAGGCTGGTGTTAAACCTCATTTGGTTTCTGAGGCCACTGACTTGGCTGGTATTGGTGGTCATTAAAGAGACATGGGCTTGGATGCATTTAGAAAGTGTCACCTTAGCCATCCAGTGGTAGCACACACCTTTAATCCCAGCACAGAGACAGGAAACAGAGACAGGTGGATCTGTGTGAGTTCCAGGACAGCCAGGACTACACAGAGAAACTCTGTCTCAAAAAACAAACAAACAGAAAGTGTCATGTGGAATATCACGTATCACCTGTGGTTGACAGAGTTGACATTGCCTTTTTCTGTTTGTGCCTCCTGAGTGTGCCTCAGCTGTTCTCGTCTCTTCCGGTGGTTCCCTGATTCAGCTTCCTGTGAAGCCTCACCCAGTGCAGGGGAGCTACCGGGTGGAGGCGAGGACATTCTGGGCCATAGTTTGTTTTCATTTCGTTCTTGGGATCCAGCTGGTAGGAGTGGGGCACTGACAGCTGAAGACGCCTACAGTGTTTGGGAGAAAGCCTAGAAAA
Source organism: Apodemus sylvaticus (assembly GCF_947179515.1). NCBI lineage: Eukaryota > Metazoa > Chordata > Mammalia > Rodentia > Muridae > Apodemus > Apodemus sylvaticus. The sequence continues at coordinate 22,496,204 of NC_067481.1, forward strand.
AAAAATCTATAGAAACCATAGCATCTCCTGTCTCTCCCTGACTCCCAGGTCTGTGTATGAAGATCTTGTGGCCAAAGGAGCCATTGTACCTGCCCAGGAAGTGCCACCTCCAACAGTGCCCATGGACTACTCCTGGGCCAGAGTAAGTGCCATGGGTAGCGGGAGGGCCATGGCAGATTTGGGGGTTTTGTTCGTTTGTCTTGAAAACATGCTCTCTACAGTCGTAAAACTTGCTATGTATGAAACGCAGAGATCGTCTGCCTCTGCTTCCCGAGTGCTGGGATTAGAGGCTTATGCTGCATGCTTAGCTCTGAGTTGGTGTTTTTTCCAGGCAGGGATCCTACTAAGCGGCCCTGCCATCCTAGAACTTACTAGGCCTGGACAGCCTCAAACTCTGAGATCCTCCTGTCTCTGCCTCCCAAGTGCCAGGATTAAAGGTGGCTGGATTGGTGAATTTTAAGGTGGTTTGACCTCCTAGATACCAGACTCCTTCCAACTGCTGAGAGCTTTTCCAAGGGGATCAGAAACCTCTCTGATTAACCCTTGGGTCCCGTGTACTGTATGCCAGAACTGTCCCTGATTTTATTTCTAGGTCTGGTGACAGAATTGGCAACACAGCCCACATGTGTTTTATTTGATGTTGGAAGGAGCCAGCTTTAGGGGCTGACAGCAGTAGGGAGGTAGAGGCAGGAATCAGAAGTTCATAGTCGTGCTGCTGCTTATTCCTCTTCTGCTCTTCCTGCTTCCCTCCTCCCTCCTCCTCCTCCTCTTTTTCCTCTTTCCTTTCCCTCCTCTTTCCTCCATTCTTCTTCTTTTTTTTTTTTTTTTTTTTTTTGGTTTTTCAAGACAGGGAGTCTCTGTGTAGCCCTGGCTGTCCTGGAACTCACTCTGTAGCCCTGGCTGGCCTTGAACTCTCAGATCTCTCAGAGATCCACACTGCAAGACTTAGAAAGCTACTTGTAGGGCTGGAGAGATGGCTCAGTGGTTACGAACACTGACTGCTCTTCCAGAGATCCAGAGTTCAAATCCCACAACCACATGGTGGCTCACAACCATCTGTCTTGGGATCTGATGCCTTCTTCTGGTGTGTCTGAAATAGCTACATCGTACTCAAATACATGAAATAAATATATAAATCTTTGGAAGGAAGGAAGGAAGGAAGGAAGGAAGGAAGGAAGGAAGGAAGGAAGGAAGGAAGGAAGGAAGGAAGGAAGGAAAATACTTCTAAGAAATGCTTTCCTAGAACATGCAAAGGAATATATTTAAAATTTTTGTTGAGTTAAAGATTATCGTGGGAGATTATCAGAAGATAATTATGATGAGGTGCCACACAGCAGGTAAAAGGAATGAACTAAGTTGTCCATGTACACACATTAATGGAATCAGACCCATTGAGTTAAAGGCACACTGTGGGCAGGCTTGCTGACAGTCTTGGTGGTCCTCAAACTTGGTGTGTGGAGCCAGTGACCCACCAGCCTCCACCTCCAGAGAGCTGACATGAAAGATGTGCTCTACTGTCCTGGCCTCCTCTTCTTCTTTTTTCTTTTCCTTTTTTTTCTTTTGTTGTTGTTATTGTTGTTGGTTGGTTTGGCTACACAGGCCCTGGCTGTCCCGGGACTCAGAGATCGCCTGCCTCTGCCTCCCAGTGCTAGGGCTGAAGGTGTGCACCTCTATGCCTTGCTAGCCTCCACTCTTGGACAGTTTTTCTGGGTATTTACTGCTTGTCCTTCAGAGTGACCCAGCACACATAGTCTTGGGGGGGGGGACCCCTCTGTTGGCCACCATAACCCTCTGTCCCCGTGTCTTCTCAGGAACTGGGTTTGATCCGAAAACCTGCCTCCTTCATGACCAGCATCTGTGACGAGCGAGGGCAGGAGCTCATTTATGCGGGCATGCCCATCACCGAGGTCTTCAAGGAAGAGATGGGCATCGGTGGTGTCCTCGGCCTCCTCTGGTTCCAGAGAAGGTGAGGCAAGATGGGCACGGGTGATAGGGCATTGGGCTCAGAGCCCACGGCCTTCCCTTGACACAGGAGGTGGGGTGGGCAGACTGAGACTGAGGAGTGTTAGCGTCACGTGGCCACGGGCCGACAGGTCACTGTAAAGCAAGAGAATGAAAAGGAACAGCCTCAGGAGATGTCTTAGGAACTTTTAGAGAAATGGACAGTATGGTGACCTCCGGGTCAGCAGGGCATCTGGACAGGTGTGAACTTAACCAGTGGAGCTGATGGAGCTTCCGTGCAGCCCCAGACGAGGTCATTCCCCTTGGCAGTTCTCTCATCAGGCTGAGCTGTAGACGTTTGTGTTTTCCCTTACTCACTCCCAGGGTTAGTCTTCCCTGAGACTGACAGCCGCACAAGGCCACAGGCGTGTGGTCACACAGCACTGATGAATCTCCATGAGAAAGCCTTGGCTTCTGTACTCTGTCTGTAGAGATGCTGTGACCTTTCCTGGATAAACAGTGTAGTACATAGGTTTCTCTGTGTGCTTCCCCCACCCTCCATCCCCCAGGCTCCAGACACTGCCCTTGATTATTATCGAGGAGACGGAACGCTGCAGATGTGTGGGGCGGGGCCACATCTCCTTTCCGGTAGCAGGCACGTGGAGATGTGGCTGCAGTTACAGACCAATCCTGTGAGAGAAAGAAACTCAGGCGGGCCACCAAAGCATCTTTAACTTGTGTGACTGGCGACCCCTTTCATCCACTTTTTTTTCCATCATTTTTTGAGGCAGGGCCTCACTATGTAGACCAGGTTAGCCTCAAACCCCAAGATTAATCTCCCTCTGCTTTCCATGCGCTGGGATAAAGGCATGAGCCACTGCCACGGCTCAGCTGACCAAAATTCATAAACTTTGGGTTTTGTTTTTTTTTTTTTTTTCCAGAGACAGTTTTTGTTTTTGTTTTTTTAAAGATTTATTTATTATATCTAGGTACACTGTAGCTGTCTTCAGACACACCAGAAAAGGGCGTCAGATCTCATTACGGATGGTTGTGAGCCATCATGTGGTTGCTGGGAATTGAACTCAGGGCCTTTGGAAGAGCAGTCAGTGCTCTTAACCGCTGAGCTATCTCTCCAGCCCAGCTTTTTTGTTTTTTAAGAATCTTTTATTTATTTATTTACTTGTTTACTCTTTTACGTATTTGGTATTTTGCCTGTATGACTGACTGTTGTCTGTGTGAGGGTGTCAGATTCCCTGGAACTGAAGTTTCAGTTGTAAGTTGCCATGTGGGTGCTGGGAATTGAACTGGGATCCTCTGGAAGAAGAGCCAATGCCCTTAACTACTGTGCCATCTCTCCAGCCCCATATATATGCCTCTTAAGAGGAATTTTTGTATGTATAGTGAAAACTGCAGTTCATAATGTTTCATAGCCTCAAAACAGAGCCAAGTGTTTGAGGCAGCATTTGCTGGTGTTTCACAGTAGGACAGCATGTGTGCATCACAGTGTGCGTATTACGTTGTCAGAACTAAGGCTGTAATGAAGTCACATGGTGTGACATGGGCGAGCACTGCAGATTCAGTACAGTTTGATTTTGAGTTAACTTTTGATCGTTGCACATTCAGAAACCATTTATGGGCTGGAAAGATGGTTCAGTGGTTACTGTCATGCTCTGTGGTGTTTAATAACTACAGCCTTGCCCAGGAATCAAGGAGGGTTTGACTTGGAATTGGTACTAGTATCAGGCTGTAGAGGGAAGTGTGTCCTTGTCATTGTAGCTCCTGGACTTTGTTCCAACTCTGTGTGCCTTCCTTTAGGTTGCCGAAGTATTCCTGCCAGTTCATTGAGATGTGTCTGATGGTCACAGCTGATCATGGGCCAGCCGTCTCTGGGGCCCATAACACCATCATCTGTGCTCGGGCTGGGAAGGACCTGGTCTCCAGCCTCACCTCAGGGCTGCTCACCATTGTAAGTCTGGCCTTCCTGGGAGGTAGCAGCTTTGGCATCATGCTGCCTAAATGCAGTAGACTTCTAGGAGCCCAGGGTAAAAACCCCAGGCCAGATGCTGCTCAGGGTATCCTGGGGTGGTTTGCAGGGCAGGGAAAACCATCACCCTCAGCAGTCTGGGTTTGCTTCTCCTACAGGGAGACCGGTTTGGGGGTGCCTTGGATGCAGCAGCAAAGATGTTCAGTAAAGCCTTTGACAGCGGCATTATTCCCATGGAGTTTGTGAACAAGATGAAGAAGGAAGGGAAGCTGATCATGGGTATCGGCCATCGAGTGAAATCGGTAACTGCTGCTCCCGTTCTGAGGCATCTACGGGATGTGTGGGGATAAGAGACTGCTGACTGAATTAGACCCGCTTGGCCTGCAGCCATGGCATCGCAGTTGAGAGTGCTTGCTACTCTTAAAGAGGATGTGCATTTAGTTCCCAGTACACACATGGCAGCTTACTGTAATTGTACTTACAGTAACTAGTTCGAAGGCACCCAACACCCTCTTCTGGATTCTGGGCACCAGCAAACAGGTGGTGCACACACATATGGGCAGACAAAACACAGACTTTCAAACAGAGAAAGAAATACACTCTTAGCTCCCAGTATGCAGAGCTCTGGATATACAGACAGATGCCAAAGGCAAGGCGACTCTTTCCCAGTTGTGCTCTAGATTGATAGCCCTAAGGGTTTTCCGAGCTTCAGTTTTCCAAACAAACTTGGAGAAGGATCAGGGAGATGTGTCAGTTACCTTCTACCAGACTGCACTTCCTGTTACACAGATCTCTGACCTGCAGCAGCGATGCTGTGACTATGGTGGCTAGCTGTAGCTGTTCTGTCATTCTAGCTAAGCAGCACTGGTATGGGGGTGTGGGGGACTGCAGATGGTCAAAGGCCAACCTGTTGGAGTCTGTTCTTTCCTTCCTCCATGTGGCTAGAACTCAGGTTCTCAGGTGTGGTGGCAGGTACCTTAACCCTCGATCCATTACTCATTGCGTTGGTTAAGGAAAGACAGTTAAACTTGACATACTGGTGCAGAGAAGTAGGAATCTTAAGGTAAGCCCAATTGAGATAGACCCATAAGGAAAAACAGTATTTTAAACAGTTAGTGTGGCCCTGTGCAGGATGACAGTCATGTGAACGCCCTGAGAGCATGCCCTTTAGATCACCAGTGGTAGGATTTGGGGTATGTCTGAGTCATGTCACTCACCCACTGTCAGCCACGGCGTCTCTATCTTAGGTACAGTTTCTCCTCTTCCTCTTCTGTTTGTTTTTTGAGATGGTCTTTCTGCACCTTGGCTGTCCTGGGACTCCCTATGTAGACTAGGCTGGCCTCAAACCCACAGAGGTCCTCCTGTCTCTACCTCCTGGGAGGTAGAGGAATTAAAAGTGTGCACCGTCTCATCCAGGTTAGTTAGGGTTTCGTTTCAGTTGCTGATGAGAATACCCTGATCCAGAGCAACTTGGGGAAAGATGGTTTATTTCATCTCGCAGCTGTTAGGTCAGAGTCAAGAGGTAGGTTAGGGCGGGGACTCAAGGCAGGAGCTGAAGGAGAGGCCACAGAAGAACACTGGACTGTGGACTGACTGGCTGTGGCTCAGCAGCCAGCTCTCAGAGAAATCAAGACCGCCAGGTGGCACCACCTCCAGCGGGCTGGGCCTTCCACATCAGTCATTAATCAAGAACATTTCCCACAGAGTGGCCTACAGACCATTCTAATAGAGGTGTTTTCTCATTGGAGGTGTCTCTTCCCAGATAACCCTATCATATTGACAAAAAAACAAAACAAAAAACAACTACCAGGTCAGGGGAGTCTCTAAACAGATGACTAACTTCATCTGTCACAGTTCTGGATTTTTTTCCTAAGATATTTGGGTGTACACTCATTGCTGCCCTAGTCCCAGCACATGCAGAACTTTTTTGTAGCTTGACTGGATGACAGAACTAGTCGGCAGCCTGGCTTGTGGGCAGATCATTAAACAGGGTAGAGAATGGCTGAATCCAGCCCCTTCTGCCTAACACCACTTCCTAACCATTTGGGGGTGGGGGAGGCTCAATTCCTTTCTTATAATAAAAGAGACTACATAGAGGTTGTCTTGAGGCCCAAATGAGACAAAGGGGGTCCTGAAAAATCCTTCCAGCTCTCAGTGTTACCCTCGGGAGTGCTATGAGGAATTGTATGCGTGGGCTGGGTCCCCATGGTGGCTCCGGGATACAGGTCTGTCCACTTGTTGCACAAGCATATCCCTTGGCTGCTGTGTCTGAGTGGGTGTTTCTGTATCTGGTTCTTCTTTAGATAAACAACCCAGACATGCGAGTACAGATCCTGAAAGACTTTGTCAAACAGCACTTCCCTGCCACCCCGCTGCTTGATTATGCACTGGAAGTGGAGAAGATTACCACCTCAAAGGTAAGAAGGGAGGGATTTGTGTCCACCTCCCCCACACCCACCCTACCCCACCCCTCCCTCTGTCCCATTTTGGGATGGATTCTTCGTTAGGGGGGGGGTTGTTTTGTTCCAAGACTGGCCTCCTGTAGTATAGGCTGGCTGTGAAGCCACAATGTAGTAGACAGTGCTGTCTGTCTCCCACACCCTGCCCAGAGAATATTTTTAAATGGGGTCAGAGTTCATAGTCACAATGTTAGCAGCTTCCCGTTACTATGACAAACACCTGGCAGGTCACGGGGAGGATTCTTGTGTTGTCTTCTAGCGGTTCCAGGCTGGCGTGGCAGGCAAGGGCTGGCAGGACAGAGTGGCAGACTCCATCCCAGCGAGCTTTCTCCTTCCGCTCTACTTGGCATCCGAGCTTGTGAGAAGGCACTTCCCACAGGCATTATGGGTCTCCCCTTATTGAATCCTCTCTGGAAAGTTGTCACAGACGAACCCTGATATGAGACTCACTGAACTCCCAGGAGCTTCTCTGTCCAATTAAGTTATTTATCTGTTAGTGATGATTTTATAAATGTTTAAACGGGGAGCAAAGCTTACACAACACTGAGGCAGGAGAGACTTAGAATAAGCATCACAGTGCCATGTCTGGATTGCAACCAGACTGGGTGGCAGAGAAATCAGCCTTAGAAATAAAGATAATCTTTACAGACTATACAAATTATATTATGCCTCTAAACCACCATAGTAATAGTAACTAATGGTAAAGACATCAGGAAAAAAATGAGAAATGATAAAAACTTTTTTTTTTCTTTTTGACTTCTCAGAAGCCGAATCTTATCCTGAATGTGGACGGCTTCATCGGCGTCGCGTTTGTGGACATGCTCAGGAACTGTGGTTCCTTCACCCGGTGAGTGTCATGGCCTCCACTCCAGCACTAGCTGATTTTTTTTTTTCTGTTTCCTCTCATCTGTGATGGGACTTAGCAAGGGTATTGAGGTATAAGGAGAAGACGAAAAGTTGCTTCCGGTCCTGCCACCCACAACACCCCACCCACCTTTCCACCTTGGAACTACAGAACTGCTCTCTGGGAGGAAGTAGTGCTGTCTCTTTTAAGAAGATGGTCATGTGATTCATTTTAAAAGAGCCGGTTGTTTGTGTGTTTCAGGGAGGAAGCTGATGAATATGTTGACATCGGAGCCCTCAATGGCATCTTTGTGCTAGGAAGGAGTATGGGCTTCATTGGTGAGCTGCCTGTTGTCTTAAGGGTTTCTGGCTGCACTCCTTGTCCTGTGTGTGTGAGCCCCTACAACAGAGGGCAGAGTCTTCACCTTCAGTCTTTTGTTTTTAATTCTTGTTTGGGTGGGTGGCACATGGAGGTCCACGTCATCATTCTTAGTCCTTATTTAACTTGTCTTCTTAGCTTTATCTATTTTCCTTTTAATACTGGGAGTAGTTTCCATTACTAGCTAAGAGAAGTAGATTTAATCTAACAGTTCCCTTTTTACCAAGTCTGATTGGTCTACCTATGAAGTGAATCTGGAATTCCTGACCTGTGTTGGTATATGTTTTGTGCATAAGTGAGTGTGTGTGTGTGTGTGTGTGTGTGTGTGTGTGTGTGTGTGTGTGTGAGAGAGAGAGAGAGAGAGAGAGAGAGAGAGAGAGAGAGAGAGAGAGAGCATGTGTGTATTGTTTTATGGTTTTGTTATCTGCCCCCACTATTGTTTTATGGTTTTGTTTTCTGCCTCCCACTGTACCCTCCCATGCCCAATGTTGATGGTTAACTCCCGGGAGGGCCTCTTGCCTGCTGAGTAAACACCCCACCTCAGAGCTACATCCTTAACCCTGTGTCTACAGTTTGTATGTCAGGAAGAGTTCCCTCCCATTTTCTGCCCTTCACCATGCTTTTGAAACTAATAACAGATACATTGACTCCATTTTAGGACACTATCTTGACCAGAAGAGGCTGAAGCAAGGGCTGTATCGTCACCCATGGGATGATATTTCCTATGTTCTTCCGGAACACATGAGCATGTAACTGAGCCAGGAACCCTACTGTAGTAAAAGGAAGACAAAAACTCCCTCCTCAACAGTATAGCGGACAGACAGCTGGAAGCAGAGTCCATTGTAGGCTGGGCCTGGAACGGAAATAGCCGTTGATGTGCAGGCATGGAAGGCCAACACTCCCAGGCCCATTCAGTCCACACGAAGAAGCTTAGTATTTTTTATATATATATATATATATATATATAAGCATAGAAATTTAAAACCAAGCCAAACTTGTGACCTTTGCTCTGCTACCTGCTGTATCTATTGTATGGAAGAGTCTAAGCAACCACTGTCAGAATAGTGTTCTTCTAGGGCCTTCTGATGTTGCTTTCTTTTTTTTAATTAGTTAAAAAATGCATTTTTCCTCTAGAGGAAGGGAATGCACCTTTTAAGACTTCAGGATACTGTCTGTCTGACTGTCTGTCGGACCGCGGTCTGCCAGCGCACTTCCCATTCAGCTTCACACAACATGAAGAACGCTCTATTAATCTGATTTTTAAGGATCTTTTTTTTTTCTATGTATGTGTTAAGGGTTTCTTTAGTATCCCATTGAAATGTTCTGTGTTACAGATCAGTGTCTACTTATGTCAAGGGGAGGAGGGTTGGGACCATTGTATCCTTAGCCATTGTCACACATGTGGAGTAGTAACTTAAATGTAAGGTTGTAACATACAAGTGTTTAAAATGGAAACGCAAAGCAAAAAGCTGTGAAATGTCTTGTGTCTTGTGTCCTCTGTGTTTATGCAGCTGACTTGTCTGTTACTGAAGTGTGGGTCCAAAGACTCATAGCTGTTCTGCATCTGTAACCCACAAAGATTCTGGGCAGCTGCCACCTCAGTCTCTTCTCTGTATTATCATGTTTGGTTTAAATAAACTAGATAGTAACAATGGCGTGGTGCTGCTCTGTGTCCTCTGCTTTTGAGATAAAGCTGACCTGGAACTAGTAGACCAGGCAGGCCTCTGCTGGGATTAAAGCCATGCACTACTGTGCCCAGCTCTTGGCTTTAGCATTTTAAAAAATTGCCTTTGCCTCTTGAAAAGAAAGATAATGAAAACACCAGTATTGCCCCCTGCCCCTCAAAGTTTATAAAACCCCTAAAGTTTAAGCTTGGTGGTACCTTTAATTCCAGCACTTGGAAGGCAGGGGCAGGTAGATTAGAGTTCAAGGCCAGCCTAATGTATGTGGAACCTTCTAGGTTTTAGGACATAGTAAATTAGTCTTCAAATATAGAAAAGGCTGATCTGGAGAGACGGCTTGATGGTCAAGAGCATTTGCTGCTCCTCTGGATTCCTGAGTTTAGTTCTCAGAACCACAGTGTACTCCAGCTGCATGGGGTTCCTACACCTGTGGCCTCCAAGGACACCTCATGTGCACACCTATTTTTAGACACCTACACATAATTTTTTAAAAAAACTTCCAAAAGAAAAGAAAAAGCTATTAAAACACTAGCTTATGGAAAATCCACTTCTATTCTGCACTTACTGTTGGTATCAGGATTGACTTCAAACCCAGTGACATCACACCTAAGCAACAGAACCTGCACACCTATTGCCAAGGCAACCACCACCATATTCCCAGAATCTACTTGGCTTACCCCCCCCCCACACACACACACACCTTTACCTGTGGCTACATCACTATCCAAATAAAAGGAAGATCCCTCTGATCTCTCTCCCTCACCCCCTTTCTCCTTTGCTGCTACCTTTGTCCTGCTCTCCTACAATAAACCTCCTGTGGAAGTGTTTGGCCAGGTTGGTCTTTCTAGAGCCGTGTCTAACACGAGACTTTCCCCCTTAATGAATGGTACCCATAGCTCTAGCTATTACTCAAGCCAAATGCTGGAGAGTCACTTTCTGCCTTGCTGGGTTCCAAGTTTAGGTCATTTACCCTTGAACTCTGCTCTGATCTATATCTGCTCTACTTAACCAGTGCTTTTATTTCCTCTTTTGTCCTGGTACAATCCATCCTCCATCAGTGACAGTCAAATTGAGGGCTGGTGAGATGGCTCACCAGGAAAAGACATTTGCTGCTAAGCCTGATGGTGTAAATATGATGTGAAAGGGAAAGTTCTCTAACAGTAGGTGTGCGAGGCACGTGCAATAACTACACTACACGCCTATAGTAAATGATGTAAAAAAGAGTTAAATTCTGCCACTTCACTATCTTGCTTAAAATTTCAAAGTGGCTTTTATTTGTTTTGTTTTTTGATACAGGGTTTCTCCGTGTAGCCCTAGCTGTCCCAAAAATCACTATGTTGACTAGTCTGTCCTGAAATTCAAAGATCCTCCCAAGAGCTGGTTTTATCTACTTTAGTCTATATGAAATGGTAATTATGCAGCAAACATTTGATTCAGCAGTACCTCATTTAATTCTGTGTTCTTTCAAGGTAGGCAATATCCATCTTTAGGAAATCGGATATAAGTAACTCCTCACCTTCACCACTTAGCTGAGACTCAGTCTTCATTTGAGACAGCCTAGCTCAGGTTGGCCTTCCACAAATGATTCTGCCTTAGAGTCCCAACTGCTGGAGTGACAGGTGTGTGCTAAGACTGGACCAGCCTAAGACTCAAAATCTTCACTCCTTTTTGAAAATAATTTTCTCAGCCTGGGTAGCACTTGGGAGGCAGAGTAAAGTGAACTCTCTGAGTTCAAGGCCAGTCTGATCTACAGAGTGAGTTCCAGGACAGTTACCCCCACTTGGCTGAAACCCTGCCTCAAAATAAATAAATAAATATTCTGTTCTGTGGGCAAAAAAGATGGCTAATTGCACCTATCACCAGTCAAGCCTAATTAATGACTCAAGTTTGAGTTCCATCCTCTAACAGAGAGAACTGTGTCTATTAAATTGTCCTCTGTACTCCACATAAATACCCCACCATCGTGGGGCAGTGGTAGTGCACGCCTTAAATCCTAGTATTTGGGAGGCAGAGGCAGGCAGATTTCTGAGTTCTAGGCCAGCCTGGTATACAGAGTGAGTTCTAGGACAGCCAGAGCTATACAGAGAAACCCTGTCTCAAAATTCCCCCCCCCCCGGCAAAAAAACCCACCATAAAATTAATAAATGTAATTTTTAATAATATATTTTTAAGGATTTATTTAATTTATATAATAAACTGAGGCTGTCTTTGGATGCACCAGAAGAGGGCGTCAGATCCCATTACAGATGGTTTTGAGCCACCATGTGGTTGCTGGAAATTGGATTCAGGATCTTTGGAAGAGCAGTCAGTGCTCTTAACCGCTGAGACATTTCTCCAGCCCTAAATGTAATTTTTTAGGTCTATTTATTGGTGCTGGGGTGATTAAACTGCCATGGTTTCTTACATGGCTCATATTAAATTGCAGTGCTCAGGAACATTTAGTAATCCCAAAACCCTGGAGAAGGATCGAGGTCAAGGTCATCCTTAATTACACAGCAAGTTTGTGGCCACCCTGGGCTACGTGAGAGAGACACTTGCAAAAATAAACGAATAGTTTATATTATTAATTGTTTTTTTTTTTTGTTTTTTGTTTTGTTTTTTTTTTTTTTTTAAGCAGGGTTTCTCTGTGTAGCCCTGGCTGTCCTGGAACTCACTCTGCAGACCAAGATTGTCTTGAACTCAGAAATCTGCCTGCCTCTGCCTCCCAAGTGCTGGGATTAAAGGCGTGTGCTACTACTGGCCGGCTATATTATCACCTTTAACAGAAAACGTTAATTTTCTTTATACTGCCCTCCTCCTGAATTGGAGAGATAGTTTAGGAGTGCTAGCTGCTCTCTCAGAGGACCAGTTTGACTGTTGGCTCCCAACACCCTTATCGGGTGGGTTTTTAACCGCCTTTATTTAACTCCAGCTCCTGGGGATCCAACATCTGTCTTCTGTAGGACGTGTGCACAGACACTTTGATAAGAATAAAAATAAAAAGTACTTTCTCTCCAAAGTCAATCATTTTGTGTTTCGAGACAGGGCTTCTCTGTATTCCTGGCTGTACTGGAACTCACTTTCTGAGACCAGGTCCTCAAACTCAGGGAAATCAGGCCACCGCCTCTGTCTCCCAAGTGCTGGGATTAGCACAGGTTAGAGGCAAGGTGGATCTCGGTGGGTTCCAGGCTATCGTGGTCTACAGAGCACGTTCAAAAACAAACAAACAAACAAGCAAACAAACAAAAAACCTGTGTGTACGTGTGACGGTGAGGATCATTCCAAAGCAACTTAAAAGTAGAGAAAACTCAACAAAACAAGCACAGGCGGCAACCATAATGGAGGAGAAACGGTGGACCTGAGTTTTATCTGGCTGCGAGAACTGCTCTTGTCTCGCTAGAGGGCGTACGCATGGCCGAAGTGCGCAGGCGCGGCTCCGCCCCGCGCGCACTATTTAATCCCAGAATGCCTCTGTGTCGCACCAGAGCAGCCGCACCGTTCGGAAGCTGAGGGGGCCCGGCACGGCGGCGTCAAGATGGCGGCGGCTGTGGCAGCGGCGGCGGCTGCTGCGGCCGCGGCTGCATCTTTTCAAGTGCTGGAGATGGAGAGCATGGAGACTGCCGTCGCCGGTTCCGCGAGCCTGGCCGCCGAGGTCCGAGGCAGTGGCACTGTAGACTTCGTGACCGGGGCCGGGATCTCCACCCTTGTCGACACGGGCGGGGGCGATCCGGGCCCAGAGGCCGAGGACTTCGAGTGCAGCACTCACTGCTCCGAGTTGTCCTGGCGGCAGAACGAGCAGCGGCGTCAAGGCCTGTTCTGCGACATCACCCTGTGTTTCGGCGGAGCCGGAGGTCGCGAGTTCCGTGCCCACCGCTCGGTGCTGGCCGCTGCCACCGAGTACTTCACCCCCTTACTCTCGGGCCAGTTTTCGGAATCGCGCTCGGGCCGGGTAGAGATGCGCAAGTGGAGCTCAGAGCCGGGACCCGAACCTGACACGGTGGAAGCCGTTATCGAGTACATGTACACCGGGCGCATCCGAGTGAGCACCGGCAGCGTGCACGAGGTGCTGGAGCTGGCCGACAGGTAAGACGACGGTGGGCGAGCGAGGGTTGGGGGGCCGTGTCTGTGTGGCAGCTCCCTCGTTATACCCACGGCGGGACAGCCACCGCGCCCGGCCCTGAGGATGCTCCCGTGAGTCTAGCTTGTTCGCATTGCACCCGGGAGCGCAGATTTTAGGTTGTAGGGACAAAGGCGATGAAGAACGGTGGGTAGTGTTCGACTCCTGTAATGACATTAAAAAAAAAAAAAACGGTGAAAGGAAATGACATTTAAACCAACCTCGCAGTGGCAAGAGAAATTGGCCTTATAAAAAGGAATGGGTGCACATTACAGGCTTCCCAAAGGCCTCAGTCAGGATCCAGGTTGGCTTAGAGAAAGGACTTTAAAAGAAAAGCCAGCGATTCCGGATATGCTGGGTTAAAGACCAGAGGGTGTGTGAGGAATGTTTGGATTTTACTGAGTGTGGTGGGTGGGAAGCTGGGTAGAGAGATGGTCTGGTTTAAATATTCAAATATGAAATATTTAAATATTTCAAAAGTGAAAAGTGGATTGTGGAAAATGGATTGTAGGGAGCCAGAAAGGACTCCCCAGAGGTTGGTTTGGAGGCAGGTGGAGATGCTAGTACTGTTAGAAATCCTTTAATACATACCTCTTGAGCACTAGACACTGACCTGTTAAAGTGCTGGGGGGTGTATATCCAGCAGTGATCAAAACATATGAAAATCCTTTTCCTTACCAAACTGTCCTGATGTTTAACTGCGTGAGTAAGTAGTCACGTTATATATTGAATATATTCATATATATTATATATAATTATTGAATAATTATTACAGCTGTGATGCAAAATGAGGTGTGGGACTCTGCGTCATAGGCCCTAATGGAGAGGATTTTTGTTTGTTTTTTTCTTTGTTTTGAGACAGGTTCTCACTATGTAATGCTGACTGTCCTGGAACTCACTCTGTAGACCAGGCTGAGAGGAACTGTTTTTAAATTGGGCACATAAAGATTGTTCAGAAGTCATAGCAAAGGCATATAGGTGGCAAGGTAGTTTGCTTCAGGTAGAGAGAAAACAGCATGGGTTATATATAGCTGGATGCAGGGAGGCAGGATGAATAGAGCACAAGCATCAGCGAGGTGGTGAGGATGGATGGATCCCTTGGGGCAGGGATGCTCACCCTTCCTAATGCTGCAACCCTTTAATATAGTTCCTCATGTTGTAGTGATCCCAAACCATAAGATAATTTCCTTCCTAGTTCGTAACTAATTTTGGTCCTGTGAATATCTGATATGCAGGCTATCTGATATTTGACCCCTGTGAAAGGGTTGCTTGATCCCCAAAGGGGCACAACCTACATGTTAAGAACCTTTGCCTTAAGGGTCCGTGAAAGAAACCTGTGTGTGTATATGTATGCATGTATGTTTGTATGTATGTATTTATTTATTTATGATTTTTCGAGACAGGGTTTCTCTGTGTAGCCCTGGCTGTCCTGGAACTCACTCTGTAGACCAGGCTGGCCTCAAACTCAGAAATCTGCCTGCCTCTGCCTCCCAAGTGCTGGGATTAAAGGCAGGCGCCACCACCGCCCATCAAAGCCTGCCGTTTTAAAATTAGAATGCATTGAGAATAATTGTTTTACTTGATAAATTCTGTATCAAAAAAATGGTAGGACAGGGTATAGCAAGAGCTATAGCAGAGACTAGGTCATTGCAATAGTGGTGGAGACTTGGATTGAAGAAGGAAGGTGATGTCAACTGTGTGTGTATGCTTTGGGATTTATTTTATGTATATGGGTGTTTTACCTGGGCGGCGTATATGCACAATATTAGTGTTTGATGCCTAAGGAGGTCAGAAAGAGGGCATGTGGGTGCTGGAAATTAAGCCTGGGTCCTCTAGAAGAACAGTCAGTGCTAAGCCATCACTGCAGTCCATCTGTGTTTTATAATAGAGGAGATGAATGAATTACTGGTGAGCTTGACACAGGAATAAGGAAAAAATTCTTTTCAGAGTCAGGGTTTCTTTGTGTAGTCCTTGGCTGTCTAGAACTAGCTCTGTATTCCAGGCTACAACTCAGATCTACCTGCCTCTTTCTCCCAAGTGCTGGGATTAAAGGCCTGTGCCATTACTGTCTAGCCAGCCAGAAAAAGAATTTTTTTAACCCAAGCAATTGGAAAGATTGGATTATTACAGTGTGGAAAAATGTTGGGCATTTAATCTCAACACCCTTGGAAAGCAGAGACAAGCAGATCTTTGAGTTTTAGTCAATCCTGGTCTACATATCCAACTTAGCTAGGCTGGAGATCTTGTCCCACCTCCTTATTATTTCAAAAGAGATGTGGAAAAACCCGGGCTTCAGAGATGGCCCGGATGTGGAAAACATGCCTGCAGTGCAGGCATGAGGGCATGGTGGTGCATTCCTGTAACCCAGCCTTGGGGAAGAGAGCAGAAACAGGCTGATTTCAGTCTGGCACAGTGGGTGAGGTTCAGTGAAAAGACCTTGTCTGGAAAAGTAAGGTGGGTGTAGGGGTTGGACTAACAGCCCAGTGTTTAAGAGCACTTGTTTCTCTTACAGAGGACTGAGGTTGGTTTGGTTCCCAGCCCCAATCTTGTGGATCACAACTATCTGTACCTACTATTCAGTGGATCTGATGTCTTCTGACTGTCAAGAGCATCAGACACACATGGTACATAAGTATACATATAAGGAAAACACTCATACACATAGAATCTTTAAAAAAAAAGAGAGATCCAAAAGGGTAGAGATTGATCACGGAAAGATATCTGATGTCAAAGCCTTGTGCCTATAAATACACAAAAGATGTGAAAATTAAAGAGCAGATATGAGAGGAAGGTCCGTGGGCATGGTCAGGATGGCTGGGTAAGCTTCAAATTGAAGGACATTGGGTCTGCAGTTAAGCTGTGAAAGAAATCACAAGGAGAAACAATGTAACAAAAAGGGATATTTCCAGGAGCTGTACAGATGGCTGAGCCAGAGTGACTGCTCTTCCAGAGGGCCTATGTTCAATTCCTAGAACCCACATGGCGTTCACAACCAATGGCTTTCACAACCATCTGTAACTCTACTTTGGGGGTCCAACTCCCTCTTCTGATGTTGGCAGTAGGCACATACATAAATGCAGGCAAAACACTAAAACATAAACATATATTTTTAGAATAGGGATATTTCCAAACACTGAGATTAATATCTTTATACTAGAAAAAGAGCCAAGGACAATGACACATTACTTTAACCCCAACTCTTAGGAGGCTGAGCCAGGAAGAACAGGAGTTCTAAACCTGTATTGGTTACACATAAGATTCCTGTCTTAAAAATAAAAAGAGAGGGCTAGAGAGATGGCTCAGTGGTTAAGAGCACTGACTGCTCTTTCAAAGGTTCTGAGTTCAATTCTCAGCAACCACATGGTGGCTCACAACCATCTGTAATGGGGTCTGATGCCCTCCTTTGGTCTGAAGACAGCTACAGTGTACTTGTATAATTAAAAATAAATAAATCCTTAAAAAAAAATAAAAAAAAGATAAAAAGAGAGCTGGTGGCAGTATAGGCTCAACACACACCATTAACCCCAGCACTCAGGATGTAGAGGCAGGTGGATCTTTGGGTTGGAGGCAGCCTGGACTACAGAGTAAATTCCAGGACAGCCAAGGGCTACATAGTAAGATCTTGTCTCAAACAAACAAAAAATTGGGAGCATACCTTTAATCCCAATGCTTAGGAAGCAGTGTCAGTTGGATCTGATTTCAAAGACAGGCAGAGCTACATAGGAGATCCAGTCTCAAAGCCAAAAAAGGGGGGGGGGGGGGGGAAGTAGGCATTAGATGGAGAGATAAATGCAAATTGGGGAAAGCTAGCATATAATTTATAATTAAAGCCACAGAATAGATTAAGTAACTTAAGAGTACACATTAAAAATGAATAAGAGGAAAGAGGGCAGGTAGGGGAGTCTCTACAGCATTAAAGAATCCAGCAGAGTGAACTGAGCTGATACCATGGAGGCCTGAAAAGGGGGTGGGGTTTACTGTCAAGTGATCAATCATTAAAGGATTAAAGGTTGGTGATATCATTGAGTTAAGTATTTTCATTTAAAAGGATTGGGTTTGAGGTAGAGTGCCTACTTAGTTAACTCTAAATTAGGAGAGGTGGACAATGTTTTTGTGCTGAAGAAAATGATTCTGTGGAAGAGGAGAAACTGATACTGCAAGAGCAGAGGAATGTGTTGCAAGATATTTCCTATCCATTCACATTGAGGCAGTGAGAGGCCAATGATTGGAGGGGAGAGAGGAGGAGCTAAGGGAAGTGAGGGGCAGAGAGGGAGAGAGGGAAAGGGCTTGGTGGACCGAGACAAGAGGGGCAGAGAAGGGGGACAAATATATCCAGATGGCTTCAGACGTATTTCTGGTGTTTTGGAGAGGTTAGGAATATTGGGATAAGATTTATCATTGTAGCCGGGCGTGGTGGCGCACACCTGTAATCTCAGCACTTGGGAGGCAGAGGTAGGCAGATTTCTGAGTTCGAGGCCAGCCTGGTCTACAGAGTGAGTTCCAGGACAGCCAGGGCTACATAGAGAAACCCTGTCTCGAAAAAACAGCCCCCCCCCCAAAAAAAATGGCATTACATAATTGGGAGTTTAATATACATAAAGATATTTGATTAACTATTCAAGTTTAAGAGTCATGCTTTTTACTGGATACTTGGAAGGAGTGGTGCAGAGGCCTGGCAAGGCGGTACTCTTTTATAATTACCCATGACAGGAATAGACACAGGAAGTTTTAAAATCAAGGTAGGTCAGACTCCATATTACAGAAAGAGAGTGAGTGATCCACACCTGTGTCCAGCACTTGGCAGGAGATCTAGTCCAGTCTGGACTAGATAGTCCAGAGACCTTTTCTGGAAAATGATAAGGATTGAATCTGGCCTATGGTGGCTGTGGTTGTTTAATCTCACCACTTATGACGCAGGAGGAGGTAGTCTTGAGTTCCAGGCCAGCCAAGGCTACATAGAGACCCTGTCTCAAAACCATGGGTGGAACTGGGAAAGAAAATATAGTGTAGAACTGTAGGCAAATTGGTTGGTGGAAAGACAAAACCCCTACCCACCTGATTGCTTCTTTTCTCAAAGTACAAGACTGGGTCCTCAGGATTGGATGGGAGAATGAAAAGAAGAGCTATTGTTAAGCTGCGTTTGTGTTTGTCTGTGGGTTTTTTATTTTGTTTTGTTTTTTCAGAGTTAGTCCTTTTTGAGGAGCAAGGAAAGGAGATACTACTTCAGGCAATTTACTTAAAACTAGCTTGGCTGGCATACTGGTACATGCCTTTAATCTTTACACACGGGAAGGAAAGACAGGCTATCTGAATTCAAGGCCAGCTAGGACTACACAGAGCTTGTCTCAGTTATATATATATAATTTTCTCCATCTTTCACAGGCACCATTCTAAGTGCCCTGTAATGATTGAACTTAATCTAGTGATCTCTCTCTGAGGCAGGATCATTTGTCTCTGCCTACACGTACGTCTCTGATCTAGCTCTGCGTGGCACTTGGATTAGAAATAATAGGGTGAGCAGTCTGTTGGCTCAGCATTGTAATCTCACCTACTCGAGAGGCTGAGGCAGAAAGATCACAGGTTAGAGGCCAACCCGGGCAATTTAGATCCTGCCACAAAAAAAAAAAAAAGTCGGAGAAAGGGGTTGTATAGTAGGGGGTAGTATAGGTTGTATAGTAGGGGTTGAAAGGGGTAGGCACCAGCCTACCATGTATGAGGCCCTGAGTTGAATCCTGTCGTAGGGTTTCCATTGCTGTGAAGAGACACCATGACCAAGGTAACTCTTTTAAAGGCAAACATTTAATTGGGGCTGGCTTACAGGTTCGCAGGTTCAGTCTGTTATCATCATAGCAGGAATCATTGCATCATGCAGGCAGACATGGTGCTGGAGAAGAAGCTGAGAGTTCTGCATCTTTATTTGAAGGCAAACAGAAGACTGGCATCTGCAAGCAGCCAGGAGGGAGGCCCTCTTCGACCCTGGTCAGAATCTGAGTATAGGACCTCAAAGCTCACCTCCGTAGTGACACCCTTCCTCCAACAAGGCCACACCTCTTAATAGTGCTACTTTATGCCGGTGCCGGTGGTGGCACACGCCTTTAATCTCAGCACTTGGGAGGCAGAGGTAGGCAGATTTCTGAGTTCAAGGCCAGCCTGGTCTACAGAGTGGGTTCCAGGACAGCCAGGACTACACAGAGAAACCCTGTCTTGAAAAAACAAAAACAAAACCAAAAAAATTAGTGCTACTTACATGGGCCAAGCATATTCAAACAACCACAAATCCCCATTAACATAATAAGTAAATATAAATATATGTCCAGCACAGTGCTTTCACACAACAATGCCTAGCGTGTGAGAGCTATTGTTTTTATTGAGTAATGTTTCCCAAAACCTGTCTTAAGGGAATATGCTGCTAAATAGAGGCAGCCTGGGAATTAGGTGGCCCTGTCACCAGACTTGTATGGGGTACTATACTCAGAGCCTAGATCCTTCACTTACACTCTTTGTTTTATCTCTAAGGTTGCGATGTTTCTTCAAGAGGGTTAAGAGAGCTTATCTTAATTTATCTGTATTTGTAGTTAAGTAGTTGTTAAGCACAGTAACCATAATAAACCATTATTGAATAGAAATGGGCCTGTGATCATGATGAATGATGGAAATGATGTCATCATGATGATATCATTCTTAGATTGTTTAAGGTTCTTCTCAATTAAAGGGTCTTTCTCTCTTTTTTTTCCATTTTGTTGTTGCTGTTATTGTTTTATTTTTTGGATTTTGGTTTTTTCGAGATAGGGTTTCTCTGTATAGCCCTGGCTATCCTGTAGACCAGGCTGGCCTCGAACTCAGAAATTTGTCTGCTTCTGCCTCCCAGAGTGCTGGGATTACAGGCGTGCGCCACCACCGCCCGGCTAGATGGGCAGTGTTCTATTAGTAACATCATACCACTTGACCCCAGAGAGTGGCACTATTAGGAGGTGTGGCCTTGTTGGAAGAACTGTCTCACTGTTAGGGTCTGATTTGAGAGCCTCTCTCTAGCTGCCTGGGAGCCAGCCTTCTGGCTGCCTTCCGATTGATTAAGATATAGAACTCTAAGCTCTTTCTTCAGCACCATGTCTGCCAGTACTCGGCCATTGATAATGGATTGAACCTCTGAACCTGTAAGCCAGCTCCAATTAAATGTTGTCTTTTATAAGAGTTGCCTTGGTCATGGTGTCTTTTCACAGCAATAAAACCCTAACTAAGACACCTGCACACACTTTTTGTTGTGTGTCTGTTTTGTTTCTTGGCTTCAGTCAGATATTTGAGTTTATCTTGTCTTTTTTTTAAGATAGCTAGTCTTGGGCAAAGCCCCTTAAAAGATCCTGCCTCCTGTGGTTGCCTAAAAAGATGAAGAAGAGACAAAAACTTCTGACACAGCCTAGGCTTTTGTTCTTTCTGATATCTGACCGAGCAGAGTCTCTAGGAAGTTAATTCCTACCTGCCTCTGGTTTAAACTGTATGGTATGGTCATACTAGATTAAACCTCTTCACCAAGACCCTTTCTCAATTAAGAAAAACACAAAACTGGGAGTGGTAGTGCATGCCTGACCTGTCTTCCCCCCCCCCCCCCAAAAAAAGCAAATAAATAAGAGATTCAGTGACTGCAAAGGGATTAGAAAAGATGTGTCAGGAATGCATTTGGATTAGCGTTTGTCTTTATTTTATGTGTCTGTGTATCTTTGTGAGAGTATATTCTTGTGAATGCAGATGCTCAAAAATTCCAGAAAAGGGTGTTTGACTCTTCCCAGCTGAAGTTAGGCAGCTGTGAGAAACTCAGTATGGGTGCTAGGAACCAAACTCAAGTCCTCATTTGCCATCTTCTGGTTTCCAAGGGTACCAGCCATGTATGTGGTACACAGACATCTTCAGACAAAATACCCATATATGGACAGTAGAATCCAGGCAGTGTGGCACATATTTTTAATCCCAGAACTCAGAAGGCAGAGAAAGAAAGATGGATCTGTGTTCCAGGACAGCCAGAGTTAGTGAGACCCTGTCTTTAAAAAATAAAAAAGATCATTAGAACTACTACTAAGCTACCCCTCCAGTCCCCTTTTCTCATTTTCTAAAATTTTGGAACAGGGCCTCACTATTTCCTGGGTAGGCCTTTACCCTGTGATTCTCCTGTCTCAGTCTCCTGAGTATTATGAGGATTATGAGGATTATAGGCTTATGCCTGTAAATGTATTATTGTGTGTCTATGATATATGAGTGCTACAGTGCACATCTGGAGGTAAGAGAAAATTTTGTGACATGAGTTTCCCTTCCACCTCAACATGGGTTCTAGGGATGGAACTCTAGTCTCTAGGCTTTCTCTGGCAAAGAGAGAAAGTGCCTATGTAGTGCCTTTACCCACTGAACCATCTGCACATTGAGACCTGTTTCAAACCCTTCCTCCTGAAAAATACTTTCTAGCATACTATTTGCTAATTTGCAGGGGGTGGGGGGTAGACTTTTTCCAGGCTTATGTTTACAAGATTAATCCTACCATTTTAATTTGTATAATTCAGGTACACATACTATATAAAATATATATTCCAAACTCAATCTTTTCTCTTTTTTCTTGATTCTAGATTCTTACTAATTCGTTTAAAAGAATTCTGTGGAGAATTTCTCAAGAAAAAACTTCATCTCTCAAATTGTGTGGCCATTCATAGCTTAGCCCACATGTATACCCTGAGCCAGCTTGCTCTGAAAGCTGCAGATATGATACGGAGAAATTTCTATAAAGTCATTCAGGATGAAGAATTTTATACTTTACCTTTCCATCTCATTCGAGACTGGCTTTCAGACTTGGAAATTACTGTGGATTCTGAAGAGGTTCTTTTTGAAACAGTTTTGAAGTGGGTTCAGAGAAATGCCGAAGAGAGAGAGAGATACTTTGAAGAACTTTTTAAATTGCTCAGATTGTCCCAGATGAAACCCACCTACCTTACTCGGCATGTCAAACCAGAGCGGCTGGTGGCCAGTAATGAAGTTTGTGTCAAGCTGGTGGCTGAAGCAGTGGAGAGGCATGCGCTCAGAGCAGAGAATATGCAGTCTGGCACACTGCAGCATCCCACTTCGCAAGTCTCACTGCTACCTCGCTATGGACAAAACATGGACGTAATCATGGTTATCGGAGGAGTGTCCGAAGGAGGAGACTATTTAAGTGAATGTGTGGGATATTTTGTTGATGAGGATAGATGGGTAAATCTGCCCCACATTCATAATCACCTTGATGGACATGCTGTTGCAATTACAGAATCTTACGTGTATGTTGCTGGCTCCATGGAACCAGGGTTTGCTAAGACTGTGGAACGATACAACCCAAACCTGAATACATGGGAACACGTTTGTAGTCTGATGACCAGAAAGCACTCTTTTGGGCTAACAGAAGTCAAAGGGAAGCTGTATAGTATTGGAGGACACGGCAATTTTAGCCCTGGCTTTAAAGATGTGACTGTTTACAATCCTGAGCTTGATAAATGGCACAACTTAGAGTCAGCACCAAAGATTCTGCGAGATGTCAAAGCACTAGCCATTGAGGACCGGTTTATATACATTGCTGCCCGCACGCCTGTGGACCGGGACACTGAGGATGGACTGAAGGCCGTAATTACTTGCTATGATACAGAGACTCGACAGTGGCAAGATGTGGAATCTTTACCGCTTATTGACAATTACTGTTTTTTCCAGATGTCTGTGGCCAATTCAAACTTTTATCAGACAGCATCATGCTGTCCCAAGAGTTACTCTTTAGAAAATGAAGAGGCAGTAAGAAAAATTGCCGGTCAGGTATCTGATGAGATCCTTGAAAGCTTGCCTCCAGAAGTCCTAAGCATCGAAGGGGCAGCCATTTGCTATTACAGAGATGATGTCTTCATTATTGGAGGCTGGAAAAACAGTGATGATATTGACAAACAGTATCGGAAAGAGGCCTACCGATATTGTGCTGAGAGAAAGAGGTGGATGCTCCTTCCTCCAATGCCTCAACCCCGTTGCAGGGCCACTGCTTGCCATGTCAGGATTCCCTACCGGTACTTGCATGGCACACAGAGATACCCCATGCCTCAAAACTTAATGTGGCAGAAGGACCGCATCCGACAAATGCAAGAGATACATCGGCACGCCCTGAACATGCGGAGAGTGCCAAGTTCCCAGATTGAATGCTGAGCTCGCCAGCGCTTACAGCTGAAGACTGTTTGTTCTCCCTGTTCTGTGAGGCTGGAGATGCCTGGACTGTTACTTGGAAAAGTATGTCAGTGACTTATTTTCTACTTGGACTTATTACCGTATATAAAAGAAGTGTAGTTAAAAAACAAATAGGAAACTCAGTTCAATGTGGTAATTTTTTTTTTAGGTTGCAGTCCTGACTTTGGTTTGTGTTTATATGCTGGCAAATTAGATCTTATTAAAGAGAAGTGGGGGAAAGCAGGTGTAGTTACTTGGCCTTTTTTTTGCCAACAACTAACTCCTTTGTCTTAGGGACTTACATGGGGCTCTAAGCACCAGTGTTATTTGCACATTTACTTTGATATTCCTTTAAGTTTTTTTATGACTTGTTTATTTTCAGTGATACAAATTTATGCATTAAGTTCTCATCTGTAGGAGACATGTGCAATAGTGAAGCTGGATCTGAAGGTAAAAGCACAGTGTTTCAGCAAGGATGACCTCAGAATGTTAGCACTTATGTTTTGCTGTATGCATTTATCTACAAGTGCTGGTTTTGTTCCTTGGAAAGGGTGACCAATGAGAAGTTTGCGAGTGGCACATCCTCTGGTTTGTTTGGTTTCTTCTGCAGCTTTTATAGACTTGAACATCATTCTGAGATGATAGTTTGGAAGGTATTAATGTTTACCTGGTTATCTAGAGAAGGAGTTACACAGGTGTAGTTTATTTCTTGAAGAGAAGTGCGCAGTGTAGCTGAGAAAGCAAATGAACAAAACATTCGAAACACTTTGAAGGGTTGTCACTGTGTTGATGAGGATGCGGTATGCCATGACAATCAATACACTATGCCTTCAGTTTGTCTTTTTGCTCCCCTGAATATTATATAGCCTCTTCATCAGTTCTTTCTGCAAGTAAAGCTTTCAAATGGCAAGGAAGTAACAGTTTAGAAAATACTGCTAAGAGAAGCCATGTTATTTCTGGCCCCTGATTGTCATAATATTTTACCTAGTTGCCCTAGACTTCTACTTCTGTACATATTTTTATTGCATTCCCTAAAGTAGTCTTGTTCGGGTTTTTTTTTTTTTTGGTTTTTTTTTTTTTTGAGACATGGTCTCACTATGTAGCCTTGGTTGGCCTGGAACTCACTAGGTAGATCAGGCTTTGACCATATATAGATTCTGAGGGACAAGCATCCAAGGTCCAAGAAGCAGTTTCAGCAGCAGCTGCTTCTACTCTTTCCAGTTCTCTGCTTTTGTTGAGCTGTGACAGTGATGTTGGACATTCACATTCCTCTAATTCTTTGTATTTATTATAATTTTCTGGAGCTGCTATTTTATAGTTCATATTCATGATCTTTAATTTTCAGTTGCGTTGGGTATATCTTTGAGTCCCATTCTCTCAGTATCTGCGCATTCTTTTTTGGAGGATTAACCCTTCTCTTTTGAGCCTTGTGCAGGTTGTCATATTGCTTTCGAACTGTTTTTGATAATAAATTCCTACTCAGTACATTGGATATTTTTGTTCATATGTAGATACTTAGAATATATAATTTCCCAGTTTTCATTAAGCATCTGGATCTAATTTGTACTTAGTTTTGTACCTTGTGCAGGGCTTTAGACTTGGCACTCTCACCCTTAAGCTTTTGTGGGTAATCTTGATCTTGTTCTGTGACGATTTCAAATTTTGATATCATTTAATTCTAGATGCGGTATTGATATATATTGATACATGTAGAAATATCATTCTTTTCTCCTGTTTTTGTTTTAATGCAAATCTCAAATTAGATCTTCCCTCTCACTTTGTATGATCTAACCTGTATTCTTATGATTTTGTCTTTGATGTTTTTGTTTTTGTTTTTTAAGACAAAGTCTATGTTGTCTTGGCTGGCCTGGAACTCTCTATGTAGACCAGACTGGCCTGGAATTCACATAGATCCGCCTGCCTCTGCCTGGGAGTAAAAGGCAAGTCCTGCCATGCTGGGCTTGATGGCTCTTTAGTACACTACTTTCATTTTCTACTTCTTCAGTTTGTTTTGTAAGTAGTTCATGGTGTTTAGTTTGTCTTTCATGTAAATTGACCATATCTGGGACCTTTAGAGAAGAGACATTAACACATCCTCAGTTACTGGTTCAGATGATTATGTCATTGGGGTTTTCCTGGCATTTCTTTCTTTCTGATTAGTCATTCCTTTCAACTTACTTACCTGCAGATATTTTCACTCCCATCACATCTTTTCTGAGCACTGTTATACTGGACTGGCTCTGAGGCTGTGACTATTCTTCGTATTCAGAAAGGATTTCCACATTGATATTTGATACAACATTGATGTCATCTATTATAGTCAGTCCAAAGACATCTTGCATAATTTCTTGATTCATAATAGCATTCATGAAGGCTCTTCTCTCCTTATGTCAATAGCTTTACATACACTCATAAAAGCTCAGCTATAATTTTCACTCACAGCTAGTGTAATGCAGTCTTTGTTTCTTTAGTATTCACTTCATGTTCAAAGGTTTTTGTAGGTTGGAGAACACAGTTGCTTTGAGCGTCCATGATATTTGGGTCAGCACTGTTCCAGTGGAATAGAGGCACACTCCCTTCTTGACACTGTAGAGTCATCAGACCTGTGCAGCCACTACTCAAGGATAGTCATACACACAAGTAGTGTATAGAGCAGGTGGGAGTACAGATA
The DNA here is from genome assembly GCF_947179515.1 of Apodemus sylvaticus. Lineage (NCBI taxonomy): Eukaryota > Metazoa > Chordata > Mammalia > Rodentia > Muridae > Apodemus > Apodemus sylvaticus. The sequence goes on from NC_067481.1 coordinate 22,522,468, forward strand.
ATCCACAAGAAGCTGTATCACTGAAAAGTCCCATCATATCATGGACTTTGACTTCATGGAAGTCACATTAAGGAATACCCATTTTTCTGACTTTCTATACACTCCTGAGCTTTATGTAACTTATCTTTCAGGCTAAATCTTTGAACACTCAGTTAACTCCGTTTTAAGTGCTGGAGAGATGGATCAGCAATCAAAAGTACACTTGCTGTGATGGGTTCCCAGCACCCACTTCATTAATGCAGCTTACAAGCCTAACCCCACCTCCAGGGGATCTGGTACCTTTGGCACCTGTACTCACAAGGACATACCCACATTCAGACATATACATGTATATATAATTGAAAGTAAGCTTTTCATTTCATAAAGGCTCTCCTTGAAGTTGGGTATGGTAGTATTTAACCTGTAATCTCAGCATTTGGGAAGCAAAGGCAGAAAGTTCAGGAGTTCTGAGCCAGACTAGTTAGCATCCATGTCAACAACAAAAGTGTAACTAATAAGAATAAAAGCATAAAAATAAAAAATTAACTCCTGATAGTACTGTAAATCCATTTTTTTTCTTTAAGAATGTCTACCTTCTCACACATTCTGGAGTATTCTGAAAAAGTTAAAGTACAATCATCTGTGCCTTCCATATTCCATTAGAGTTAACTTTATTATATGATAGAATATCAGAAGCACAACCAGAAACTTTATCTGTTTACTAAACACTAAATGCGCTTGGATTCCATACTGATAACTGAGCCCAGGGCCTTGCACATGCTACGGAAACACTCCACCAACTGAGTTGCTTCCCCAGTTCTTTCTGTAGCTCCCTAATAACAAGTCTCGGGACTCTAAGAAGCACTCATTAGTTGTAAAAGGTCTGCCCAGCTAACAGTCTTTGAAGCTCAGCGAAGGAAGCTTGCCTTTCTCTCGGTCCACAAGTCATTTAGTATCTCATCAGGATGCCAGCTTTCTCTGGGAAAAGGTTCATGTATTTTGATTTTGGCGTTTTGGTCCCAGAGTTATATTTTGCAACAGTCACCACCAAGTTGTTATTAGGGCCATCTTTTTGTCATCTTTTCATTTCATGGCAGACAATATAACTCCTAAGTTGATTGAAACCACTGTCTTTTTGACTCGGCAGGCAGCCTAGGCCTTGGCTGAATGAAGGGGTAAGTCCTTCCTTGCATGATGGTGTGCAGGTTTTCCTGACTACCGAGTTTCTAATTTTTATATGTGAGTTCACGTGTGTGGCTTCACCACCATAACTTGCCTCCTAAATACTCTTGTTAGGAAGGAAAGAAACTAGATTTGCTTAAATCTGTTCAAGGCTGACATTCTGAAATTTTAAACTGGACTTAACAATATTTGTAGTAATAATCATGCAGGTTTAATATGGTTCTTTGGGAAAGAAATTTCTTTTATGAAAAGTTTAAAAAAAAAAACAGCTTTTTAAAAGCTTATTCAAGAGGACTTTTGTTTTGTTGCTTTAGTTTTTCTTAGTTGGAAAGAGAGGTGTCCATTACACCAAAAAAGTAAGGGTGGTCTATTATGAGTCCAGGCTACTTCCCACATTATAATGGAACCCTTCCTATCTTCCCTTTAAACTGAGAATGTCAGTCATGAGCTTAGAGCTTAAGCGATCATCACTTGCAGCTGTTGCATGATTAGTCTTGTGTATCCCAATAGCTTTGCTTTTCTGTGCCAGTTTAAAATAACATTTTTGCTAAGGACATTTAAAATTAACTGATACCAGTTTTGTTTTGTTTTCCTGGTTGTGTGTAGTATTTCCAGGACCAAAAATTTCCTTAAATTACTGAACTTAAAAAAAGACTCTCAGTCTGTAAAGCCGGAGAGCCCATTTTTGTGCTTTGATCCGTCATAGCTGGTAGGCAGGTTCCTGTGCACACTTTCCCCTCTCTGACTGCAGCATGTGTGTGTTTGAAATGCTTTCCTCTCTGCTTCACGATTCTAGTGTCAACACTATCAGTAGACTGGAGCTGTGTTACATATTTTAGCTACTCAGTCAAAGTATACAGGACCTTGAACTAAGCTTATGTGCAGTGGCCATATTAGTCACTTTTCGTGTCTTTGAACATGTGTGGTGTTGTGAAACAAATATTCTTCTACACTAGAAAAATCCGGTGCTTCAACCCTAGAATATTTGAGCAGCAGTTCAGTTTGTTCTCAGCCATCAAACATTTTGGCACAACACATCATCTGTTACTTTCTTGAGAAAAGTTGGTTTTGTTGTTTTACTTACAGTGTATGTACTGGTCATTAAAAACCAAACAGTTATGGAGGGTTGTAATACAACAATAGTAAGTTTACAAAGTAGTCGTTTGCTGCAAGGACTTCACTTAGCCAAATTACTGCTCACTGCAACCCTCACAGAGCTTCCCGCTTACACTCTGACCCTTGCTAGGAGGGTGGTACCTTGAAGCACCTGTTAATCTTCACCCTCCTGCTTTCTGCACTTGTGAAACTCAGCGCTTGCTAGGTGTTTGGAGATTTTACCATCTGTGGGCTGGGGCTTGTTGTGTTACTTGTAAGATAAGTATTAGTTTATAAACAGTTTTTTGGGCTAGTGGTACCCAGGCCCCTATTCAAGATATAATCTTGCTTATCTCCTTTTACCTTAGAGGAGATATAGTATTTAGAACACTTATGTTTTATGTTCCTGAAGTTATCTTGCTCATGTTCAAGTTACTAATTGTTTAAATGTAAGTTTTCAATAAACGTATTTCTTTAGAGCTGCTTTGTACTGTGTGGTCCTTTTCTTCATCATCCACTGTTGAATGTAATCAATCACCTTCCTTACTCCCTCATTCATCCAACCCTTGCTTCCCTTAAGTTGAACATTTTCCAGTACTCTTACAAGTTTAAACACTGCATTTATTTAAAAAAAGAATTAATTCTTATTGCTTAGACTTTTTATTAGCTAAATGAAGAGGCTCATACAGGTAGGGTACTTGTCGAAGCGGAATACTTTACTTCATCTCGCAGTGCTAATCCCGTGAAGTTGTCCCGTCTAGCTGCATACTCCCCAACATTGGCTAGCCCTGGTACCACGCAGCAGCTCAGAGCACTGCGGTATATGCTCATGTCATGAGCGTCATACCACTCATCGGTCTTTTCATCATAGCACTCAACATTAAAGGTGGTGGTAAAGCCATTGAAGCCACCCACCACAAACAAGAGGTCGTCCACTACCTCGATCCCAAAATTGCTACGAGGGTTAAACATAGTGGGGATCGTGCGCCAAGTATTAGCCACTGGGCTGTAGGCTTCCGCACTCCTCAGTCGATTGGCTCCATCAAAGCCACCTACCTGTGAAGAGCAAAAGAAACAAGGTTGACTGCTATCTACTGCTTCTGTTCACATAGGAAGCCCTTGTGGGGAGGACCATTGACACTATGCCTCTTTTCAAATGCTTGCCAGTGGTAGGCTATTATTAGAAGAATCTAAGGGTGCCACTTTATCATTGTACAATAAAAACTCACTGCGTATACATGTTCCCCGTAAGCAATTACACCTATTCCACTCCTCCTGCTCCTCATGGGTGCAATGACTGTCCATTGATTGCTCTCGGTGTTGTAGACTTCTGCTGTAAACAGGCATTCGTTTCCATTAAACCCACCACATATGTAGACCTGTGTGGAGAGAATTCAGGATTGCTAAATTATACTGGGGAGTTGACAGAAGACAGGTACATGTCAGCTTTTTTTTTTGGGGGGGGGAGTTGGTTTTCTTGAGACAGGGTTTCTCTGTATAGCCCTGGCTGTCCTGGAACTCACTCTGTAGACCAGGCTGGCCTCAAACTCAGAAATCCACCTGCCTCTGCCTCCCAGAGTGCTGGGATTACAGGCATGCGCCACCACCGCCCAGCTTCTTTTTTAGCTTTTTAACTTGGAGAGCTATCTTCTTAGGACATGGATAGGACATAGTAGCTGCCCCAGCCCAGACTTTAGCCTATTGCAGGCTCCAAGTTGCAGGCTAGCTGGTAAACATGATCAGGGACAGCTTGCATATTATTTTATGTATCTATTATTTATAGGTGTTTTGCCTACAGTTATATCTATGAACCACATATTTGCAGTGTCAGTGAAGGCCAGAAGAGAGTGTGAGATCTGCCAGGCAGTGGTGGAGCACGCCTTTAATCCCAGCACTTGGGAGACAGAGGCAGGTGGATCTCTGAGTTCAAGGCCAGTCTGGTCTACAGAGTGTGAGATCCCTGGGATTAGAGTTACAGATGGTTGTGAGCTGCCATGTGGGTGGTTGTAATTGAACCCAGGTCTTCTGGAAGAACAGCCTTAACCATTGAGCCATGATCTCTCCAGCCTATTCCTGTGCTTTTCAGCATGTAGACCAGACTGACCTACCTCCCTCAGTCTCCTGAATTATACCACAGGGGCTGGAGAGATGGCTCAGCGGTTAAGAGCACTGGCTGTTCTTCCAGAGGTCCTGAGTTCAATTCCCAGCAACCACATGGTGGCTCACAACCATCTGTAATGGTGGTATCCAATGCCCTCTTCTTGTATGTCTGAAGACAGCTACAGGTGTACTCACATATATAAAATGAATAAACCTTTTTTTTAAAAAAAGCGTATACCACCACACCTGACTTTCTGAGTTTTGTTTTTTTTCCTCTCAATTACATTTATTTGGATGCATGCATGTACCTTTGCCAGGACATGCATGTGGAGGTAAAGGACAACTTGCAAGAGGTGAGTTCTCTCTTATCACTCCTAGATACTAAGGATAGAAGTCAGGTTATCAGATTTGAGACATCCAGAGGATCACTTTTTTTTTTTAAAGATTTATTTATTTATTATATGTAAGGACACTGTAACTGTCTTCAGACACACCAGAAGAGGGTGTCAGATCTCATTACGCATGGTTGTGAGCCATCATGTGGTTGCTGGGATTTGAACTCAGGACCTTCGGAAGAGCAGTCAGTGCTCTTAACCACTGAGCCATCTCTCCAGCCCCCCAGAGGATCACTTTTTAAGACATTTTGTTGATGTGTATGGATGTTTTGTCAGTATGCCTATCTATACAATCATGCATGTCATGTCCTCAGAGGCCAGAAGGTGTTAGATTCCCTTGTGTCTTAGGGTTTTACTGCAGTAAACAGACACCATGATCAAGACAATTCTTATAAAGGACAACATATAATTGGGGCTGGCTTACAGGTTGAGAGGTTCAATCCATTATCAAGGCAGGAAACAGCAGCTTCCAGGCAGGCATGGTGCTGGAGGAACTGAGAGTTCATCTTGTTCCAAAAGCAGCTGGGAGAAGACTGACTCCCATGGAGTTAGGAGGAGGATCTCCTTGCCCTCTCCCACAGTGACACACTTCTCCAACAAGGCCACACTTCCTAATAGTGCCATTCCCTGGGCCAAGCATATTCAAACCACCACATTCCACTCCCTGGCCCTCATAGGCTTGTTCAAACAAAAGTCTATGGGGGTCATACCTAAATATAGCTTAAAGCAAAATACATTTAGTCCGACTTCCAAAGTCCCCATAGTCTATAGCAGTCTCAATGTTAAAAGTTCAAAGTCTCTTCTGAGATTCAGCCAATCACTTAACTGTAATTCCCAAAGCAAGTTAGGAAACAGTCTGGGCCAACTCCATACTCTGCATCTCCATATCTGATGTCAGAGTTGTCTTCAGATCTCCAACTCCTTTTTCATCTTTGTTTACTATAGCAAACTTCATTCTCCTGGGCTGGTTCCACTCCCTATTAGCAGCTTTCCTCAGCAGATATCCCACAGCTCTGGCATCTTTAACATCTTGGGGTCTCCAGGTCAACTTCACCTTCACAGCTTTTTATTCCAATGTCTGGGATCCAGACATGATTTTCTAAGCTCCTCTAGCATTCTGTTGGTGTTCTTGGTGATCATCCCAAGGAACTGGCATCTCAAATACATTAGGGTCTTCCACTGCAACTAGGCTTCACCAATAGCCTCTCATAGGCTCTCTTCGTGGTGCTACACCTCAGCTTGACCCCTTCAGTCCTAGGCCGTCAACTGCAACTGAGGCTGCATCTCCACCAATGGTTTTCCCGGGCCTCTCTCAGTGCTGAGCCTCATCTGCTCTCTATCCCTTCATGCATTCAAATCCTGCACCACCTGGGTGACTCTTACACATTACCAAGTTCAGCTGCAGCATGAGGTAGGTACAACCTGGGCTATCTCTGAAACACGGCTTCTTTGTGATCTCAGACAACATTTCCCAGATTTCACCTCAGTGATGCTAGTCTCTTGTTAATTACTGCTAATTTCTTAGCTCCAGCTAACCAGCATCAATAGTCCCAGTAGTCCCTTCTGTTTTTGACTCTAAAGCCAGAGCCACCTGGCCTAAGCTACCGAGTTCTGCTTGCTGAGACTGGAACACGGCCCCTCTAATTCTATTACCAGCTTTCCGTTTTCCAACTCCCTCACTGCCAAAGCTTGGCAGTCCTGGAACTTGCTCAGTAGATTGATCTTAAACTCAGAGGTCTGCATGGATCTGTCTCCTGAATGTTAAGATTAAAGGTGTGTACCACCATGCCTGCATTTAAGTTTTTCTTCACCTAGAACTTCCTCTGTCTCGGGCTAGCCTTGAACTCAGAGATCTGCTTGGCTTTGTCTCCTGGGATTAAAGGTGTGTACTACCATGCCTGGGCTTAAGCTTTTCATAACCACAGTTCCTAGAGATCCAGATCAGAAGCATGTGTCCTCTATTTCTGGATTGTAGTACATTTCAGATTAAATCTCAAGCGAAAACAATAACGAAGTAATAATAATAATACCAAGATATGACCATCCCTTATTCAACTGCAAAAGCATAAAGAGTAAGCTTAGCTAGGTGGGATCTTGCTCTAAGATCACCACTCCCCCCCTCATCTGTGAAATCTCATCAAGGCTTATCTCCTTGAACACAGGATTCAGCGTCATTTCACTTTCTGGTGTCCCTTTATTACTTGAATTTTTTTTTTTTTTGGTTTTAGTTTTTTCGAGACAGGGTTTCTCTGTGTAGCCCTGGCTGTCCTGGAACTCACTCTGTAGACCAGGCTGGCCTCAAACTCAGAAATCTGCCTGCCTCTGCCTCCCAGAGTGCTGGGATTACAGGCGTGCGCCACCACCGCCCGGCTGAAATTTTTAATTTCAAATTTTATATTTATCCTTTCTCAGCTTGCTTCTTTTCATTAAAATGTTCTTCATATTAGCAAACTTTAGTAACTGTACAACAGAATTTATACCAGGCTGTTTTGAGACTTACTTTGTCAAATTAATCTAAATCTCTTCACCTTAGCCTCAGGCAGACTCTTCAGACAATGGCAAAAAAACCACCCATATTTTTCACTAAAATATCACAAAAACGGTCTCTAGGCCACAGACTAACATTCTTCTCCATTGAAACCTCTTGGGCTAGCAGGCCTACAGAGTTCAAATGACCCTCAGCACCACTGTCTTCCATGTTCCTACTAGTATGACCCATTAAGCCTCACTTAAAGCATTCCATGGTTTTCCAAATCCAAAGTCTCCAAATCTACATTTTTCCAAAGAAAAACATGGTCAGGCCTATCATAGCAATACCACAGTCCTTACTACCAACTTCTGTCTTAGGGTTTTACTGCTGTGAAGAGACCCCATGACCAAGGCAACTCTTACAAAAGACATTTAATTAGGGCTGGCTTATAGGTTGAGAGGTTCAATCTGTTATCATAAAGGCAGGAACTACAGCAGCTTCCAGACAGGCATGGCACTGGAGGAGTTCAGAGTTCTACAGCTTGTTCCAAGGGTAAACAGAAGACTGACTCCCACTGCGGTTAGGAGGAGGGACTCCTTGCCCTCCCACACAGTGATACAGTTCCTTCAAGATCACACCTACTCCAACAAGGCCTACTCAAACCACCGTATCTTGGAACTGGAGTTGCAGACTGTTAGCTGTCATGTGGGTGCTGGAACCTAACTGGTCTTCTGGAAGTGCAGCCATTACTCTTAACCACAGAGCCATCACTCCAGACCCCCCAGGGGGCATTTTTAATGCCAATCTATATGATATAAATTTATTCTCTATATGTGCATGGATTATGTGTGCATATGAATGAGTGTGTGGGTGCCAGTATGTATGTATGTATGTATGTATGTATGTATGTATGTATGTGTGTATGCATGCGGAGGCCAGAAAATAACATTGGATCCTCAGGAATCATCCACTTTTTAAAACATGTATATTGCATGTATGTGTATAAGCACACATGTGCATGTGCACATGCATATACAAGTGTCTCTGTACATTTGCCATTATGCACATTTGGAAGTAAAAACTCTTAGAATTGGTTTCTCCTCATGTGGCAAGCTCTTTTTCACGCTGAGCCACCTGGGTGGTGCCATCTATCTTTTTATTTTTGACTTATTTATTTCTGATTATGTGTGTGTGTGTACTATTATGTGTATGTGTGTGCACTGAGATTACAAGCTTGCTCATCTATTTGTGTACCACGTATACACAGGTCAGTATAGGGCATCAATTTCCCCTGGAACTGGAGCTACAGATGGTTGCGAGCTGCCTCGTGGGTGCTGATACCGAAACCCAGATCCTCTTCGAGACCGGCAAGCGCTCTTAACCACTGAGCCATCTTTTCAGCTTCCCCTCTTCTTTGGTGGGTTGTGTGTTTTGAGAAAGGGTTTCTCGCTGTCTTGGAACTTGCCAATTAGGTTAGGTTAGTTGGTCATTGGAGAATAGCGACCTGCTTGTCTCTGTCTCCCCAGCACTGAGATTACAACGAAATGCCACCATACCCAGCTATTTCTGCATGGACATGCGTGCTGAGGATCTAATTTGGCAAGGCAAACACTACCAGCTAAGCCATCTCCCCACATTTTGAGACAGGGTCTTGTTTTCCCCAGGTTAGCCTTAAGCTCACCAGGTAGCCAAAGACAATGATCTTAAATTTCTGGTTCTCCTGCACTCCCCTCCCCAGGATGACAGCCGTGTGCCCCCACACCTAGTCTTACTTGGTGCTGAAAACTGAACCCATGGCTTCTGTTTGCTGGGCAACTGATCTCTGCCAACTGAGTTATATTCCTTCCCAGTTGCATGGGTTGCTCTTTTTCTATTGCTTTATTTTGAGACGGGCTTGCCTTACTCTGTAGCCCTGGCTGTCCTGGAACTCACTATAGAAACCAGGCTGGCCTCGAACTCACAGAGATTTGCCTGCCTCAGCTTCTCGAGTACTGGGATTAAGGTGTGCACTACCACACCCAGCCATGTATTTTGTTTTGTTGTTTTGGGTTTGGTTTTATTTGAAGAAGAGTCTTACTTTTTGGTCTATCCTATAGGTCCTAGAGTTATGTAGACCAGGTTTTTGCCTCAAGTTCTGCAGAAATCCACCTGCCTCTACCTCTGCAGTGCTGGGATTATAGCGTGTGCCACCATGCCTGGCACATTTTTTTTTTTAATAAGCAAAAGAGCACAGTCAGCCTTGTGTGCCTCAGGTTCCACACATCCATGTATTAGAACTGGGATAGCAGATACTGGGGGTAGGGCTAAGTGAGATGGCTCAGTGGGCAACAGCTCTTGTCACTGAGCTGACATGGTGCAAAGGAAAGTTGCCCTCTGACCTCTACACCTGTACTGTATCACATATATTACCCCACACACAAATAATTAAAGAGGTAAAGAAAAAAATTATTGAGGAGGGCTGGGAAGCTCAGTGGGTAAAGGAGCTTGCCCTACACAGAGGGAGGAAGAAAACCGCCTCCTGCATGTTGCCCTCTGACCACGCCACATGTACACCCCAGAATGCTTTTACACACACGCTAAATAAAAGTGTGGTTGAAAAAGGAAAAGGAGGCTAGGCAGTAGTGGCACACACACCTTTAATCCCAGCATTTGGGAGGCAGAGGCTGGTAGATCAGAGTCCGAGGCCAGCCTGGGTCTACAGAGTGAGTTCCGGGACAGCCAGGACTATACACTAAAACCCTGTTAGAGAGAGGAAGAGAGAGAGAGAGAAAGAGAGAGAGAGAGAGAGAGAGAGAGAGAGAGAGAGAGAGAGAGAGAGAGAGAGAACATGAAACTAGAGAGTTGGCCCAGTGGTTAAGAGGACATATTGTTCTTGAACAAGACCTAAGTTTGGTCTCCAGAACCCACAACTAACAGTCCACAACCATTTGTGACTGCACTCTGGGTATCTGGCCTCTGGACCCTGCATTCTTCTCACACTCTTTCACATGAACATTCATATATAGTTTTATTTATTTATTTATTTATTGTTTTATTTATTTATTTATTGGTGTTTTTTTTGAGACAGGGTTTCTCTGTGTAGTTCTGGCTGTCCTGGAACTCACTCTGTAGACTAGGCTGGCCTCGAACTCAGAAATCCATCTGCCTCTGCCTCCCAAGTGCTGGGATCAAAGGCGTGCGCCACCACCGCCTCCCGGCCATACATAGTTTTTAAAACATTCAAAAAAGACTTTTAAATTTATTTTTATTTTTTGTTCATTAGCGTTTTGCCTGCATATATGATTATGCAAGGGTGTCAAATCCCCTGAAACTGGAGTTATAGACAGGTATGAGTTGCCATATGGGTGCTGGGAATTGAACCTGGGTCCATCTGGAAGAGCAACCAGTGCTCTTAACCACTGAGTCATCTCCTAAGCCCCTTTAAAACTTAAACAAAAGTATTGGTGTGGGGGAGGGGAGAGAGAGAGAGGAGGAGGAGAGGAGAAGGAGGAAGGTGAGGAGGAGGAGAAGGAGGAAGAGAAGGAAGATGAGGAGGAGGAGGAAGATGAGGAGGAGAAGAAGGAGGAAGAGAAGGAAGATGAGGAGGAGGAAGATGAGGAGGAGGAGGAGGAAGATGAGGAGGAGGAGGAAGATGAGGAAGATAAGGAGGAGGAAGATGAGGAGGAGGAGTAAGATGAGGAGGAGGAGAGGAGGAGGAGGAAGATGAGGAAGATGAGAAGGAGGAAGAGGAGGAAGATGAGGAGGAGGAGAGGAGGAGGAGGAAGATGAGGAAGATGAGAAGGAGGAAGAGGAGGAAGATGAGGAGGAGGAGAGGAGGAGGAGGAAGATGAGGAGGAGGAAGATGAGGAAGATGAGGAGGAGGAGGAAGATGAGGAGAAGGAGGAAGAGGAGGAGGAGGAAGAGGAGGAAGATGAGGAGGAGGAGAGGAGGAGGAGGAAGATGAGGAGGAGGAGAAGGAGGAGGAGGAGAAGGAGGAAGAGGAGGAAGATGATGAGGAGGAGGAAGATGAGGAGGAGGAGGAGAGAGCCCTCAGAAGCCAGAGGGAGATGTTGGATGTTGGATTCCCTGGAACTGGATTTAAAATAAGTTGTGAGCTGCCCTCTTCATGTGGGTGCCGGGAATTGAACTTGGGTCCTCTACAAGAGCAATAAGTGCCCTTAACAACTGGGCCATCTTTTTAGCACCCTATCCCTGCCCCTCAACAGGAAAACAACAACAACAACAACAACAACAAAAACCAATCTTAGAAACTCTTGGGGATCCTAGCACTCTGGGAGGCAGAGGCAGGCGGATTTCTAAGTTCGAGACCAGCCTGGTCTACAGAGTGAGTTCCAGGACAGCCAGGGCTATACAGAGAAACCCAGTCTCGAAACCCTCCCCCCCCCAAGAAAGAAAGAAAGAGAGAGAGAGAGAGAGAGAGAGAGAGAGAGAGAAAGAGAGAGAGAGAGAGAGAGAGAGAGAGAGAGAGAGAGAAGAGAAGAAAGAAAGAAAGAAAGAAAGAAAGAAAGAAAGAAAGAAAGAAAGAAAGAAAGAAAGAAAGAAAGAAAGAAACTCTTGGGGAGAGGGCTGTGTCCGGGCTGGGCATAATGGCTCGCACCAGTGATTACGAAAATCAAGAGGCTCTGGCAGGGGCTTCTTCAAGGACTGGACTGAAGCTTTGAGGCTAGCTTTGGCTATTCCGTGAGACCCTCTCTCAAACAACACAAAAGTCAAAGCCGCACATGCCTTTAATCCCAGCACTCTGGAGACAGAGGCAAGAGGAACTTTAGGAATCCCAGCCAATCAGGCATACATAGAACAACTGTCTCAGATAAGTTAGTGGGGGCTGGAGAGATGGCTCGGTAGTTTACAGCACTTGTTAATTTTCTGGTTCTGTGTTTGTTTGTTTGTTGTTTGTTTTGTTTTTTTGTTTTGTTTTGTTTTGTTTTTGTTTTTGAGACAGGGTGACAATATGTAGCCCTGGCTGTCCTGGAACTCACTATGGCAATGAGGCTGGCCTTGAACTCACAGAGACCTGCCTCTGCCTCTGCCTCCCTGGTGCTGGGGATTTAAAGCACTTGTTACTATGACCAGGCTACACTTGTTACTCTTGCAGAGGACCCAGAATTGGCCTTCCAGCACCCACACGCTGGCTCACAATTGCCTGTAACTCTAATTCCAGGGGATCTGATGCCCTTTTCTGACCTGCCCGAACACTAGCCATCAATATGGCACACACACACACACATATATATATATATATATATATATATATATATATATATATATATATATATATATATATATATATATACAGGAGAAACATTCAAGCACATAATACATTTTTTTAAAAAAATTCTAATAAAAATAAAAACTTTGCTAGTGAGCTGGTTCAGTAAGTAATGACACTTGCCACAAAACCTGAAGATCTGAGTTTGTCCCTGGACCCCACCTAGTAGGGGAGAGAATCTACTACTACAAGTTGTCCTCTGACCCCCACATGTACACAGCATGCCTTCCATCTAAAAAATTTAAATGTACATATGGAAAATGTATAGATATTTCTCATAGTTATCAAAAATACAGTATGGCAATGAACAGTGTTTACATAATGTCAGGTATTATAAGCAATCTTAAGATGACCGAAGTATATGAGAGCATAGCATACAACAGTTTTCTTTCAGATAGAGTCTTCCTGCGTAGCCCAAGCTGCCCTTAAACTACAGCAATCTTCCTGTCTTAGCCTCCCAAGTGCTAGGTTTATGGGTGTGTGCCCCCACACCCAACTGCACATAGGCTATACACAAGCACCATACCATGTTCTATGAGACTCGAGCATCTGGATGCGGCTGTGTACAGGGGACCGTCATCCAATCTTCAGTGGATACTGAAAGACAACTGTGAGTGTTGCCATTTTGTCTTCCAGCCTCATCCCCAGAGGATGAGCAGTATCCGTCTTCCCCTTCCACCCTGGTTCTTTACCTTCCCGTAGAGTGTTGTGGCGCTTGCATCGCTCCGCTGCTCGTGCATGGGGGCAATGAGTGTCCATTGGTTGGTCTCCGGTTCATACCGTTCAGCAGTGTTGAGACGCACATAGCCATCAAACCCTCCCATGGCATAGATGAAATTGCTGAGGACTGTCACGCTGACATAGCAACGTCTAGAGTGCATAGGGGCCACTTGGTGCCAGGTTTTCTTCACAGGGTCAAAACGCTTAACACTATTGAAGTAGTCTACGCTATCAAACCCCCCGATGATATAAACATAGCCTTTCAAGTAGGCTGCCCCGTGGTAGGCTCGAGGACTTTCTTCCTCACACGTGACATTCACCCATCTGTCTGCTCGAGCATCATATGCCTCAATGGCATTGGTGGGGCTCCCGCCACTCCAGCCACCAATAGCAAATAGGATGGCGTAGGGCAGGCGGGGCCTGGTAAGTGGGTTGGTGAAGTCAGAATTGGAGGGTCCGTTCATGTTCAGGTCATACATAGCCTTTAGGGCGTTAATGATGACTGGCTTACATTCCTCACTGTCTTTGACATAGTCATTCATCTTAACATTATTCATGAAGTACTCAGCATGCATTAGGGCCAGGCGAACCTAAGAAGAAAATACAGAAATTTATTCAGGTGAGGCAAGGATATCGGGCAAGTCCCATCTCTTTAAGCCCTGCTGTACCATCTGCCTTTGGGTTTCTGGGACTATTCTGGTTTGTGCTTTTAAAGTGTGTGTGTGTGTGTGTGTGTGTGTGAACTGGCTGAGACCAGGGGACGGCATTGGATCCCCTAGAGCTAGAGTTGTAAATAGTGGAGGGTCTGAGTGCTATGAACTGAAGTCACATGAATTGAAGGAGCTGAACATGCTCTTAACCTCTGAGCCATCTTTCCAGCCCCTTAGTTTGCATTTTAAAAATGGAGCGGAGGCTATCCCAAGCACTGTTATCCATACCTGTATGTGTGGGATATGTCAGAGGGAGAGGAAATGCCTAGCCTTGAAGACTCATAAGTGCCAGGGTGGGGGAATACCCAGGGAAGCCCCCACCCACTCAGAGGAAAAGTGGATCGAGGAGAGGAGGATTGTGGGAGAGAGTGTGTATTCAACTCACAGATGGTTTTGTTTTGTGGAGGTGGTATACATATAAAGGAACGAGCTAGACGGGAGACATTGAGGATGGCATTCCTTGGCCACTGGGTAGGGCTTTTAGACCAAAAGGAGCCATGTGATTGTCCAGAAGTTAAATATAGCTCCATATGTAACATAACCGTAATTAGCACCAAGTAACTACACTTGTGTGCTACCCTCGGGGACTTAGTTCCTGCGATAGCTTCTTCCTTGGAGTGGGGAGCTGATCAAATGGCAATGGGGTGAAAGACTCTTTGAAATTCTGTGGGATCGCCTGCTGCTCTCCCCACACCGAGAAGGCAATTTTGGCTTTAAAAAAACTAAAAGAACTAGCAACATGAAGGGAAGAGAAAATTGCCAACTCAGGGGAGGAGCAGGGGGCGCCCCTCACTGAGCGTCGTCAACACGGCCTCGGGATCTGGCATAAGCCTGGCACTTGTCACTTGTTTGTGTTTCCTGACCACAGACTCATACCCGCGCACCTACTTGGAGTTGGCTTTCATATGAAGGGCTAGCAGGGCCAGGGACTAAGGCATGTCTGCCCCCAAGGAGTTCACAGTCATCAGAAAATGGGGACACGTATTTCAGACAAAGAGAACAATGAGATAGATCTATTCTGTGGCTCTTAGGGACGCTCCCTCCGGGTAGAGGAATCACATGCGAGCAATTAACGATTTGCAAAGAGTAACTAAACTTGACCTTAGGAAGTAAAACTGAAATATGTTGCTTCCTATTTTGGGGGTCGTGAGAAATCCACTTTAAAATGGCCTCAAATACTGCGTCCTCCTGCTTCACGTTGAGTTCATCTTTCTCAATGATATCCTTAAGCTCGGTGACCGAGAGCTCCAGAAACTCTGCCGAGACCTTCACCATCTCCTCGAAGTTGTGCAGGATGAACATGTAGGCCTTCTGCCTCAGCTCGGGGCAGTAGTAGTAGTCTGTGAACTTGCAGATGCCGATACAGTTATCCAGACACAGCTCCGACTTGAGGAACTCGCAGCAACCCCTAACAATCCCCATGATGTTGAACTGGTCAGCGGCGGCCAGCAGCTTCTCCACGTTGTCAGGGGTGATAGGCACGGTCCGAGTGTATGCATACTCAATAATTAGCTTCATCATGTCGGGGGAAATGCCAGGAATGTTGTAAACCTTCTTCTCAGTGTTGTTCCAGCCACTTGTAAACAAAGCTCTAGGGAAGGAGGGGAAAGAGGAGAGAAATTAGCACAGAAACATTCTCCTTGAGACCATTCAATGTCCTTGGTCCTTTGCTTTCTGAGGACGGCTTGGACATACTCCAAGTAGTGCCCGGTGATGGATATGTAGTCACCATGTCTTTGCGGGTTTTTTTTTCAAGATGTGTGAGGATGTGTGTGTGTGTGTGTGTGTGTGTGTGTGTGTGTGTACACATGCACAGGCACAAGCACAGGTATGGTCTCCTGTCATGTGCCTATGTAAGCCATAGGTCAATTAGGTCAATGTTAACTGTATGTGTTGTGTATTTATGGTTTTTTTTGTTGTTGTTTTTTCTTTTTCTTGTTTTTTGTTTTTGTTTTTTTGAGAGACTGGGTCTCTCACCTTCTGTGGAGCTCCCTGTTCTGACTAGACCGGCTAGGCAGCCAAGCCCCTAGGATCAACCTGTCTTTTCCTTCCTGCACCGGAATTACAATATGCCACCACGTTTGGCTTTTGTGTGGGATCTGGACTCAAGTCTCTAGAACGAAAATAAGGTCAAGGCCTAGTCTTGGTCTGGAGAGCTGCGTCGGCAGTTAAGAGCACTTGTTGCTCTAGACCCAAGTTCAAGTCCCAACACCCACATGGCAGCTCACAGTTCCATGGATTCCAAATGCCTTCTTGTGACTTCTGCAAGCACCGGGCATGTGCATGGTGCCATCCATATACACAGACAAGACACTCATATGCTTAAAATAAAATATTAAGTGCTAGAGCCATGGCTCAGCAGGTAAGGACACTGCCTACAGATCCTAAGAACCCTAGTTCAAATCCCAGGCTCTGCTTGATGGCTCACAGCCATCTGCACTGTAACATTGTATTTGCTGGACAGTGGTGGCGCACGCCTTTGATCCCAGCACTTGGGAGGCAGAGGCAGGCAGATTTCTGAGTTCGAGGTCAGCCTGGTCTACAGAGAGAGTTCCAGGACAGCTACACAGAGAAACCGTGTCTCAAAAAAACCAATAAATAAATAAATAAATAAATTCCAACTATCTGGGCCTCGGAGGATAGAGAGATCATGACCCAGCAATGAGTACTTGTTGCTCTTGCAGAGGACCTGGGTTTGATTCCCAGCAGGAACCCATAGTCATCTTCCGGCTTCCATAAGCAGTAGGCACAAAAGTACGCATAGGTATACACGCAGACAAAACATTCATGCACACAAAATTAAACCTAAATCTGCCTTCTCCTGTTGCCCACCAAATCTCCCATGGGTGCAGACAATCCGGCAACAGAGTGGCCTTTAGAAAGAGTTCATATCCCCCTTGCATTCAAAACCTTCCCTTGGCTTTGTTGGTAAGAGGGAAATACCATTAAACAAATGGAAAAGGCTGGGCATGGTGACACAAGCCCTTAATCCCAGCGCGCTCACACACACACACACACACACACACACACACACACACACACAAGCATATATGAGTGAGTGCTCCTGTGCAGGGTGTTCATGGGGAGGTCAGAGGACAACTTGTGGGAGTTGGTTCTCTCCAGTCAGTTCCCAGGGGCTGGCTCAGACCATCATGCTTAGTAGCAAGTACTTTTACTACTGAGCCACCGTTCCATATTTAATTTTTTTAAAAAATTTATGTATATCCCAGCATGGTGGCATACACCTTTAGTCCAGGTCCTCAGGAGGGAGAAGCCGTTGGATCTCTGTTCCAGGCCACCCTGGTCTACATAGCAAGTTCTAGGACAGCTAAGGCTACACAGAGAAACCCTGTCTCAAGAAACAAAACAAAATAAACAAACAAAAACATAAAACAAATGGAAAAAATAATAAGCTTGACGGGAACAGGAATGTTCACCTCTGTCTTTTCCTTCCAATACCCAGCATACCCCCAGCAAGAAAATAAGCAACAAATGACCACAGCTATGTGTTAGGCGTGCCCCTGTAAATAGGTACATTTCTAGGTATTGAATAAAACAGAGTATTTTGTTTTTTCTAAGAGGCTTAAGGACCAGTGAGACTTAGGCATCAAAACGTTCTTTTAACACTGTGATCCCTCCATAATTCTGAAATGTAAAGAAAAACCTTGTTCCCTGGGAGCAGTACAAAGCAAAGGGTGGACGGCTTTGGGCTGCATTTGGCAGAGGCAGCAGGTTGGCAAGCATGGGTCCTAAAGAAGAATTTGACTCTGGGAGAAGTAGGTGGTCAGGCCAACCTATGTTGTTCTTCCAACGAGGTTGCAATCCCCGTCTGCTGCTCCCGTCCTTCCACCAGTTCCCGGATTGGGGTTTTCTCAATCGGGTAACTGAGACAGTCTTGTATGCAGCTCAGGTTGTGTCTTCATGGTCCTTTGGAGACAGAGTCTCATTTGTTTACCCTAGGCAGGCTCTGAACTGCTTGTGGTTATTGGGGAGGATGGTCTGTCTGAGTCCTGGGGCTTGAACCCAAGCCTTCTACTATTGAACTATATCCCCAGTCCCACAAAGCCTCAGCTTCTGAGTGAATGGGATTGCAAACCACCAAGCTGGGCTCAAATAAGAGCTTTTAGCAAAAGGTGAACATATTCCTCATATTTCCCCGGGCCCCAAGTAAGTCTTGTCTTATAGACAAGAGAACCCGTGCACTCCCTGAGTTAGAGGCATTTCAACCCAAACTCCTTTTTTGTTTGTTTGTTTGTTTGTTTGTTTGTTTGTTTGCATTTGGTTTTTTCGAGACAGGGTTTCTCTGTATAGCCCTGGCTGTCCTGGAGCTCACTCTGTAGACCAGGCTGGCCTCGAACTCAGAAATCCTCCTGCCTCTGCCTCCCAGAGTGCTGGGATTACAGGTGTGCACCACCACCGCCCGGCTTCAAACTCCTTTTCTTTTGAAAATATTTCCTGGGTTCTCTCCCCTTTGATTCTCATCTCCATCTTCTCTATCCTTATTGATCGCTCTCCCTGCTTTCAGTCTTCTCTACTGGACTGGGTCAGGAGGGGCACCACGAGTTCTGATAGCATCTCAGTTGAAGTCCAACATCCACGGGGGACCAACTAAAAGTTGTTTGGGGTGAGACTTGAGGAGGAGAAAGCACCGCCTTGTCAGATGCTGGCTGAAGACCAGTGTAAAACACAGCAGGACCCAGAGAGAGGCACTCTGGGCCTGGCTGCATTTGAGTAGAAGGCAGCCCACAGCCAGGCTCCAAGGAGGCCAGAGCTTCAATATCCCTACACGTAAGATGGCAAATGGGAAATTGAAAAGCAGATGAAGGGACCCCCCCCCAGGAGCCCTGTTCTCCCCGCTGGGCTTAGCTTGCCCCCCTCCCCCCGCGGTGTACCTAAAGTAGGAGCTGCAGCTACAGAGGATGTTCTTGTGAGCATTGAACTCGAAGCCATTGACTTTGATGACCACGTCGCAGAGTTTGCCCTCAAGTCGGAGCTCGTTGAAGATCTCACAGGTCATTGCGCTCATCTTCCTCTCCATGTGAGGCTGGTGGAACCGGGTGGAGGCCGCCGTGCTCTCCATCTCCATGGTACCTTGGGACCAGGGGAGAGAGGCTGCTCTCCTGGGGTGTTGGGGAGGGTTATGGGGGGCCCCTTTAGCCAGCTGTCGCTCCTTTTCCCTACTACATCTTTCATATAGGGACCATCAGGCAGCCCAAGTTCCAGAATCCTGGGCAGTGAGATCACTCAGGATTGTGCTCTCACGTTCTGGAATCCCTTCCTGTCCCCTTCTTTTCCTTCCCCTCCCCCCCCAGAACATACAGGTAGACCACCCCACACCTCCTTCCTCGTCCTCAGACCTAGGGCAGAACTGTGGCCACCAACACAATTGAGCCTTTACTGAGTCCGCCGCTTGTTGCATCTTCAGGTGGGGTCCCCACATCCCTGCAGCACCCTTCCAAGGCTCCCCATGCGTGCAGAGCCAGAAGCAAAGCTGATTAAATGTCATGCTGGCCAGGGCCTTCTAGCCCTTGAGATCCTTTGCTGGCTTACTTTGCTTGTGGCCTAGTGATGATGAAGGGCCCAGTTAGGGAAGTGTCTCCTGGGTGCATTCCCTATCCAAAATGCACTTGGATACCTGGTGGGTTGTCATTTGCAATGCTTGGGATGAAACCTAGGGTCTCATACCTGCAGGCAAGCACTATCTCACCAAGCAGTGACCCTCAACTTGCGCCCCCACCTCCCAAGGACTGCATTTGCTGTGGTGTTCCAGAAAAGAGTGACAGGAGCCCATATGCGCCAAAGCCTCAAGACAGCCTGCCCACATATAGGACCCTAGCGTCTTGGTCCTCCCCTCACCCCTGCGCCCCCAACGCTTTCCCACCCGCACACACAGTAGAACACTCCCCCGCACCCCCTCCCCTTCGCTTCTCCTGCCAGCATCCGGAGCCAGCCTGGAAACGGCCTGCAGCTCCTAGACCGACGCGACTAGTGCGAGGCGACGCCTGCGCAGTGTGGCTGTAAGGCGGGCGCTGTCTTCGGAGCCGCCCACCAGGCCAGCGGCGCGATGGCGGAGGAGGTGAGGCCACGGGTGGGGACGGTCCCGCGTGGCGGGATCGCAGGCGCGGGAAGGCCCAGCTGTCCTGGTGCCCATCGCGGCGCTCGGGTCAGCGGGTCTCTTGGGTCTCGCGACAGGTAAGCAGCCTGATGAAGGCCACGGTCCTGATGCGGCAGCCCGGACGGGTGCAGGAAATCGTGGGCGCGCTTCGCAGGGGCGGAGGAGACCGCCTGCAGGTACCGGGGCTTGGGGTACGGCGGGAGGATGCCTGCTCTGCGGCCTTCCCGCCAACTGGGGTGCGTGCTCTGCGAGCCTGCGCCCAAGGATGGTCACAGACAAACAGATTGGCTCACCTCGGGAAAGAGCCTACCTGCCCCAATAGCCAACTTTCAAAGTAGTCAGATGAGGTCCGTTCTGTTGATTGGTTTCAGAAAGCACGTGGGTGGAGTCTGACTTTCCTCTACCCCCAAGTTGAAGATAGGGAGATCCAGAAAGGTCGGAAGGCACCTTAAGAAAGGACTAGTGCATTTGAGAAAGATGCCAGTGAAAATCACCCCTACACTCGGGGGTGGGTGGGTACTTTGCGTTCCTCAGGATTAACTCCTGTACTGACACAGGATCCACTTCTTCCCTTCCTTCCCCTGTCTCTCCCTAACCTTGCAAAGGCTTTGCTGCATGCAGCCTGCTCGGTGGCCTGGTTAGACTTACTCCGCTACCCCAGGCTGAGGCAAGGGCCAGGGTCCATCTGTGCCTAGTCAACCACCTAGTTGTCATCTCCCTTTTGTCTCATAGGTGATTTCGGATTTTGATATGACCTTGAGCAGGTTTGCTTACAATGGACAGCGATGCCCCTCTTCCCACAGTAAGTCCCCCCTTTAGTCTTCCTGGTAGGGTTCAAAGTGACAACGGCTAAGGAGCCAATAAAGGGAGTTTTGTGTTTTTTTCAGATATTCTGGATAACAGCAAAATTATCAGTGAGGATTGTCGCAAAGAGGTGGGTCACTCCCTTCTTTGCTCAAAAAAAAAAAAAAAAAAAAAAAAGGCCGCGGCATGTTTCTGGGGTTGAACCACAGCCTCTAGGACAGAAATCTTAAGAAACTCCATTCCTTAAACACGGTGTGGAGGCCTATAATCCCAGAAGCTGAGACAGGAGGATCCCCAAGTTCAGGATCTGCCTGGATCCAGCTCCAGAAAGAATTCAAGGTCATTTTGGACAACTTAGTAAGACCTCAGAATAAAATGTTGGGAAAAGGATGCTGGGTGTTGGTGGCATTCACCTTTTATGCCAACACTCAGAAGGCAGAGGCAGCACATCTCTGAGTTTGATGCCAGCCTGGGCTACATATTCAGAAGTCTCAGGCCAGACAAGGTTACATATCAAGACCTTGTCTCCAAAGCAGAGGGGGTGTGGAACAGAGGAAACTTACTGGACATGCATCAAATTCTGGATTTGCTCCTTGGTCTTACTTGGTTTTGGTTTTCAATTATTCCTTTTTTAAAAGTTGTTGTAGTGAAGGAGATGTAGTTTTCTTATTACATTTATGTGTATTATTTTTAAAGTGTTATGTGTGTGAGCGGGGTACATATACATATACAGATACCCTTGGGAGTCACAGGAGTTGGAGTTGTGAATTGCCTGATGTAGGAGCTGAGAACTGAACTCCAGTCCTCCGGAAGAGCAGTCAGTGCTCTTAACTTCTGAACCATCTCTCCAGCCCCTGGATGTAGTCTAAATACACGAGGACAGCTTTTCTTTATTGGCTGAGACACAGTGGTCGGTAGTTTGTGTGTGAACACTGTGCTTACTGCAGTCTATAGAATTTGCACAAGATTTGAATGCCATATCTTATTGAACAGCTCTCCACTCCCGAAGGCAGAGAGAACTACCATATTGCTGTCTTCTTCTAACCTGTGAGAAAACAGGTGCTTAAAAAGAGTGAGCTGTTTGCCCCAGGGTCATTTGATGGAGTGCCAGATGTTGGTTTTTCTAGAGTCTTTGTCCCAAGCTCTTTGCACCATTTTATGCCACGTTCTTGATGACGTTACTTCCTTCCTGGTAAGGGAGCAGATACAGAGAATCTTCCCAATAGTTGTTAATCCATTGCTGTAAGATGTGTACAAACACTGAGAAGCCAGCTCTAGAGGCTTGGCGGTTGGTTTACTCCGCCCTGGGCTTGTGCCCTGAGCGGCCCTTCCTAGAGCAGAGCCAGGCTAGGCTCTTACACCTGGCTGAGCTCATTCTTGTAGATAATGCAATTACTTGGTTTCTATTATTCACTGAGGTGGCATACTAACATGGATGGTAGCTTGCATTGGTTGATGCTTCCTGTGGGTTTTGTTTTGTTGAGAGTCTCATAAAGCCTAAACTGGCCTGGAACTTGCTATATGAAGCTGAGGCTGGCCTTGGGCTCCTCTTCCTCTTGATTTCAGTTCCTGAATGCTTGCATCAGGCATATGCACCGCCATGTCTAGCTTAGAGATTTGTTTCTATGGTATTAAGGATTTAACCCAAGACCTTCCAATACTTTGTTTTATTTTTCAAGACAGGGTTTTTCTGTGTAGCCCTAGCTGTCTTGGAACTTACTCTATAGACCAGGCTGGCCTCGAACTCACAGAGACCCACCTACTGGGATTAAAAGCATGTGGTACCACCTCCTGGCCCTTCCAAGACTGTTAATCTGATTGCTTGTTGTAAAGATGGCCAGGGACAAGAGGCTGCACTCTACCAAATGAGCTATACCCCTGACCAACACTGAGGCTTTGTGTGTGTGTGTGTGTGTGTGTGTGTGTGTGTGTTTGCTTTTTGTTTTTTCGAGACAGGGTCTCTCTGTGTAGCCCAGGCTGACCTGGAACTCACTCGGTAGACCAGGCTGGCCTCAAACTCAGAAATCTGCCTGTCTCTGCCTCCCAAGTGCTGAGATTAAAGGCATATGCCACCACTGCCCAGCTTAACACTGAGGCTTTTAAGACATTCCAAGAATACTCTGCTTAATACCATATAATCCCTGCATTTAATTCTCTTTTTGGACAGATGGACAGGCACTCCATACGAGCTCCTAGTAGTCCCAAGACTATATTCATCCACTAAAATTCTTTACTCTGTCAATTCTTTTTTTAGCCCAGGGAGTCTTACCAACTGATTCTTCATGACTTGTGATCCCTGAAGTAGCTGTCCCAGAGGGTCAAAAGTCCTAGTTTCCTAGAAAGAAACCTTAGCTAAAAGAGGCACATGCAGATGCTCTGAAATTTTCCTAATGGTGAATGGTGACATGGATGGAGTTGTCACTGATGTGCTGTGTATCTCTAACACCAATCTGCAAGGTCCCTTTTGTGATTCCTTGTCATGTGCTGGCAATCCAACCCCAATCTCATGCATGCTAGGCAAGTGTTCCACCACTGAGCAGGACCTCAGTCATAACTGCATGCTTTCCTTTTTCAGCTATGTCTGTGTAGCACTTCTATAAAAAAATTTCTTTTTCTTTTAATGTGCATGGATGTTTTACCTGCATGTATGTCTGTGCACCATATGCATGGAGTGCCAACAGCAGCCAAAAGAGGGGACTGGACCCCCTGGAACTGGGGTTACAGAGGGTTGGTCCCCACCCTGTGGATGCTGGGAACTGAACCTGAGCACTATGAAGCAGCCAGTGTTTCTAACCACTGAGCCATCTCTCCAGCCTCAAATAATTTTCTTTTTTTTAATTTTAATTCTTTCTGTTTTCAAGATAAGCTCCACTATGAAGACAAAGATAGCCTTAAATCTCAGAGATCGGCCTGTCTCTGCCTCCCATGAGCTAGGATTAAAGGCGTGCCGCTACCGTGCCTGGTGTTTATGTGCATAAATGTTTTAGCTACATGTGTGTGTGTGTGCCATGTGTGTGCCCACGCCCACAAAGTCAGAAAAAGGCATCATATCCCTTGGAACTGGTGGTTGTGGGCCACCTCGTCAGTGTTGGGAATTGAACTCCAGTCTTCTGCAAGGCAGCAAGTGCTCCTAACCTCTGAGCCATCTCTCTAGCCCATGCGTTTGAGACCAGGTCTCATGTAGCCCTGTCTAGCCTCAGACTTACTCATATAGCTAAAGATAAGTTTGAACTTCCAATCCTCCTGCCTCCATCTCCCAAGGGCTAGGGCTATAGGTGTGTGTCACCACACCCTCTATGTGTTTATGTGTTCTTGGGAGAGAGACCCAGGGACACTTGTGCTCTGGGCAAGCAAACAGCCAGGGGAGCGGCATCTCCAACCCTTCCCTGACGCTCGCTACTTATGTGTGTGACTCTAGTGTTTATTACCATTACGTGTACGAGTGTTTGGCCTACACATGTGTCTGTATACCACCTGTGTGCCTACTGCCCCTTGAAGTTAGAAAGTGTCAGATCCTCTAGAAGTGGAGTCACAGACAGTTGTGAGCCATTGTGTGTGTGCCAGGAATCGAACTCACGTCCTCTGCAAGAGCAGCAAACATTCTTATCTACTGAGCTAAGTCTTCAACTTTCACTGATTTTTTTGTAACGATGAGGATTGCTCTTTAGGCAAGCTCTCCACCAACAAGCTACATCTCTACACCCACTTCTTTCTTTTTTTCTTCTCCTCTGTGTATATGTATATCTTTTGACTTTGAATTTTACTATGTCGCTTTGGCTTGTGAATGCACATGATATATAACAGGAAAATGGGAGTAGTTGGAAAAGCATGAGGAGAAACGTGAGTTCCAGAAATGGTGTGTTCCCATGTGAATGAAAGCTTGAAGAAAAGTCTCTGACACAAAGTTCCGTCTCTGGCGGAGTTTTCGTCTCAAGCAGGGCCAGTTCGATGTGCACTAATGACCTCTCCCCTTGTTGACTGTCCCAGCTCACCGAGCTCTTTCACCACTATTATCCCATTGAGATCGACCCGCACCGGACCATCAAAGAGAAGCTGCCTCACATGGTGCAGTGGTAAGTGGCGCTGAGATCCAGGATGGAGAGGGCCAGGCTGCCCGTGTCCTTCCAGAGCTTCAGTAAGCTCGCATGCTTCCTTCCTGAGGGCCATGCCTCTGACCCGGCTCCAAGGAGGAACACCCACCTGCACCCGGCCCTCTGCTGCTGCGATAGTGGAAGGGCTCAGGGACATCTTGGAGGAGTAAATTAGAAATGTCTTGGCTCAGGAGATAGGCAGCAAGTGACCTTGTCTTGGTGTGTTTTGTTCTGGTGTCACGGATACCACAGTCTGGACAAAGCATAATGAACAGAATTTTTGGGAGGCTGGGAAGTCCCAGATGAGGGGATCATCTTCTACCAATGGCTTTGTTGCTATGTCACTCCATAGCAGAAGGGCTAAGAGAGGGAAAGAACGGGAGGGGGGGTGAACTTGCTTTTGTGACCTAATCTCATTCATTCTTGAAGGCAGAGCCCCATGACCCAACACCTCTACCTTGGGGATTGGTGTAGTTAGTTTTCTCTTGCTGTGGGCTAAGATCCCATGACAAAGGCAACGTATAGAAGAAAGTTTATTTAGGGCTTACAGATCAGAGGGTGAGTCCATGACCATCATAGCCGGGAACATGGCGGCTGAAGGATAAACTTGGCTTTTGAAACTTCTAAGCCCACCCCCACCTGGTGACACACCTCCTCCAACAAGGCCAAACCTCCCAATCCTTCTCGAACAGCGAACAGTTCCAACAACTTGGAACCAAGCATTTAAATATACGAGCGGGGGGGGGGTGTTTATTCTCATTCAGAACACCACAGAGTTCCAGTTTACAACTTGGGGACACAACCAAACTGTAAAATTCTGATAGAGACAAACACCACTACGCTTGTCCATCGTGGTACATGTCCATCATCTCAGCATTTGGAGGCTGGGGCAGGAGGATCAAGGTGGTTCTTGGATGCATAGGAAGTTGTAGGCTAGCCTGTGCTGCCCGGGACCCTGTTAAAAAACAAAACCTAGGCGGGTGGTGGCAATGCATGCCTTTAATCCCAGCACTTGGGAGGCAGAGGCAGGCAAATCTCTCTAAGTTCAAGGCCAGCCTGGTCTATAGTGTGAGTTCCAGGACAGAGAAGGCTACACAGAGAAACCCTGTCTTGAAAAAGAACTAAACAAAACCAAAAACCCACCAAAAACTAGCATGCCTGGACAGAGCCCTGTGGGGGAGGGGATTAAGAAGCGTTCCAATCTCCCCAGTCCACTCCACAGCTCTTGCCTCTCTCTCTCCCCTCATTTCCTCAACTCTATCTTCAGGAGATGGCTCTGTGGAACCATCAGTGGGTGCTGGGACAAGGGATGGGGGGCACTGGGCTTCCTAGGGCGACGGGGTTGTTTGTTTGTAGGTGGAGCAAAGCCCACAGCCTCCTGTGCCAGCAGAGGATACAGAAGTTCCAGATAGCTCAGGTGGTTGGCGAGTCCACGGCCATGCTCAGGTAAGCTCCTCGCTGTGGAGATAGTTCCACCTGACTGGGCCAAGTGCTTTGCGGGCTGGGGCGTGGCTCCTCTGGCTTAGTACTTACTTGCCTGGCATGCTGGAGGCCTGTGAATGCCATCCTTGGCACTGAAAAACAAAAATAGAAATGAAAGCCAGTCTAAAACTGTTTGAGGCAGAGGAGGCTGAGGGTTGAGTAGATTGAGTAGAGCCAGGGGTTGAGAGAGGAGGAAGGGTGGCCCCCGAAGCCATGTGCCTAAGGGGGTGCCATGCAAAGTGATCAGAAACCTCTGGTCCACTGGAATTCTTTTTTTTTTTCTTTAGGTTATTTCAACTTTGTTTTTCAAGGCAGGGTTTCTCTGTGTAGTCTTGGTTGTCCTGGAACTCTGTGTAACCAGGCTGGCCTCAAACTTAGAGATCGGACTGACTTTGTGTTCTCTAGTGCTGGAACTAAAGAACTAAACTAAAGGTGTAAGCCACCACTGGGTACTAACATTCTTTTCTTTCTCTCTCTTTTTTTAAAAAAAAAAGAATATTTAGTATGTATGTTATAATAATTATATATGTATACTGAGATAAGATGTCCACACACACACATATATATATATATATATTCTTTTGTTTATATATGTTTTTTCATACACACACACACTCTCATTCTCTCTCTGTATATATATATATGTACAGAGGTACAGAGAGAAAGAGAGACAAAAAGAAGAATTTAAAACTCCTCGCCTGAGGTGCTAATAAGTTGGTAAAGTGCTTGCTTCATCAAGTAGACAGACCCGAGTTCCATCTCCACACCCATCTAAAAAGCTGGGTGTTGTGGAATGAGTTTGTTACCCTAGCACTGAGGAAGTGCAGACCGGCAAATCCTGGGTAGGACCGACTGACTGGCCGGCCAGCCTAGCCTACCACTGAGCCCCCCACTCCAATAAGAGACCCTGTCTCTAAACAAGGTGAGAGTCGGTGAGATGGCTCAGCCTGATCCCCAGGACCCATGTAAAAGTGGAAAGAGGGAACTGACTCCTGGCAACTGTTCTTGACCTCCGCAAGTGTGCCGTGGTACGTCTGTACCCATAAACACACATTTCCAAAACTAGAAAATAAGATGAATTCCAAACAGTGGTGGCACATGCCTTTAATCCCAGCATTTAGGAGGCAGAGGCAAGCAGATCTCTGAGTTCAAGGCCAGAGTGAGTTCCAGGACAGTCTGGGCTACACAAAAAAAACAAAACAACATGAATGACTCTTGAGGAAGGACACTCAAGGCTGACCTCTGACCTCCACACTTGGGTCACAAGTAGATGCATAACTCATGTACACACATGGACACAACACAAGCAAGCATGAATACATGTCTGCATGCACATGTGCCACACACACACACACACACACACACTAATAATATATAAAATACCTAGCCCAAGCAGAAAATAAAGGCCAGGAGCCAGGGCCATGGCATTCCCAACAGTTTGGTCTCTTTGCAGGGAGGGCTATAAGACGTTCTTCGACACGCTCTACCAGAACAACATCCCTCTTTTCATCTTCTCGGCGGGCATTGGTGACATCCTGGAAGAAATTATCCGACAGATGAAAGTATTCCACCCCAACATCCACATTGTGTCCAATTACATGGATTTCAGTGAGGATGTGAGCCACGTCTCCGCTGGGCTGCGGAGGAGGGACTGGGAGGAGGGACTGGGCTGCGGAGGAGGAGCGGGCTGCCGAGGGGGGCGGGCTGCGGAGGAGGGACTGGGCTGCCGAGGAAGGACGGGCGGAGGAGGGGCGGGCTGCCGAGGAGGGGCGAGCTGTGGAGGGGGGCTGGGCTGCCGAGGGGGGCGGGCGGCGGAGGAGGGGCGGGCGGCGGAGGGAGGCTGGGCTGCCAGCCTTGGTGCCTTCCGCTTGCCAAGCTGGCCTCTGCTCTCTGCTGGGCATTTTTCTCCCCTTCATCTTTCGTTCGCTGAGACAAGAGTCTTGCTGAATTACTCAGGTTGGCCTGGAGGTCCTGAGCTTAGTCAGCCCTCCCGTCTCGGCCTCCTGGATGACTAGGACTGTGTGTGAATCTTGGCACTTGACTTCATGGGTTACTTACTTTCTTTTCTTTTCTTCTTTTCTTCTTTCTTTCTTTCTCTCTCTCTTTCTTTCTTTCTTTCTTTCTTTCTTTCTTTCTTTCTTTCTTTCTTTCTTTCTTTCAATACGGTCTTTTTATATATCTCTGGCTATTCTAGAACTTACTGTGTAAACCAGGCTGGCCTCAAATTCACAGAGAAACACACCTGTGCACCCCTCCTTGACACCCCCCGCCCCCGCCCAGTGCTAGGACTGAAGCATTCACCACCACACCCAGCCTGTGTGTTCCTTTAAATGGATCAACAACAGTTAGCGCTCTGTCACGGAGTCCTCACTTATAGGTCACCATAACCCTGTGGCACCACCATAGGTTATGTATTACCCTGGTTACCAAAGGGCTTACACTTAGACTTGTGTATTGAAAGCTAGAGGTAAGCTGCTCCAATTTACCCAAGTTTTCACTTCTTCCCAATGGACAAGCAATGGCCTTTAATCCGGACATTTGCAAGATGGAGGTGGCAGGAACATTGAGAGCTCGAGACCTGACTTTTTGAGCTACAGAACAAATTTCATGGTGATCCTAGAAAGGCTGCGTAGAAAAAAAGATGTGTCTCAATGAAAACAGGAGCCAGGCATGGTGGCACACTCCTTTAGTCCCAGCACTTGGGAGCAGAGGCAGGGGAGTTTTTATGAGTCTGAGGCTAGTCTGGTCTACATGGTGAGTCAGAGTTATGTGTAGTGAGACCCTGTCTGATAAAAATGAAAGGAAGGAAAGAAAGAAAGGAAGAAAGATCGGCATGGTGACACATGCCTTTAACCCTTGCACTCAGGAGACAGAGACACTTGGACCTCTGAGTTCAAAGTCAGCTAAAGCTTCAGAGAGACTCTGTCTCAAGAGAAAAAGTTAGGGGTGTAGCTCAGCGGTACAGGGCTTGTGGAAGGCTTAGGCTAAATCCCAGTCCTTAATAAGAGGCCAACTATGATATTTGGGTTTCTGTGGAGGGAATCTGTTGCACCTCTTCCCAACTTTGCCGTAGCCACCCAGAGGGCAGCCAAAGGCAAGACAGGAGCAGCTCAGCTGCGCTCCATGAGAACAGGAAAACAGAGCGAAGGCAGCCCAGCTCTCCAGCCTCTGGTTTGAGCCACAGTGAAGCTTTGCCATCATCTCTGGCTCTGGGAACTGTTTCTTCTCCCATGACAGACAGTGGAAGGTGTGCTCCATGGGTCCCCCTGTGGTCTTGTCTCCTGTCGTGGTGATTTAGGGCTTCCTGAAAGGATTCAAGGGCCAGCTCATCCACACCTACAACAAGAACAGCTCCGTGTGTGAGAACTCCAATTACTTCCATCAGCTTCGGAACAAAACCAACATCATCCTGCTCGGAGACTCCATAGGGGACCTCACTATGGCTGACGGGGTCCCTGGGGTGCAGAACATCCTCAAGATCGGCTTCTTAAATGACAAGGTAGGTGGCGGCTGGCTGTCCCCTCTGGCTTCTGCATGGATTCCCTTTCTCGGGCGAATATCTTTCATGTGCTGGATATTGTGGAAAGTATTAGGGCCAGAGAGGAGGGGCATAAGTCATGTTCTCCATCTTGTTCTCTCTCTCTCTCTCTCTCTTTGTGAGTGTATATGTATGTGAGTGTGTATTTAAGTACACGCACGCACATTTGCACTTTGTTGGAGAAGAAATACAGAACTGGGAGATGCCAGAAAAGTGCTCTGTCATTCAGTTAAATACCAAAGCCTTAGCACACTGCCCTGTGCTTCCCACCATGGCCTGACCCAGAAAAGAATCACCGCAGCTGGTCATCCTAGCATCCTCGTGTGACTGCGTGCCCCATTCTAGTCCCACAAATGCTGCTAACCCATTTAACGCTCACTTTGATGCCCTGTGAGATGATTCCGTGGGTTTTCTTGGGAGCAGGGGAGCCGATTTTTTTTTCCCCCAGGACAGGGTTTCTCTGTGTAGCCCTGACTGTTCTGGAACTTATTCTGTAGTCTAGGCTGGCCTCGAACTCCCAGAGATCTTTATCCCTCTGCCTCCTGAGTGCTGGGACTGAAGGCATACCCAGTTTTGTTGCACGCCTGACTCCTATCTTAAAGTCTTGACTGAGATGGGAGTTGCCAGGGTTGAGAGTATGATTCTATAAAAGGAAACAAAAGCAGCCGAGACTGGCAGGGAAGGATGGAATCCAGGCCAGGAGGGTTCAGAAGAGGTGTCCTTCAGGGTGGACCCAGCCAGCAAAGGCTGGAGCCCAGTGGATGCCAGAGCCTTAGGAAGATGCCATGTGACACTGGGGCATTAGTTCTTGATACTGTCTGTCAGACACTGGCCAAGTGTGTCTGACATGTGTAAGTCGTGACACATGACATAAGTACATGTGGCCTCGTTGTGGCCGCTCAGGCCCCTCGTTTGCCTACCTGGTCCCTAAGCTCCTCAGGTTTTCACCAGAGAGCTGGGGAGTGGTGCTTGGAGGCCTCTATTCCCAGACCCAGAGCATGAAGGGCAAAGAAGGACATTTGGGGGACGCAGATCTGCTTCCCTGGCAGGTGGAGGAGCGGCGGGAGCGTTACATGGACTCCTACGACATTGTGTTGGAGAAGGACGAGACGCTGGACGTGGTCAATGGGTTGCTACAGCACATCCTGCGCCAGGGGGACTGCGTGGAGCTCCAGGGCTCCTAAGACTCAGCCCGGGCCCTGCCTCAGCCATGAGGAGGAGACGCTGCCCACAAAGCCTCCCCGGTGGGCACAGAGAGAAGTTCAGGGCAGACGAGAGCTGCTGGGCCCTCCCACACCCCCTGACTCCTTCCCCAGGCCTCTGCCTTCCCCCTGCTTTGAAGAGGCTTGAGGGAGGCCTCGCCTGTGGGAAGGCGGCAAGGGTGCTTCCAAGTAAACCATGGACCACAGCCTTCTAACCGCAGTGTGAGCCTTCTACAGATCACCTGGTCCAAAGGTTCTCTCTAAGAAAGTTTTCAGAGCTGGGAATACAGATGGCTCAATGGTGGAGCTGCTGCCTAGAATGTGGAGGGCCCCGGGTCCCTTCCCCAGCACTGTATGGGAGGAAAAAGAGAGAGAGAAAGAAAGAAAAGCTGTATGTCCAACAAATCTAATGTGTGAATCAGATGGAAATTAAAAAGCAAGCCGGGCGGTGGATGCGCATGTCTTTAATCCCAGCACTTGGGAGGCAGAGGCAGGCGGATCTCTGAGTTCAAGGCCTACAGGGCAAGTTCTAGGACAGCCAGGACTACACAGAAACCCTGTCTCGAAAAAACAAAACAAAACAAACAACCCTCCCCCCAAAACAAAGAGTGACTCCAACTCATGGTGTGGGAGTGGGGTATGCATCAGGAACCACGACCCTCAAGGCACTGGAATGTGTAGTGGAGACCCCTGGAGCTCCACAGAACTGTGCCAGACCCACCGGCCCGAGCCAAACAGCCTGTGAGGGGGGCAGGAAGTGGGCATGATTATAAGAAAGATAGAAAAGGATTCAGAGACAAGAGATAGATTTGGGAGGACTGCCAGTCATACTGCCACAGCCTTGAGGTTTTTTTTTTTATACCTCACAGTACCGTGGGCAGCAAAGCCACAAGCTGAACAGAAACAATTGCTGAAGTATACACAGGACATCTGTCCTTATCGAGAGGCCTCCCTGTTCCTTCCACCAAGGTCAATGGAACATTCAGACCCTAGCCTTGAGTCAAAAGTCTGCCTGCCTCCTATCCATGTCTCAGCAGGCCAGGAAATGCCAACAGACCCTGACCTGCTTTGACTCTGCCTGGCAGGCGGACGATTTGTTTTGTTTCTTTTTCTTCTGTGCTTCAGAGAAGCAGGCAAACAGCTCCCCACACAGAACAAAGTTTGAGAACAGAGAGGAAAGCGCAGAAAGCCAGTGTGGGTGCAGTTTGAGGCTGCCTGCTGCCTGGATCCTGGAAGAGCCTCGGAGTGTGTCTGTAGACCTGAGAGGGTAGGGATGGGGGAGGGGTGACCCTGTACCCACAATGGAGTGGGTACAGCCTTGAAACTGGAAATTCAATTGAGTTGAGGTGGCTTGTCGTGATACCCCCATGTGCACAGAGAAGCCATTTGAGAATGCATTTTCTATGTCCTTGGAGTTCTCCATTTTTTGATCCAATGCTATCAGTGTTTGTTTTTTTTTTTGTTGTTTTAATTTGTGTGTCTTACCTGCATGTATGTATGTACACCAGATATGTGCCTGGTAATTGCAGAGGTTAGAAGAATGTGCTGGCTCTCCTGGAACTGGGGTCGCCCGTGGTTGCTAGCCACCATGTGGGTTCTGGGACCTGAACCAGGATCCTCTCTGCAAGAGCAGCCAGTGCTTGTAACTGACCCACCTCTTCAGCCCCTCTGAAAGGGATTTGAGATTAGACACCCAAGATGGACTGCAGAGGGAAGCAGAGGTAATTGGTTTGCTAGTGTCTTGCAATTTCAACTGTCCTCAAAAGACCGAAGAACTAGGGGCATTCTCCCCATGGCTCCTGTCAAAGAACAAACAGAAGGGCTGGTTCTCCTGGGGTCCCAGTAAAGTTGTTCATGCCCCCTCCTGTCCAGGAGGCTGGTTTTCGGAAGTGAGGTTTCCATATAGATCCAAAGGGAACGGGAATCCAGGGCTAAGGAATGTCTGCCGAGTGCTGGTGCCATTCTGGCCACTTAGACACCTGCTGTCTCCGTGACCCTGCGAGCAGAATCCTGTATTTGTAGGTAGCTCAGACAGGATGATGCACAGCAGGAGTCAAGTTCTGGGTCCTTTTAGCCAAAGCCTGTGCCTGTTCTCCATCTGGTGATTTCTCGGCTTCCCTAGGGGCTTGGTTTTTTCTTTGGGGGGGGG
Source organism: Apodemus sylvaticus (assembly GCF_947179515.1). Classification (NCBI taxonomy): domain Eukaryota; kingdom Metazoa; phylum Chordata; class Mammalia; order Rodentia; family Muridae; genus Apodemus; species Apodemus sylvaticus. Next base: position 22,555,769 of record NC_067481.1, read on the forward strand.
GGGTGGAGACATGGGGAACAACTATGACTGGTTCAAGATCACAACCCAGGAGCTTTCTAGGGGATCTGGTGACAAAATGCCAATCATTGGCCTTAGGCAATAATCCTGTCTTAAGATCCTGGGAAGTGTTAGCTTTCTGTTACTGTAACAGAAATACAACAATCAACTTAAAAGTGGGGGGGAGGGGAGGATACTTGGGTTTACAGTTTGTGAGGTTTCAAGCTGTACTATTTGGCAACAATTGCTTTGGGACCTGTGGTGGCAGGTCCTGGTGGCCTATTTGCCTTAGGGTAGTCTGGTACAAAAGAGACTGGGGGTCTTCACAATCCTCTTCAAAGAATACACCAATTGTCTTAGTTCCCTTTTCTGTTGTAACAAAACTACCTAGGTGTCTTATAAATACAGTTAGTTGGGCTTGCGGTTTTAGGTTAGAGTCCGAGATGGTAGCCAAAGGAAGCAGGAGCACCTGGAGCCTACATCTTGATCCACAAACAGGAGGCAGAACGTACACGGGGGTGGGGGGGGGTGGGGTGGGGCGGGGGTGGGTGGGGTGGGGCGGGGGTGGGGGGGGGTGGGGCGGGGGTGGGGGGGGTGGGGCGGGGGTGGGTGGGGTAGGGCACAGAGGATGCTTTTGAAGTCTCAAAGCCTGCCTCTGGGACATATGCCTTCCAACAAGGCCACACCTGATCCTTCCCAAACAGCACTGCCAACCGGGGACCAAGTAGTATTCAAACAGATGATCGAGTGGGGGCTATTCTCATTCAAACCACCACGCCAGTGAAACTTTCTGCTAGGTCCCCCCTTCTAACAGCATCCTGGGCTGGAGACCTAGCTTTAGCGGACATCCTGATTCTAAACTAGCACTGGGCAAGAAGGTGCTGCTTAGGAATAGTTAGGAAGGGGAATGTGGCTTTTCATTTTTCAGTCCCTGACTCTGTACTGAGAAAGCACTGGGCATCTCCATCACAGTGTGCAGAATGAGACAGGCAAGAGAGGGTAAACAGACTGGCTGGCAAGAGAGGCAGCCCTCTCTAGGACTGTAACATCTGAAGTCAGTTCCCTTCCCTCTGGCAAGAGGGTGGAAGTGTTGCGGTACTGAAAACAGAGCTGTATAAACAAGTGTAATCTGGCCTGGGTGGTTTAGTTTGATTCTTGAGCTTTGGAGGTTGTCTGAGGTCAAGGACATTGTTTTTACCTTCAGCTAAGACAGGGGACCGGATTGTCTGCATGCCTCTCCTGCAGACCCTCATCACTGGACAGTAACCCTCAAGATCCCAGGCCTCTTTGCACCCAGAGGATCTGATTAGGCCTGAAGGAGAGTAATGTGAAGAGCTCTATCTGGAGTCTGGAGTTCATGCGGCCATGGCAACGGCCTGGCTTATCCTGTCTCTGCCCCTGCCCTTGGGTTGAAAGTGCTCTCCTGAGCCAGGGAGATCACTCGGCCTTTAGGGAAGGTGCTTACTAGGCAAGCCCAAGTCCCCAGAAACCACCACGTAACAAGCAGGCACAGCATGCACCTGTAATCCCAGCTCTGATTTGCAAGCCAGTCGACCTACCCTAAGTTTTGACTGACAAGTTCGGTGAGAGAGACCCTGTCTTAAAAAATAAGGTTTATGTAAGGGGCTGGCATGATGGTTCTGCAGCCCAGCATGGTGGCACACTTGGGAGTTAAGGGCAGGCAGCTCTCTCGAGGCCAGCCTGATCTACATAGCAAGCTCCAGGACAGCTAGGGTTACAGAGAGGGTTTTTTTGAGGGTTACCTCAAAAAAAAAATATGCGTGCAGGGGAGAGAGGACTCTGTAAAAGTACTAGCTGTTCTTCCAGAGGACTTAGCTGATTCTCAGCACCTGCGTGGCTGTTCACGATTGTCTGTAATCCAGTCCTAGGAGATCCAGTGCTCTCTTCCAGCCTCTCTGGGCATCAGGCACACATAGGGTATACAGACATACTACAGGTAAAACACTCACAAACATAAAATAAAAAAAAATAATTAAAAGACAAAAGTGAGAGCCCATATTGCTCCTCAGGAGGACCACATTCAGTTCCCAGCACACACACACACACACACACACACACACACGGCAGATAACAACTGGCTGTAGCTCTGGTCCCAGGGCATCTGATGCCCTCTTGTGGGTTCTGCAGGTGCCAGGCACACGTAGTACAAAAGACATACATGCAGGCAAAACATCCATTCACCCATGCACACATACAAACACACTAATTAAAAAAAAAAAAAAACAGGGCTGGAGAGATGGCTCAGTGGTTACAATCACTGACTGCTCTTCCATAGGTCCTGGAACAAATCCCGGCAACCACACGGTGGCTCACAGCCATCCTTAATGAGATCTGATGCCCTCTTCTGGGGTGTCTGAAGACAGCTACAGTGTACTTAGATATAATAAATAAATTATAAATTATAAATCTTAAAAAAAAAAAGTAGAGAGATTGCCACAGACATCGGAACTCAACCACTGGTACACGTGCAGGCATACAATAAAAACAACAAACAGAAAACCGAACGTCTGTCTACTTCTTGAGGTCTTCAGTTCAACCTTTTACTGACACAAAGGAGAAAGGACTGGATGAGTTCAGCCTGAGCCCGAGATTCTGCCCACCTCCCTCCCATCAGATTAGCACCGAGTGCGGGTTTTCGAAGCCCTTGAGCCTGAGCAGGCTTTCCTCTTACACAACCTTCCATTTTAGAGAAAACGTTTTAAAATGAAAGACCTGTCCCCGGTGGCTTGGGAGGAGACACGTGAGAAGGTTGGGGCAGCAGGATTATGTTCCTGGAGCCACCTCTTCCTGAGGAGCAGGCAGAGCCGAGGCAGGAGAATACAGGCTCTCCTCACTCAGGTTCATGCCCCTGCAGAGCTGCCATGACAGAGGGAATGAGGACAGGCAGGGATGGGGAGATGGGACAGGACAGTACAAATAAAGGATACATTCGGGAATGTGAAGGGCAGAGGAGCTCACCCTTGCGGGGCCTAGTGACGTGGGCAGGAGGACAGGTGTGTGGGGTTAGCAATGGCCCTAACCAAACCCCAGTGCCCCCGGATCTATCACAAGGACCTTAAGGAAGAGGTTAAGGTTGTAAGAGAAAAACACAGATGTCTGTGCTGAGGACTGGAAGCCATGGCCCACGTGTGGGAAGATCACAGCAGTCTCCACTGACATCCAGTGACTCCCAGTTATTCCCCTGAGGGAGTAGGGGATCTTAGCAGGCCGGTCCCGGGGCCACTGCGCCACCCAGCCGAGGGCCTCTGTGTCTGAGGTCGGACCTGAGACTCTGGCCCTCAGAGCTCCTCGTGGACCCGCTCCTGGTCCTCATCTGACTTCAGCTTGAGTTCCTCAGCTGTGATCTTGCCGTCCTGGTTCCGGTCCTGGTTCTGAAACATGTCGCTGATGGTTTTGTCTGGGTCTTGCCCAGGCATGAGGCGGCCTTTGCCTTCGCTCACTTGAGCCTTGATGAAGGAGGAGAACTGGGGGAGGGCGGAGCAGAGGAGGACGAGGCCGTGAGGTTCACGGTCAACAGCTGCCCCACCCCACCCCCCAGCCTGGTACCCAGGGGATTCGGGTCTGAGATGGAGGGTCGGGGGAGGAGGACGGGCTGCATGCACAGTGTGCAGGAGAGAAGGCACGGAGCTCAGCAGAGAGGAAGCAAGGCGGGCAGGCAGAGGGCGAGTGAGCATGCTGGCTTCCGGGTAGGGGTTGTGACCAAGTTTCTGACCCACCTCTTCCGGGGGCACCTCTCCATCTTTATTGAGATCCATATCTTCAAAAAGGCTAGCCGGGGGATCCTGGTACCACACAAACAGGTAGCCTGTGGGCAGGCCATCCTCTCGGGATACCAGCTCCACCTCAAATAGAAGCACAGCACTGCCAGGGACACCCCGGGCTGGAGAGATGAGGGAAAAGAGTAGAATTCTGGTGAGGCTTGAAGCTGAGCCTTAACGCAGGCCTTTGCTTTCTCTTATGGAAGGTGCACGGGGTGTTTAAAGGTTAAAGGTTTCCCTGATCCCACCCACCAGTCGCCCAGGCCTGAGATGGACAGGGGCAGACCCTGGGAGTAGACATGGAGTCTGGGTCCATGTCTGGCTTCTCACCTCCGCTCTCCCCGTGGGCCAGGTGTGGGGGCACGATGAGCTGCCTCCTCTCTCCTACACACATGCCCTGCAGGCCCCTGTCTAGACCTTCGATCACTTTGTTGGCTCCGAGGGTGATCTCTTGAGGGGCCTCATAGTCGTGGCTGTGGGGAGAGTGGATTCCCGGGTCAGCAGCAGGGACATCCGAGGACTCATCTCTATCCTTCTAGGAGGGCAGTTCCCACTTCCTCTAACTTTACACCCCCATTTCTCTGCATTTCACACCCATGGCTCCCTGAGGCTCAGTGAGATGGGGAGTAAGACACCGTGAGGCCCAGAGAAAGGAGAAGCAGCCTGGCAAGACCACCCACACCTGAGCCCACCATCCGCCCAGCCCTGGCCCTGCCCAAGAACCCACGATGAGAAGAGCCTAGTGCCGTCCAGCAGGGAACAGTTGTAGTGGTAGCGAATGAAGTCCCCGATCTTGGACGTCTCATTGCAGCTCTCAGGAGGCCGGGACAGCGTCGTGATTTCCACAGGGTCCGCGGGGTTGTGGAAGTCGATGACGTGCACATCGAAGATGAGCACTGCTGAGCCAGGGATCTTGTCTCCTGAGGCCAGATAGGGAGGGCACAGTGAGCTGAGGGCTCTGGGTGGGGGCTGCCCACTATCTTCATGGGGCCCAGGCTGGACACCCCTTCCCAAGCTCAAGAAGCCATGCAAGATCAGATGGCATGTTCCTGAATGAGTGCTTCCTGCCTCCTACATCTTGCTGTTGGAGGAATGGGGCAGAGAGGCGGGAAAACCCTTTTCCACCCAACAGCTTGCGAGCTCCCAGTAACACCCAGCTTTGAGTGATGCCCTGTGCATTAGTGAGGAAGCTCCCAGAATCTCTAATGTAGGCCTCTCTGTTCAGTAGTGCTAGGCTGTTTATCCTTAACTATTCTGTCCCCAAACTCAGGCTTGCTGTCCTTCTTCACTATGGTTTGGGGGTGGGGCCTGCCTTGCAGGAATAGCATGAATCTGCCTGGGTAACCAATGGGTGACCGAGTATAAGCCTCACATGTTTGGGCAACAAGAGGGACAGCAACCCCAGGGATACACTTCAGAGGAACGGAAGGGTAGCCCGGGGACCAAACCCTACCTGTCCCATTCTCCCCGTAGGCAAGGTGTGGGGGCACAGTAATCCTCCTTCGCTCCCCTATGCATGCGCCTTGCAGCCCCTGGTCCATCCCAGGGATGATGTAACCCTGCCCGACATAGGTATTGTAGGTGTGGTTGCGGGAGTAGCTGTAATACAGGGGTAGGGGTCGGGAGGGAGTCAAAGGGGCCCCCACCCCTTCCAGGCAGTTCGGAGTGCCCCTCAGTCTCCACCCTCCCACCTCAGGACACCCCCTGACCTGGAATCAAAGAGGGTACCATCCATCAAAGAACCATTGTAGTGGTACCGCATGAAATCCCCTGCCACAGCTCGCCGGACACAGCCTTGGGGCAGCTCCAGCGTCTCCAGCTGGACCGTGTCCTTCGGGTTGTGGACATCCAGCAGCAGGACATAGAAGACCAGGGAGGCCTGCGGGGGTATCACAGTCCCTGGGGAAGGGCACAGGGCTTGAACTATACAAGTGGAAGCACGCCCAGGCACAGCAAGGGGCCTCATGCAAAAAGACCTACTCTTCCTCCTACCTCCTCCTCTGGTTGTCCCCAGAGCTGTCACCAACCCACACTGAGCCTCTGGGTCAATCAGAATAAAGCAATCCTGTCTAGGGAGGGCATTTCATCTCTACTTCCCTCCCAGGCTGGATGCCTTTGGACAGCATACAACCCGAACACTTCTATGTGGAGCCTGGCTTTCCCTCTTCTGGAGGATTCCCTTACCATAGCCTTTTTCCCCATAAGCCAGGAAGGGAGGAATGATGATCTTCCTTTTCTCTCCAGGGCACATGCCCAGCAGCCCCTGGTCCATGCCTTTGATCAGCCAACCAGAGCCGATGTAGGTGTCGTAAGTGCCTCCCCTACTGTAGCTGCGGAGAGCAAAGCAGAGATCCTGAGGCGAGAGAGGCAGGGTGCACCAGGCCTCCCTTCTCTTGGTCACAGTTCCCAGTCCTTAGGACTACCCCCAGGTTCTACCTGCTGTCAAAGGCTGTGCCGTCCAGCAGAGTGCCGTTGTAGTGATAGCGCACGAAGTCACTGTTCTGCACCATTCGGGGGCAGTGGGGAGGGCGTAGGAGGATGGTCATCTGCACTGTGTCTGCCTTGTTCCACACGTCCAGCAGGACCACGTCAAAATAGAGGGTGGCATCAGGGGGGATGAGGCCCGCTGTGCGGAAGCAGCAGAGGCTGGGTTTACAGAAGTCCCCAACCCAGTTGGAGACCCCCAAACCACTACTTAGCTGTACACCTCCTCCTCCACCTGCTGTACCTCTGGCCCCAGCTACTCTCTTTCCTAGCCAAGCTGTGACTCTACACAGGGCTCTGTGTCCAACTCTTCTCATTCCAGAGCAAACCAATGGCCACAGCCCTCACCAATCAGACTGTGGGCACTATGACCTTGGCCTGGTCACTCAGAACCTTTGAATGTCAGCATCCTGTCTATTCCCGCCTCCCGCCCCCACCTCTCACGCCCTACATCCATCCCCTGGTCTCCTGGCCTCCTTACCCACACCGATGCTGCCGTAGCCCAGGTGGGGAGGCACAATGAGGCGGCGGCGCTCGTTGACACACATGCCCATGAGACCTCGGTCCATGCCAGTGATGAGGCGGCCTACGCCCACAACGATGGCTACCAGGGTGCTACGGTCATAGCTGGGGGGGTAAGGGACAAATGAGCATGCATACAGTCATACAATGCCCGCCACTCACAGTCTCACACACACAGGCCACGGTGCAGGCACATGCATTCCTCACTTCCTCTTTTCCCCAAGTCTCTCTTCTGGACTAGCCCTTATGCCCTCTTAGCATAACAGGCAGGCTGGGGATGGTAGCTCACACTCTTAATCCCAGCACTCTGGTGGCAGAGGCAGGTAGATCTCTGCGTGTTTGTGGCCAATCTGATCTAAGCAGGGAGTTCCAACCAGAGGTACATAGTGAAACCCTGTCTAAAAAAAAAAATAATAATAATAATGAAAAATTAAGTATATAATTAATTATGATATATTATATAATGTATAATAATATATGATTATGTATATTATTGGTTATATTATATAATATATTAATATAATATAAACGATATATTATTATATATTATTATATATTAATATCTTTATGAACATATGTGAATATATAATATTAACATATTACTAATATAATGTAGTTTATTATTATTATTATTATTATTAATTATTATTATTATTATTAATTTTAATAGGCTATTACAAGAGGGACATCCCAGAGGAGGCCAGAAGCATTTATTCCCCTGCAAGGAGGGTGGAGCGGAGCCGACAAAACTGTCTGCAATCTGTTGCTACTTCCAATAGCATAGCTCGGGGGCAGACGAGTATTCATTGAGAACTTTCTGGATGTCAATTAAGCACCTGGCACTTTACAGTCATCATTTCGCTGAATTTTTCTCCCCATGGGGTGGGTATTAGGGCTTTCGGTTTTCTTTTTCTTTATTCTGATCCTGGGAACGGAATCTAGGGTCTCCCCTATGCCAGGCCAGCACCAGAACAGCTCTATCCCAGCTGTACTGTTGGCCTTTGTTTTTTTTTTTTTTTATTCGATATAATTTATTTACATTTCAAGTGATTTCCCCTTTTCTAGCCCCCCCACTCCCCGATAGTCCCGTAAGCCCCCTGGCCTTTGTTTTTTAAAGAGAAAAATCAAGCCCTGGCAGACCCATCGCACCACCTAAGGTCGCAGCTCCTCTGTTTCTGCTGCTGAGGAACTGGAAGCAGAAGTGGGCATAGGTGAGACGGAGAGCAGCCTTCCTCGGAAGAAAGCCCGTTCTAAACTTACCCTGGCTTTTGTCTGTTTCCACGAGTCAAGAGAGAGTTCTTTTCTTTAAAGGAGAGGTTTGTATATGTGCGTATGTCTGTGAGTGTGTGCACCCATGTGTGCATGCAGAGGCACCCAAAGGGCACTGGGTGTCCTCATCCCTCACTCTATGGCTAGTCTTTGGAAGCAGGTTATCCATGCCCAGGTTCTCATGTGGGTAGCACTCCTCATAATTGTACAGCAAGTGCCTTTAACTGTTGAGCTCTCACTCTAGTCACCCCCAACCCTGCTCTTTGAGTTAGGTGCCATTTGTAGTGCTGTCTGTCCTGGAACTTTCTATGTAGCCAAGGGTTCTTCCTGCCTCTGCCTCCTGGGTGCTGGGATTACAGACATATGCTACCATGCCCAGTTTATATGGTTCTGGAGGTCCAGGCCAGGACTTCATGCATGCTAGGCAAGAACTGCACTGGCTTAACTACATTTCCAGACCAAGAATGGGATATTAAACTTTTAAAAAAGATGTATGTATGTATGTATGTATGTATGTATGTATGTATGTATGTATGTGAGTGTTTCTTCTGTGTGCCTCTGTACCATATGCATGCCCTGTCTGGTGCCTAGGAAGGGCAGAAGAGGGAATCAGATCCCCTGGAATTGAAGTTACAGATTATCACGAGCCACCGTAAGAGTTCTCAGAATCAGACCCAGGTCCTCTGCAAGGACAAATGCTCTTCCTTTCTTTTTTTCTTTTCTTTTTTTTTTTTTTGTTTTTTTTGTTTTCTTTTGTTTTGTTTTGTTTTGTTTTGTTTTGGAGACAGGGTTTCTCTGTATAGCCCTGGCTGTCCTGGAACTTACTCTGTAGACCAGGCTGGCCTCGAACTCAGAAATCTACCTGCCTATGCTTCCCAGAGTGCTGAGATTACAGGCATGCACCACCACCGCCCGGCAGGACTAGCGCTCTTAACCACTGCGCCATCTCTCCAGGGCCAGGACATTCTATTTTTGTTGAAGATAGCCAAGGACTAAAAAAGTTTTTCCAATTTCAACATTTAGAAACTGTGCCCCCGAGCCAGGCTTGGGAAGTCCCCACCAGGGAAGATGTCCCCAGCTCCCAGCCCACCCTAGTTCATCACTGTTGCCAGAGGACTGAGCATGGTGGCACACCATCTTAGCTTGGGAGATGAGGTATGCCAATCTCTGTAAGTTGGGACCAGCCTGGTCTACATATAGACTCTCAGGGCAGCCAGGGCTACATAGTGAGATCCTGCCTCAATGTGGGAGGCTGGAGGATGTCTCAGGGTTTAGAGTACTTGTCGCACTGGCAGAGTACACACGGGTTTGAGTCACAGCACCTACATGGTAGCTCACAGCCACCCAGCCCTCTCTGATTTCCTCGAACACCAGGCATGCCCCCCGATGTGCATATTTTTGTTTAGCAAAAGATTCATAGGCGGGCTGGAGAGATGGCTCAGTGGTTAAGAGCACTGACTGCTCTTTTAGAGGTCCTGAGTTCAAATCCCAGCAACCACATGGTGGCTTACAACCATCTGTAATGGGATCCAATGCCCTCTTCTGGTATGTCTGAAGACAGCTACAGCATACTGCTACAGTGTATTTACATATAATAAATAAATCTTTAAAAAAAAAAGATTCATAGGCATAAAAGAAATCTTTTCCAAAGGCTACTGGGCTGTGCTCCCAGCTAGCTCTCTTCCTCATCTTGCCCACAGCACAGACTTTATGTCTGGTCTGTTTCCTTTACAGTGCTGTATAAAAGCCAATAGTACTGGATGGTGGTGGTGCATGCTTTTAATCCCAGCACTTGGGGTCAGAGGCAAGTGGATCTCTGTGAGTTCGAGATCAGCCTGGTCTACAGTGTGAGTTTCAGAACAGTCAGGGCTACACAGAGAAACCCTGTCATGATCCACACACACACACCCCTTCAACAAAACAAAACAAAAAGCCAGTGCTGTGCACAAAGTTTCTATGAGTCAAACACCACCAGGCTTATAGCTCTGCCTGAGTCTAAGCCAATATGTCCTGAACCCGCTGGAGGCCTGCAGGCCCTGTGGAAGTCACTGTCATTCATTGCCACCATTCAAACCCGAGGAAGGAGGTAGTGTTCCCATTCCATGTTTCAGACAAAAAAAGTTAAGACTCCTCCTCTGTTGCAGCCCAAATTTAAACCCAGGGCCTTACAAATATGAAGAAGGTATTCTCATCCACTGTACCAAAAACAAACAAACAAACAAACAAACAAACAAAACCCTCCCTCCAGAGTCGCGACCACTAATTGCCTGTGGGCTGAACTGTATATTTCAGAGACTGAAAGGCGACTTTTCTTTGGGGTGTAGAGTTTCAAGTGTGATAGGGCCTGACATTTACCTTAGAGTCTGGAAAGAGGCTACCACACAGCTCTGATCTGTCCCCCCCAAAACCAAAGGGTATCTGTCTGGCTGACCAAGATCCTGGGTCAGAATTGGAAGCTGGTCCCATCAAGTCAGGCTGGCAATGAAGCCTGGTGTTGGCTGCTAAAGCTAAGATGGAGGAGCTGAGTTCCCAGAGGCTTGAAGGGGGCACCAAGATTCCCCAGGATGGCATGTCAGGCTTTGTGACACGTGGACAGTTTGGTCACAGCACCAGCCATGGTCTACCCCCCAAATTATAATGTCCACTCTGCTTAAGGGCCTCCCTAGCTGCTCTAGGGCCCTACACCCTGAAGAAAATGTTATTTCTCTAGTCTCTAACCACAAAGGTGTAGAAAACTGGAGATAGAAACAGACAGGGAGTCAGGGTGTGTGGAAAGGGAAGCGGCCCCAAGCTGACCATCTATCCACTTATCTCAGGGTTTACACGTAGTAGGCACAGTCTCTTTGCCCTCTAAGGCTGTGTGCCAGCCATGTGTTTAAGCCATGGTAAGAAAATGTAGCACTCCACCTGAGCATCAAGTATTCCGGGGGAATTAGGAGGAGGGTAGGGGCGGGGATCTTTTAGGAGCTGAAAATTTGGTATTGAAGACAGGAGACATTCTTTGAGGTGCTCTCCCGAGGATGCTGTTTTTGTGGCTAAAGATTACGGAAGGGATACAGGAATGCAAACCTTAGAAGGGGCAACATTCTCTGGACGCTCAGGAAAGCGGTGCTGAGTCTGGGAGTGCCCAACCTCTTACCTGGAGTCAAACTTTTTCCCGTCTTCAAAAGTGCCATTGTAGTGGTAACGCACAAAGTCCCCCATCTGCACTTCTCGGGGGCAGGCCCGGGGGATGTGGTATCTCTCGATGACCACATCTTCCAAGGGGGCTCCGGCCGGGCTGGCACGACCCAACCCCCTCTCCAAGGTCTGTAGAAGCAGTAGCAGCAACGGCAGTACGCGGAGCCGGTGGAGGGTGTGGCTGGGAGCCCCCACAAGGAACATGGTGCCCAGACCAAGGATTCCAGCAGTGAGAGCGGACGCCAGCCGCCAACCTCCTTCCCCCTCCTCTCAGAGATGACTCCCCCCCTTCCTGTCCTCTCTCCCCACCCCGCCCTGGCGGGTCCACGTGGAATGGGGGCTGGAAAGACTGAGCTGGCCGGGCGGGGTGATGTTTTATGGTGGACTAAGAGGAGGGGGCCAGGTTGAGAGTCTCTGGAGTCCCGGGAATTTGCCACAAAGATCTCTGAGTCTCCCTCCCCCCAAACTCCATCCGGGCTGAGGCCCAGGGCCTGGCCCAGAGGGAGGTTCGGGAAAGATGAGAAGTTGGAGAGGACTTCCAAAAGTAAAAAGTTTTTTTTCCAGAGACTCTGGGTCCTAAAGCCGGTTGGTGGAGTCGCTAGCTTTTTCTGGCACCCCGAATCTAGGCCCCTTCTGGTGGCAGGTGAGGGGGTAATCTGAGGGCTCTTTCAGTTCTTCCCCCGCCCCAACTCTCCTCCCGCGAAAGGTTGGGGACGGGGGTCGGGGGGGGGGGGGGGAAAGGGGTTAGGGAGAATGCTCTCTAGATGAAAGGCTGTTTTGTCCTGCAAAAGCCTGGCTGCAAATACAGACACAGGAATCTTGCTCATTCGGGAGGCTGAGGGTGTCAGTGCTAGGTGTGCGGGGTAACACGAGGTGTATTCCCCCTCGACGCCAGCGCATGTGTTTACAGGGCCACCTAGAGGGTGTATAAAGGGGACTCTGGGAGAAAAAGACCAGATTATGTGGCTTCATCCTGAGCGTAGGCAAAGAGGACAGAGGTGGCACTTAAGGAGGGGGGGGACATTGCCGGTGGGGAGGGGCTTTCTGGGCGTGAAACGTGGCCCCACCTATCCATGTCAGCCCAGGGAGGGCGAGTGGTGGTGTAAGCATTGCTGGTGGGGGAGGTCCAGCCCACGTAGCGGACTCGAGCATCCGAAAGAGAGGGGCGTCCCAGCCTCCCGGCTCTAGCCCGGGGCCCGGCGCTAAGACCCAGCAGGAGCTCCGGGGAGTGGGGTGGGGAGGGCTGGGCTGGAGCCCGACGGTCGCCGGCTGCTCCGTGAGCCTCCGGGCGCGGCGCGGGCATGGCTCGCGCGGCGTGGGGGCTGCTGTGGCTGCTGCTGGGCAGCGCCGGGGCGCAGTACGAGAAGTACAGCTTCCGAGGATTCCCTCCGGAGGACCTGATGCCTCTGGCCACGGCCTACGGCCACGCTCTGGAGCAGTACGAAGGCGAGAGCTGGCGCGAGAGCGCGCGCTACCTGGAGGCGGCGCTGCGGCTGCACCGGCTGCTGCGCGACAGCGAGGCCTTCTGCCACGCCAACTGCAGTGGCCCTGCCACCTCGCAACCTCGGACGGCGTCCGGCCCGGACGGCGACGACGACAACGGCGATGGCGAGGACTGGGCGCGCGAGCTGCGGCTCTTCGGCCACGTCCTGGAGCGCGCAGCCTGTCTGCGGCGCTGCAAGCGGACGCTGCCCGCCTTCCAAGTCCCCTACCCGCCGCGGCAGCTGCTGCGCGACTTCCAGAGCCGCCTGCCCTATCAGTACCTGCACTACGCGCACTTCAAGGTGGGCGCGGCCCGGACTGCCGTCGAGCTTCCTTAGAACGTGAGGCCCGCGGTGCGTCCGAGGCCCCACTGACCCACTTCCCACGCTCCTCACCAGGCGAACCGACTGGAGAAGGCGGTGGCTGCGGCCTATACCTTCCTCCAGAAGAACCCCAAGCACGAGCTGACCGCCAAGTATCTCAGCTACTACAGGGGGATGCTAGATATCGGAGATGAGTCCCTCACCGACCTGGAGGCCCAGCCCTACGAGGTGTGGAGAGAGTGGGAGGGGTGGCTGGCCTTGGTGCACCTTCCTACCACCTCTTCGCCCAACACACACATCTTATGAGCCTTTGGGGGTACCCTTGACTCCCCCCCCCCCATGCTCCTCTCCAGGCTGTGTTCCTCCGGGCTGTGAAGCTCTACAACAGCGGGGACTTTCGCAGCAGCACAGAAGACATGGAGCGTGCCCTGGCTGAGTATATGACGGTCTTTGCTCGGTGTCTAGCTGGCTGTGAGGGGGCCCACGAGCAGGTAGACTTCAAGGACTTCTACCCAGCCATAGCAGGTAGTCTACCATTCAGACCACTGTGGGTATCCCTCAGCCACAGTGCCCTGGCTTCCCAGGCCTTCTAAGGCCTCTTAATACCCGGGTACGTCCTGCGACAGCATTCAACAGATCTAGCAAAGTACTCGGAAGCGACACTTTGTCAGGCCTTTTCTCTCTCCAGTCTAATGAGAGAAATGCTGGTATACATAGCAAATTCTGGGACAGCTATATAGAGATATTTCTTTATATATTTGATTGCCTCAAAAAGCAAAAACACAAGAACTGGGCATAGTGGCACATGCCTTTAATATCAGCACTCAGGAGGCAGAGGCAGGCTGATCTCTGTAAATTCAAGGCTAGATTGGTCTACATAGTGAATTCCCCGACAACTAAAGCTATATAGTGAGACCTTGTCTCAAACAACAACGAAGATGAGGAATTGACACCAGGCAGGTGTGTGCAGAAAGCAGTGCTGGTTGGAGGAACCACAGCTAGTCTTTGGATCTGTAACCACAAAGGGCCCTCCCTCAAAGGGGGGCGACATGAAGCACAAAGAACTATTCTTAGGTCCCCATCTATTCTCCCAGAACTAACACTCCTCTGTCTGTCTGTCTGTCTGTCTCTTTCCAGATAGGGATTTGGTTATGGGGGAGTAGGGAGCAAGTGCTTCAGCCCGCATGATATACTGTATCCCAAGCATGTCATACATGTTAACCCATGAACTCTTGACAAGGGAAGCAGGGTTCACAGTAGATCAGTCTCCACAGGGGAGCAGGGTTAGCACACATCACCTCGGTTCCTAACAGCTGCCTCCTTCCTAGATCTCTTCGCAGAATCCCTGCAGTGCAAGGTGGACTGTGAAGCCAATCTCACCCCCAACATAGGTGGCTTCTTTGTGGACAAGTTCGTGGCTACCATGTATCACTACCTGCAGTTTGCCTACTACAAATGTGAGCTTCTGGGATGGGCTGGGGAGAGTGGGGTGAGGGGGTTAGGAAAGGATGTCTGTGGGGGCTCCCGGAGGCATGAGAGTATGTCTCTCAGATGGAAGACTCTGGAGAAGGGGAGGAAAGGCTAAGGGTGGAGGAGACATGGCATGGAACCCAGGCAGAGGGTACGGGGCAGGGGAGAGGCCTCAAGGAAGAATCAGAGGCCACTCGCAGGCAGACTAGGTCAGTGACACTGCTCCGCACTAGGCAGTGGATGTAGCCCTCATCTCCTGCCACCGGCATCATGCCAGTGACATCCCTAGACCCATTCTTTAGATTAAACTGGGGTTTCTAAAGGGCAAGGGACTATTAGCCCCATGACTGGGGATTCACAGGAAGGTCCTGCCATCAGCTGGGGTTGGGGGAGACAGTCCGGGGTTCCTACAACCCAGGGATGTCCCACTTTAGGGGCTAGAGTCGTGAGTGGAGGGGTTGAGGTTAGGGACCAGGAGACTTCCTGGAGGCTGTGGCAAAGATGCTGAGGGCCTGCATCCCCTGACTCCCATCCCTATTCAGCAATATGGGCGCAGGCGCGTTTATCTAATCCCTCTGTGCTTCCAATCCTTTGTTTATAAAACGCAAGTGACTGAGGGTATCAGTGACTCACTCCGCCTGGCAGGAGGGCAACACCCTGGGCGGGGCGAGGAGCCAGCACTTACTGTGGGAAGCATCTGGGGGGTAGAGGCTGTTTAGGTCGGAAGGTGGGCGTGAGGCGGGGTGAGTGGGCTGCCTTTGAAGAAAAGCATCAGGGTCGCCCCTCACTCTGTCCCACCTGCAGTGAATGACGTGCGCCAGGCTGCCCGCAGCGCGGCCAGCTACATGCTCTTTGACCCCAAGGACAGCGTCATGCAGCAGAACCTGGTATATTACCGCTTCCACCGGGCTCGCTGGGGCCTTGAAGATGAGGACTTCCAGCCCCGGGAGGTGGGCACTGGTCTCCTGTGCAGTTTTGTGGTTTGGTTAAAAAAAAAAATTTTTTTTTGGCTTCCTTGGAAGACTGGAGAGGAAGGGGAAAGAATGAGTATGGTCTGTGGCTAGAGTCTAGGCCGCAGCATAGTGTCTGTGATGTGGAAAAGATGCAAACAGGCGCCCACACGTCTGCTTCCACCTCAATGCTGTCCTTTGAGTCCCCCCCCCCCCAGGAGTCTGTTAGCATGAACCAATGAGAAAACCCCAATGGGAGTTTGGGGCAAGGCTGGCAAATATGGACCCCATGGTGCCATCCCTGCTTTCCATTGCCTGTGGCAGACATTAATAATGGATCGACGCACTCTTCCCTCCTGGAATGCTCCGCATCCTCCTTAAGCTAGTGTTCTCAGTAGCTAGGATTATTCTGCAAGCTGATCCATTTTTCCCTGAGCCCCGAGCCCTGTCTTCCTGCTACCTGGCTGCAGGGTCCACCTCACTCCGTCCTTCCCTCTTTCTAGGAAGCTATGCTCTACCACAACCAGACCTCTGAGCTTCGGGAGCTGCTAGACTTCACACACATGTACCTTCAGTCAGATGATGAGGTGAGTGGCTCCCCGGGAGAGGCTGGACTGTGATGGGGACACGTTAGGCTCTTTTCCTGAGGCCACTGTTGTGATAGCTCCGGTTGTTGTTCCTGCTCCTCATCCCACTCCCTTAGTGTCCCCACGGCCCTTTCTCTGCCTGTCCCAGGCCTGTGCTTCCCGGGACCCCCGCTTAAATCGTAGCTCCTTTAGGGGAGCCCTTGCTGGATGTCCTGGCTCTCTTCTGGGCTTACACTGGCTTCCCTGCCTGCCTGGCCACCTGGCCTGAGACCTGGAGTTACTCATAGTCCTCAGCCATCTCGCCTTGGCCAGCTGGCCTCCTCAACAACTGCATCCCAGGATAGGAGACTAAATTATCCCCAGCTAGCACCTGGCATGTGCTCATGCCCAGAAACTGAATTTGAGCCAGTGGACAAATGTATGAATGAATGAATGAATGAATGAATGAATGATACTGTGGAGAGCCAGTTCAGAGTGAGGGTTTGGCAGCCTGGGTATTTTTAATCATCATCATCATCGTCATCATTCTTCTTTCATGCATTGGTGTTTTGCCTGCACATTTGCCTGCACATATGCCTGTGTGAGGGTGTCAGATCCCCTGGAACTGGAGATGCAGACAGTTGTAAGCTGCCATGTGGGTTCTGGGCATTGAACTCTGGCCATCTCTCCATCCCATAGCCTGGGGTTCTTGAGGGAATGCTGTGTGGTTTATGTGTTCATTCCCTCAGTACGTCCCCTGTACCCACAGTGAACTCGAGGACAGCCTTCACCGCCACGCCTGGCTGCCTGAGGTGCTCTTCCTCCCAGCTCTGTCCTTTGCCAGCCGGCTGGCCTTAGCGTTGATCTTTAGTAACAGCAAAACCCTCCTGTTTATGAGAAAAATGCCCTTTGACTTTTATTGTGGTGACAATTAAATGAGATTATTTAAAGCACATAGTACATGCGGCTGGCACTCGGGAGATGCTCAGAACCGGCAGTGACAGTGATGACTGTCACTCTGGGTCTGCTGTTTGCCAGATGTCAGGCGTGGGTTGCAGTAAGTGGCTGAGAGAAACAGTCTCCCAGAGGTTCTCATGGGGAGAACCTGATGATGATGATGATGATGATTAAAAATACCCAGGTTCTCAGGGGTGGCACAGCTATGGAAGCCAGCATGGGCACCAGTAGGGTGACACTTGAAGGCCTCAGTCTGGAGTGGACATGTGGCTTTGGTGGAGTCTACGGGCCCATCCAGGTCAGAGCTGCCAAAGCATTCCTGGCAGGGGAGCGAGAACCAGAAGACAAAATGCACAGACTAGCAGTGTTCTCACTGGGTGTGGGACTGAGGTGGGGCTGAGGTGGGGCTGAGGTGCAGGTGGTGCTGATGCCAGCACCCCTGCCGCCTGCCTCTGCTGGTTGAGCTCCAAGTGTCACTCAGGAAAGCAATTTCAGAATGGGACCAGCAGAGCTGGGCAGTGGTGGCACACGCCTGTAATCCCAGCACTCGGGAGGCAGAGGCAGGCAGATTTCTGAGTTTGAGGCCAGCCTGGTCTACAGAGTGAGTTCCAGGACAGCCAGGGTCTACAGACAAACCCTGTCTCGAAAAAACCAAAAAAAAAAAAAAAGAAAGAAAGAAGAAAGAAAAGAAAAGAAAGGAAAAGAAAAGAAAAAAGAAAAGAAAAGAGAAGAGAAAAGAAAAGAAAAGAAAAAAATAGGACCAGCAGGACAAACCCTCACATCCTGTTAGATACTGACACTTGGGAGGGGAGGGATCTGGGGTTGTCTGAGGCCTGCCTGCTCAACTCCTGCCAGGACCACACCCAGAAATCCGCTAAAGTGGGTGGGAACTGAAAGATGGGGGTAGGGGGTATTCTGATCTGAAGGGGAACCTATTTGAATGTGGGTCTGCTGTGACTCAGTTTCTCCCCCAACTCTGGGCTGCTCTAGATGGAACTGGAGGAGACAGAATCGCTCCCAGCGCCTGAAGAACCTCCGTCTGATGCTGAGTTTGAAGGCCAGGGAGACTATGAGGAAGGCCTCTATGCTGACTGGTGGCAGGAACCGGATGCCAAGGGTGATGAGGCTGAGGCCGGTCAGTACTGGATTGTGCTGAAGGGATAGGAACACAGCTTGGGATGGGCACTGGGGACATGGGTTCTCCCCCTGGACTGTGGTGCCAGTGGAGTACAGGTGGGTACTGCCACCCTGTTCTAGGGCGAAGCCTGTTAGTGATCTACTCTCCTGCTAGGGCGGTGCTCAGACACCTGTTGGAATACGCAGGACTAACTCTTGCTCTCTGTTTCCCTTTCAGAGCCAGAGCCTGAATTGGCATAAGATGGTGACTTGGTGCACTCTTCAAGCTCAGGACACCTGCCTGGGGGCAAGAACTATTTATTAAAACTTTAAATAGCCAGGTGTGGTGGCTCACACCCTTAACCCTGGTACCTGGGGAAGGCAGAAGCAAGCAGATCTCTGCGTTCTGGGCCAACCCAGTCTACATAGTGGGATCTTGTTTCAAAGCAAAAAGAACTGAGTCTGGTATCACATGCCTTTAATTCCAGCAGCTGGGATGCAGAGGCAGGTGGATCTCTGTGAGTTCCAGGCTAGCCTGATGTAGTGAATTCCAGGCCAATGGAGGTTATGTTGTAAGACCCTGTCTCAAAATAAAACAAAAGGAAAAAAAAACCTCAAAAGGGACAGCTGGCCTAGTTCCCACCCAGACTCTACCTTACCTCTCTCTCTGTCCTTGAACCGCAGACCCGAGGCCATATTGCTGGTTGGCAAGTGAGCTGTTGGGGGCTCCCTGTCTCCCTTTGTGCTCCTGCGGAAGTTTTCAGCTTCCGGTTTGAGTCTCACTGGACGAAGGCCAGCCAGGTGGCAGTTGTGTCTGAGCTGCGGAGTGGGTTGTGAAGAACTCTGGGCATAGAGAGCTGGTGCTCAATAAAGGTTTATTGTTAAATGAATCATAGCGCCTGAGGCCAGTCTGCAAGGTGGAGGTGTGTGGGTACAGGTCCCTGCCTCCCTCTCTCTGCCAATATTCCTTATCTGTGTCGTGCCAGTTGGTGTACCCTATGGCCTTGGCAGGTCCTTTATTCGCCTGACATCTGACTGAGATCTGAGGATCCCTGTTAGCTGTGAAGAACCTCAGGCCTGCCACCAGGGGGCATGAAGACACAGTATTCTATGAAGACTTGGGAAGATGGTGGTTTCAGGTTTCTAATCAGGGATGCCTGTATTTTTTTTCTAGTCCCAGGCCACTCTTCTTGGGGCTTAGAGGGATATGAAGAAGGGATTAAAGACATTTACTACATGTTTTTCTTTCCTGGAATTTCCCTAGAATTAGAGCAAGCGTGCCCAGTCTGGCCATTGTGGGAAGGAACCCCAGGTCAGTAGCGACAGGAGACCCAGGAATATGGTTTGACAACTTTGGACTTCTTGAAATGCAGTGGGACAGCCAGAGTTCACTTGTCCAACCTTGCATTGGTTCTGAGGGTCAGGAGTCTGGAGGAGTGGGGGGCAAAGATGTTGTCTTAGTAACTACTGCCCCTACTGCTGTTCCATTGCAGGGAGTTAGGGACAGAGGGGCACTTTCAAGAGTGTCAAGAAGGTGACAGTTCTGTCTTGCTCTACACCTCGACAACTCTCATCGAGCAGAGGCCTCTGTGGTGAAGAGTGGAGCTGGCCCAGGGAAGGGCATGGAGTTCTCATTGCCTCCTCCTCCCTGCTCCCAGGTGACAGATGGCCAATCCTTGGACTCACGCACCTCTGTGTCCTAGAGGACTGATGTCCCATCTGTCTCTCTCCTAGGCTCTGCTCCAAGTCCGTTGGCCTTTAGAGATAGAACTGGGTTCTGAATAGGTAGGTTCCCTCTGTCTCTGTCACAAGAGAGTCAAGTGGTTTCCTGATACCTTCCAGGTACCAGGTTGGCTCTGCCCGCCCTCCCCCTCCCAGGTTGTTGCGCTGTCAGCATCTAGTGGCCCACCCCTGCTCCAGGGAGGGGCTGCCCTCCAGGTCTGGCACCCCATGCTGCAGGCAGTAGGATGTGCTGGAACATGTCTGCACAGATGTGTGCTGCCATGAACACCAGCTCTGGAATCTGGACTTCTGGGTGTGGGTCTGAAAAGTGCCTGTGGGTCAAAGTGCAAAGATTGTGTGTGTGTGTGTGCGCGCCCAATGTGAGCATGTACTTGTGTGCAGAGGTCTGAGGGTGCCCAGAACGTCTTTCAGCATGTATGTCCCTGTCCATATATGTATGTGCCCAATGTGTACTGGGAGGGCTCCATTGATCCACACATTTAATGAGTGCTTTTTATGTGCCAGACATGCTGGGTTGCTGGGCACATGATTATGAGCAAAGTGGGCCAATCACCCCGCCTTCTCAGAGCTCTGTTTCACTGGAGGCAGGTGGTGAGCAATAGATCTTAGATAAATTATTAGTATCCCAGGACTCGGGAGGCAGAGGTCTTTGGTTTTTTGGTTTTTTTGGTTTTTTGCTTTGCTTTGTTTTTGTTGTTTGTTTGTTTGTTTGTTTTCAAGACATGGTTTCTCTGTGTGGCCCTGCCTGTCCTGGAACTCACTCTGTAGACCAAGCTGGCCTCGAACTCAGAAATTCACTTGCCACTGCCTTCCAAGTGCTAGGATTAAAGGCATGTGCCACCACTTCCTAGGAGGCAGAGAGGTCTTACCAAAAGTTCCTTTCTGCATAGGAAGACCCCATCTAAAAACAAAAATTGAATTATATATCAGATAAGAAAATAGAGCCAGGTAAGCGGGGCTCAGAATGCTGAAGGATCTCAGTTGATGTGTGACTATTTGAGTATGCATCTGAATGTGAGTGTGTGTGTGTGTGTATACATGCCTATTAGTTAGCTACCCCTAGGAATCCTGTCCAGGCCCTTGGCCAGTCCAGCATGCCTCAGCAACCCTTTCTCAGGGAGATGGCAGCCCCTCCCATTTCTCCCTAATGTGAGCCTCTCCCATTGCGAGGCCAGCTGGCTCCCCAAACCGGTGAGACAGAATCCCAGCCAGTCTCCGCGTGGGCCCTCCAGCCCATTCTCCCAGCCCCACCCAGTCCTCATGCTCTCACCTCTCCTCACCACCCCACCAGCTCTCCCATTCTCAACAGTGTGCTAGGTGGAGGTGTGCTGGGCTGTGATCTCACATAATCAGACCAAAGTCAAGAGATGCCACAGGAGTGTTCTGGATCCAGAAACTGGATCCCATCCGCATAAAAACAGAACTCTGTACCAGACTTGATCACTGTTACCCTCAAAACTGCCCCCTTATTTCAGGTGTGCTGGTGTGATGTTCAGAGAAGGGACGGTGAGATGTTATGATCTGAAGGAAGGTCGGATGGAAGGGACAGGCCCTGGGTTTGGGTTGTCCACTGGGGCTAAGGAGACGATCGGGCTTTTGCACCCCTACTGTGGTTAGCCTACAAAGAAACTGAAAAAGGAAAGTGGGGAAGGGAAGAGGGAAAGAAAAGAAGGTAGGAAAAACAAAGAGAAGGGGAAGGAACAGAGTCCTGGTGCCAGGCCCATGGGATGTAGAGCTCATGTTGGGGGCCCTGGGCCAGAGTTGTTGGAGTTATGTAGGAGAGCGGCTTCCTATCTTTGGAGAGTGATGGTCAGCAGAGGAAGGAGTCGCGGTAGCTCTCCCAAATCCCAGGAACTTCCATTCTCAGATTGAAAATGATTTTCTGAGAGCTGGAGGGATGATGGCTCAGCAGTTGAGAGCACTCACTCACTGACTGCTCTTCCAGAAGTCCTGAGTTCAATTCCCAGCAACCATATGCAGTTCACAACTGTCTATAATGGGGTCTGATGCCCTCTCCCAGTGTATCTAAAGACAGCTATAGTGTACTCATATAAATAAAAGTAATTAATTTAAAAAAATTTCTTAGCTACTCAAATTTAGTTGGGTACTGTTTCCACTTTTATGGCATTAATGTTAGTACTGACAAACTACTATGATGGGGTCAGCCTTGAAAAGAACCCTTAAGGCTGGAGAGGGGGCTGGAGAGATGGCTCAGCGGTTAAGAGCACCGGCTGGCTGTTCTTCCAGACGGCCTGGGTTTGGTTCCCAACACCCACATGCCTGCTCTGTACAATGTCTGTAACTCCAGTTCCAGGGGATCTGATACCCTATTCTGTCATTTGCAGGCACCACACACATGTAGTACACAGACATACTTGCAGACAAAACACCCAGACACATAATACAACGTTTAAATCTAAAAATTAAAAAAAAAGTTAGAATCCTTAATATCTCATGTGATGTTGCCTGTCTCAGAGAATAGATTCTCTTCTGGGAACAAAGTGGTGGTGGTGGTGGGGTGCTTCTCCATGTCAGCTGGTCCTGTTAAGCTGGCTCTGGAGCTAATTACCTAGCAAAGACCTGGTGACCACAAAGCCTAGGGCTGTCATCCTTGTCTCCTAACTGTAGCCTTCCTCCAGGGCCTCTTTTATAGTGTCTCTCCAAGGTCAGCCCTAGAAAATGGCCATGATTTCATGGATAGGGAAACTGAGGCCCCAAGAATCTGAGCTGGACTGCAAGTCCGGAGCTAACTCTGATCTGGACTGGCACACTGCTCTGGCTGGTTCCCTTTACGATCAAGTTCCAAAATGACTGGGGATTCATGGGAGTATGGTGGGAACCACAGCAAGCAGCCTCAGCCGAAAGAAAAATCCCGGGCCAAACCCATAGGCCGATCACCTCATAATCACTACCTCCCTGGGACTCAGCTGGCGCCAAGGACTCCTGGATAGCATCTCTTTTGTCCCCTGGAACAGCTCTTGATATAGAAGTACCTATTCTGCCCATGACTCAGGTGGGGAAACTGAGGCGAGGTTGGGCTTACTTACTTGCTTACTTTCCTCCCACATACATATGCTTGACCCCTTGACTACTTGGAAGAACTCTCTAAGGTCATAAGAAAAGCAGAAGCCAAGGGAACTTGACATTTTCCATTTGGGGTCACGGCTTCCATCTTTCCTTTAAAGAGAAAGAAATTCATCAGGCTTGGGGGGGGCGGGGCGTCTATCTCAGAGACTTTGCCCATCTTCCATGGAGATCTTTTTTTTTTTTTTTTTGTTTTTTGTTTTTTGTTTTTTGTTTTTTTTCGAGACAGGATTCTCTGTGTAGCCCTGGCTGTCCTGGAACTCACTCTGCAAACCAGGCTGGCCCCGAACTCAGAAATCTGCCTGCCTCTGCCTCCCAGAGTGCTGGGATTACAGGCGTGCGCCACCACTGCCCAGCTTTGCATGGAGCTCTTGAGTTCTATTCACAGTACTACACAAACCAGGTCTGGTGATACGGAACTGTAAAGCCAGCACTCCAGAGATAGAGGCAGGAGGTCCAAAAGTTCAAGATCATCCTCAACTACATTGCAACTTCCAGGCCAGCCTGGGCTTTGTGAAATCTGTCTGCTGATTTCCTTCTTTGCCCCTTAACCACTTGGCTAAATTTTTAGGGTCTTCCTGGAGGAGGAGGCTGGTAAAGGGTGAGTTCAACCAGTCCATCGGAAGTCTACCTTGATTCCCCAGCTTGCCCAAGTATGGAGTAGGTGGGGTTATTTGAGGGCCTTATAGTCACACAGAACCATTATATTGTTTTGTTATCTCAGAGTGAGATTAGACGCTCCACCACAGACCTAGGGTCAGGCCTGGAAGTCAGAAAAAACACTTGTCGGATGACTTTAACCTCTAATAGAATCTCCATCACTGTGTTGTTTATTGATTTTTAATACATTGGTATCCTCAGACACAGAAGAGTCTCTTGGTGTTGGGAGCTCCTGCTCCTGACCTCTCACACACTCCCATCCAGCTGGCTTCTCTCCTTCACTCTTATCTACAGCTTGGCTCTGCCTCCCCCTCCCCCCCACCTCCCTGCCCTTCCCCCTCACTACTTCCAGGTTCTCTGTTGGGATCATAAATTATCCATGAGCGGTAAGTTGGCCGCTGCTTCTGCTTCACTGCTTCGACTAGAGCTGAAGTGCTGATGAAATATTCAAGGACCTCGACTCTCACATTCCCCAGGGGCCTGGCCCTGGATTCTGAGTGCTGCCCCAATTCCTACTGAATCACAGAAACCTTGGAGGTGTGTATGGTGGTCTCTTTGCTTCATCCAGCCCCCTGGCACTGTTGCTGGGTATGGTCCGTGGTAATAAGGTTCAGGTCCTGGTTTAGAGCCCAGGAGGGTACCTTAGGCATCTGCAGCCATGCAGCTCCTGCCCTGAAATGTTCAAGTCTTAGTTTGGATGACAGAAATTAAGCTTGAAAAATCAGTTCTTGTTTGCTTCTCGCCCCATGATCCTGCCCTCCCTGGGTTGAAAAGAGAGGTCCTTTGGGAGATGACCCAGGGGACAGGGAGCAAAGGTTCTGTTTCCAGCTCTGCTATGCATTTGCTGTTCATGTGGCCTTAGACAAGTCCCTATCCTGGCTCGAACCTCAGTTTTCTTAGGTGTGCGTGGGAGTAAAGATCCATTTCTTTCCAAGAACTCCATGGTGGGAGGTGTGTGTGTGTCTGTGGGTCTGTGCGTCTGTGTGTCTGTGTGTGTGGTGTCCTGCAAGCAGGCGTGACCACATGCACAGGTGCAAGCTTGCTCAGGAGTGAGGGCCTGCCTGTCTGTGGGAAGGGCTCCTGGTTAGCACAGGCATTTCCCAGGGCTTGTGGACGGGAGGGTGGAGGGAGCAGAGGGTGGAGGGAGGGGCAGGCAGGCTGGCAGGCTGGCAGGGCAGGTGGAGCCCCACCTGTGTCAGCCTGTGCATGGAGTCGCCCAAGCCAGGAGCAGGAAGCTGGGTGACTCAGGTGGCAATGTCTCACTTGTCCCTCCCTTCTCCCCTAAAACTACTCAACTGGGATCTACTGGTAATTGCTCCAAGGACTTCTCAAAAGACCCACTTCAGAGCATACCAATGTTACAAGCCTGTCCTGAGACTTCACTGGTGGGGGGTTGGGATGGAAGGGACCAGCTGTTTTGGGACTTCATTCTAGAAGGGTTATAGTAGTGGGTACGGGGGACAGCCCAGGATAGACATTCTCTAAAGAGGTCCAGGATTCCTCTGGGCTGCCCTTCCCCCCACCTTTGGTATCTGGCCCTGGCCAGTACTATTTCTGTTCCTCTATCTCTGTTTTCTTGTCTCCTGTTTTCTTTTTGGCATTCCACCCCGCCCACATGCCTTGCTGCGAAGTGTCATGTCTGTCGCTAGAGCTACCTCTGTAATTAGGAGCCTTCCTTGGCTGGGAGCACACCCACAGCACTAGCTGTGGGCAGCATCTGGCCTCACAGTTGCTCCACAGAACCAAGTGGCACAGAGGAGGCAGGAGGGCACCCGCCCTCCTCGAGACTCTTCCAGCTCTAGCTGAAGTGAGGATCCCTCCAGCAGGGCGCTCAGAGACTTCCAGAGTCTTCTGGCCGCTTGTGTCCCTGGGGATCCAGCCTTGAAGGGGTCACCCCGAACAAGCCCTGCCCCCAACATCCGTGGGCAGGGGCTAAAGGACCTGCGGAGGCTCGCAGAGAGGCTGCAGATCGATATGAGTTTCTGAGCAAGCGAGCAATCTGTTAAAAAAGCAATCCCTGCACAAGAGAACCCCGACAATGGCCACCAAAGGCCAGGAAGGACTTTAGAATTCTTGCTCTGTCAGAATATGATAGCCCCAGGGAGACTTGTCCCCAGCTTCCAGCCCTTGAGACATCTACCTTCCCTCCTTCCTGTCTTTGTTCCTAACACAAAGCCGCCTCTGGCCCAACACATGCGTAAAGACACAGGAGTTTGCGTATCACCAGCTGCATCCTTCCTTAGCTGCCATTGAACTTGTGATTTCTTTGGCTTACCACTCAGACCTGCCAGAACCATTGGGATGGAGGGCCATAGTGAAAGATTCATCGACTTAGAAGCACAGTCCATACTAAGCAAGGAAGGTTTCAAGTACCTGGTCTGCAAGTAGTGTGAGTTCTGTGTGACCTTCTCCCCTAGTTGGCCCTGGGTGGAGACTCAACCCCAGGAAGGTCAGGACAGAGACGAAAAGCTGGAGCTTTTGAAGGCCAGGACTGGGGACAGAAGGCCTCTTCCCCATGCCTAAGGATGGCTCTGTACCTGGAATGATAGCTAAGCATGCTCATGACACCATTAGATTTTAACGTTGTCTTTGATATAGAGCTGCCTAGAACAACTTCAGCAGTTTGTAATTTGTTCTCTATCACTGTTAGCCAGGGCAGAGGCTGCAGCATGCTTCAAAGTTGGGTATTTCCTAGGCCACCTGAGGACTGAAAGGTCTTTGTATATGTGTCTGAGTGTGTGTGTACACCTGTGTGTATACACCTGTGTGTGTGTGTGTGTGTGTATGTTCTATAGGTCCAAATACAGCTGTCCATCAGGAGAGCTCTCCACCACATAAAAGTCAAATTCAAATGAAGAACAGAGACACAGGCTGGTGAGATGGCTCACTCGGTAAAGGTGTTTTCTGTGCATACCCGGCAACCTGAGTTGAAGCCCATGAACCCACATTAGAAATGATAGGAGTTGCTCAGTAGAGCCGGGCGTGGTGGCGCACGCGCACGCCTTTAATCCCAGCACTTGGGAGGCAAAGGCAGGTGGATTTCTGAGTTCGAGGCCAGCCTGGTCTAGAGAGTGAGTTCCAGGACTACACAGAGAACCCTGCCTCGAAAAAACAAAAAAACAAAAAACAAACAAACAAAAAAAAAGAAATGATAGGAGTTGTCAAACTCCGCAAAGTTGTCGTATGACCTTCACAGGAAAGCTATAGCACACACACCCTCATCAAGCGTGCATACAATAATTAGAAGAAGAAACAGAAACTCCTCGCCTGCTTCCTTATATGGCCCAGAGGCCTATCAGGAGGCATGAGGAAGAAATGACATAAGCAGGGGAGGCGTGCTGACTGCTCAGGACACTATGTCATTGATGGCTGCCTTTGCCTTAAAGAGGTTCTCCAATGCACAGTCCCTCATCGTGATCATTGGCTTCTGTCTCTGGGGAGCTTGGGATGGGCTGGCTGGGGCATTATTACTCCCGACTCTCAGGCTCCAAAAGGCTGCAAGGTTGAGTTAATCAGATATGTCTTGGTGACCCAAGGATTTTGTGCCTACTGAGCTCTGGGCAAGAGAAATGAGGTTAAACTGCAGGGGTACAAGTTAAAGCTAGACATCAGAAGAAACTCACCACTGTCAGAAAAAGGAGACAAGGGCATTAGCTATAAGGGAGACTGAAGAATTTCCCTTTTTTGGAGATTTGTCAAATACAAAAAATCCTTGCCTTTAAAGGCTGGGAAGCAGAAGATTGGGTTGGATGCCCTTGTCCCTCTCCTTCAAGTTCAAACTGCAAAGAAGACCATGGTCACAGCAATGCTCAGCTCCGTTCCGATGCGTCCTCTCCCTCCGGGAGGCCAAATCGCCTATGCAAAAGAACTGACTCCAGGAATGACTATTTTCTGATTCCTTTATGTATCCTCAGATGAGGATGAAACCCTGGTGCTTGGCAGGCACATAGTAGGAGATTAAGCAACACACAGGAAATCCATCCATCTGGGAGGAGCTGGCTCTGTTTTCTACATTGGAGCCTCCACCTGGGGTTTTCGCTTTGGCCTTGATAACGTGATGTGCTGTGGCTTGTTACATACTAAGAAGACAGCAGGGGTGCCTTCTGCGGACACACAGAGTTTATTCTGAAATCCCACTCCTTCCTCCAATTCCACCTAGGTTACTCTGTCTCTCCAGCCTTCCCCTGCTGCCAGTTGGCTGAAGTGAAGAGAAAGGCAGCAGAGAAACCTGCTAGGGGCTTGGAAGTGGTGCATGACTGGGTGGGAGGAATGGGTGGAGGTGGAACCCTGGCAGAGGCAGCAGCTTGGAACGGTGAGCTCTTCCTGAGCCCTGGGCTGATCACTGTGGAGGGTGGCAAGGAGGCAGGTGGGGTCATGGATTAGGTAGAGATAAGGATCCCCAGGTAAGCTGGCATGAGTGGGAGTCAGGGAAACAGCAGAGGGGAGAGGGGTCCTGGCAGCTTGGCATGTGCAGCCACAACTAGACCAGGGATGATGCTATCTTCCGCTCCCTCTCCCTTCCAGGAAGACTTATTGGCTGGGAGAGGACAAGTTAAGCCTCGTTCCTTTCTCTGTTGCGAGAGTGTGGTCAAAGATACTGTTAGGATATCTTCATTTGGAGTTATTTGAACCCATAAGCTCTCGTGTGTGTGTGTGTGTGTGTGTGTGTGTGTGTGTGCACGCGCGCATGCACGCTTTCAGGAAATCCTTTTCTAAACAGCCACTCCCCCAACTCCCACCCACACAAGCTGTTTCCTCTTGTCACCCTGTAAGCTCTCAGAGTTCAGATACTTTTAATTTTCTGTGCAGCCAAGATTTAAACTGGCACCCGGCACACATTTGGTGCTCAGTACTAGCGTTGAATAAATGAATGCCTAGAGACCCTTGGTTCACGCACAGCTGCAACAGCAGTCAGTATTCAACCATTGGAAGAAATATCCATGTCCTCTTAGGCTACCTACTGAGTTCTTTTGGCTGCACAGCCTTGCCCACTCTGGGGGGTGGGGCCTGCTGCTCCGTTTTGTTTAGACCCGTACTCCCTTCCTTTCCATCTGCTGTCTGATTCCCCCCCCCAAGCCCCCCAAACCTTACTTACATCATCATTTAGTCTTTGATGAAATTGCTGCTCCTTTGTCTGTTTCTCTCTGGAGCGGTACGCACCCCCTTACAGCGCCCCATAAACACACATTGACCCTTCTGCTCTGGGACTTGAAATAAGAAGGTGTCTGAGTTTAGAGTGTACTTTCCTAGTTTTTTGATCTTTTTGGAGCTTAGTTTTTAAATCACATTACATTTTATTTACTTTTATGTCTGTGGCACTTGGGCCAAGCCGGGAAAGATCAGGGGACAGAGGGACAACCTGTGGGACTTCATTGTCTTCTTCCACCAGGTATCAAACTCAGGTCGTCACATTTGCACAACTGAGGCATCACACAAGCCATTAAAAACATACTTTTAATGTGGATCATTTTGAACCCACTTTGTAGACCAGGCTGGCCTCTAACTCACAGAGATCTGCCTGTCTCTGCCTCCCTGAGTGCTGAGGTTAAAGGCCTGTGCCACCACTGCCTGGCTGCTCCAGCACTTTTTAAGAACTGTCTCAAACTGACCATCTTATTGGCTTAAATACTGACATTCCTCAGCTGTTTAAGTGCTTCTACAAAGCTTATGTCATTTAATCTCTCCAACCTAAGATAGATAAAGCTAATGAACCCACTTTACAGAAGAGATATAAGGTGAAAGGTACACTAACTGCCCTAAGGTCATATGAAGATTAAGGGGAGAACCCAAACCCAGGCCTTCTAGTTCTAAACAGAAGGGAACAGGGAACACTCCATCTTTTGTAGGGGGGAGAAATCCCAACCTAGCACAAAGCCTATGAAATGCTTTACAAACATCTTATTACTACGTTGAGGCAAGAATGAATAAGCCTGACGCTGAGTCGGCTGGCTAGTGAAGGCGTCAGTCCTTTCCCATGCCTCCCCCTGACTCACCTGTTGGACAGGTAGGGGGAAGGGGAGAATAATGAGTCTTACCTGCTTAGGGCTAGGGTGGGGCAAGTCACGCCCCACCTGTTCCATTGGCTTTTTCCTTAGTCTTACTGACAGCCCTCTGTCCAATCATGAGGAAGAAACTTTCTATTTGCCAATAGATGCAGAGTGAGGATGAGACCTCAAGTTGGCGTCCACCCCAGAGCCGACTGGCAGTCACTGGGGCCAATGGTGAGCGCATAAACAGAGGCGGTCGTGGTAGAGGTCCCGGCGCGAGGCTCCGCCCCTCGATGGGATAGTCAGGCTGGGCAGCCAGTGAGATAGCCTCAGCGGGTGGGAGTCTCCCTAGGAGGCGGAGCTTCGAGGGGGCGAGAGGTGTGGCTTGGCTGTCAGGTCCCTTTGCCTTTTGTTCGGTTACTGAGTTGCTGCCTTGGCCAGAGTCCGGAGCAGCCGCCGCCCGAGCGCGCCGAGCTCAGTTCGCTGCCCGCGCCGGCTCCCTCCCGGCCAGACCCGACCCCGACCCCGCTCAGCCCGGCTCCACGCTCAGGTACGAATCACAGCGGGAGAGTAGGGACAGCAAGCGACCGAGAGGCTGGTTCCAGCGGTTTCAGGGCAGGTGAGGGCGGGTGCCAGGGAGCGCATCCTACACCAGCGACAGGGGGCGCGCTGGGGTCCGGGGCGCGGGGACCCTTGGGACAAGCGATCCGGGTTGGAGCGCCCCTCCAGGCTCGGTGAACCGCAGGTCTGAGAAGGGCGGGGAGGAACTAGGGCAGGTGCCTCGGAGTTCGCGCTTCCCCTAGGGCCCGCGGAGCTTGCTCGACACAGCGTCCCTGACTCTCCCCTGGAGCTGACCAGACAGACTTTGACCCGCTCCGCCTGGTCCAGGAGCCCACAGTGACAGGAATTTACCGCTCGAGAAACTTGCTGCCTGGTCTCTTTGGGGCCACCCTCACCCCACCCCACGCGTCATCCTCGCTTTCCCTCCCTCCCTACTCCCCCAGGCCTGGGTGGGGCCCTATTGTCTGCGCCCAGCTTACCCAACTGTGGGGGCCGAGTGCACATTTTCCCAGGGACGCGATTCCCACCTGCTGAGCAGAGCAGGTGAGCGCTTGGGGGACAGAGGCCCTGCCCTGTAGCTCGGAGCTGGACCTGTGGCGCCTCCCTCCACTCTAGTGTACGCTGGTCTATGCCTTCTTCTACGGAGGTGGGATGGGGTGACGGGGGAACTGGTGAAGGGTCTGAGCTCAGTGCCCTACCGATGTCTGACACTAGTGGCTTGGCCTTGGAGTCTGGGCCGGTAGAGAAAATTAAGAAGCACTCGCCCAGTTTTGGTAGCTGTGTTTTCCAGCGTGTTGATAGGGAAACAGCAATATCTTTTGATTTCTGCAACCCATTATTGTTGAGAAATCACTCCAAACAAACTTTCCAGGAGAAAGTAACCATGGGAGCCTTTTCTAGGATTTCCCCGTATCCTTGTTGAGAGCTGATTCTAGGCTTGGTGGTACTTCTTGGAGGAAAAGCCCCTTCCCCTAGTCTGCTCCAAGCTGAACGGAGGCCGGTGGTGTGTGCTTTGACCCTGTTCTCCCTGCCCCCCCTCCATCCTGTTTGCTAGGCCCCTAGGGCTTGAAGTAGGGACCAATGGAGGTGGGATGGGGGCGTTGCTGAAAGGGGAAGTGTCTTCTTCCTTCCCCTTTCCCCTCCTCCCGGGACCACCACACCCCCTTATATGAGGCCTGTTAAGTGTCTCTCCTAAGCTCTGCCCCTTTCCCAGGAATGGGCTTGGGGCAGGGCTGGGCCAAAGTAGGAAGATTGGGAAGAGTGATGAGTCTTTCCCTAACTCCCCCATTCCATCCCCCATTTTATTTAGCTGGCTGACAATTGAGGCAGGATAGCATAGGGCGGGGAATGCTGCTTGCCGGTTCGCTGGGTTTCTAAATTATGAAGGTGCATTCTTTCTAGAGGACTCGCCAGAAGTCGCTCCTCCACCCACTCTTTTCCTGAGTGTTTGGCGGGGAAAGTGGGACAGGAGGAGGTCTTTGCTGAGGAAGGCTTCTTCCATGCCAGGCACCCTCAGGCTGAACAGTGTGATCACGTCCTCTCCCCTTGCCTCCCGTGTGCCGGCCGAGAGCTCTCCTCTGGCTGGAATTGTGAACTTTCTACTTGGGCTGGTTTAGACAAATCTGAAGAGTGGCCTCTTCAGAGGCGTTTCGAGCCCACAGAGCAAGAATGCCCAGCACTAGCCTGGGACACAGGGAAGATGGGGCGAGGGTCGTGAGCGCTGCTTCTTCTGACTCACCTGGAAGCCCAGGTGGTGCTTGGTTGGAGAGTGGAGGTGGGCGACAGACTCTTCCCTGAAGGAGAACCCCCTTAGGTCCTGTGGGTTACCACAGATATGTGTGGCCACCCTCAAGAAGCACGGGGTATGGGGCATGAAGTTTAGGCCCATGCAACCTGTCTCCCCTCCTCTCTGTGCCAGGGTGGGGGAGGGGAAGGCATTTTAATTTCATGAAGAGACAGTACTGAGGAAGTATGGCTAGGAGCTGCCTGGCCCAAGCTGGCTTCTGACCGGACTGGAGGGAGGGGAAGCAAAGGTAGGATCCGATTAGTCATTTCTTGCCAGATCAAGTCTGGGCTTGGGTGACAGGAGCCTCCTCCGCACCCAAGCTCCACCCCACTTCCCTCTGGAGCCGCCGTCTGGCCTGCTAAGGTTGAGCTTGGAGAATGCAGCCTGTGGGAACGGAAGGTCAGGCGGAGCCTGACTGACTGATTTCCTTCCTGGGGGCCCCACAGGCCATTGCCCAGGAGAGGAAGGCCTGTCCTCCTGCAGAGCTACTTTAGAACAAGGTGACACATTTGGCTGGTCCACAGAAGGACAGCGATCTAGAGAGATAGTCTAAGGGGGCAGCTCTGAGAGCTGGGACGTGGGGGGACTGAGCTGGCTTGAGTCTCTGAACGGTGTCTCCTTACCTGTGCAGCCTGGGTCAAGGCACCTTGCTTCTTAGGCTCAGTGACCTCAGGAATAAATAAACCTAGCGACCCAGAAAGTACTTGATTGATGGTCAGTAAAAGCCAGAAGACGATCTGGTACCAAGCTCTTTCACTACAGTGGCTCTCACTAATCATGCCTACAGAGGCAGCCGCAGTTAATGTCTTCCTCAGAAATGCAAGGAAGGTTAGTACCTTGCCCAGTGGTGCGCAGCTAGACTCAAGAGAGCCCTAAGCTCAGACCTCATTCTGCTCTTTGGCTCCACTGCAACTCATGAAGGATTTCTCCCCCCCACCACCACCTTTTTTCTTTTGGGTGATAAAGACCAAATCTAGGACCTTGCACAAACTTAGACAAGCACTTTCCCATGAATCCATCAGCAGCCCCGGAAGCACCTCTAACTGTCCTTTCTTGACAGAGTCTCCCGTAGCCTAGGATAGCCTCTGAGATTCACCTTGAACTACTTTTCTTTTCCTTTTTCTTTTCTTTTCTCTTCTTTCTAAGACGGGGTCTCAATGTGCAGCCCTAGCTGGCCTAGAACTTGCTATATAGACTGGGGGCGGGAGGGGCTCAAACTCAGAGAGCTACCTGCTTCTGTTCCCTAGGATAACAGGTGTGTGCTGCTGTGCCTGGCAAAAATTTTAAAACAATCATCATCATCATCATATTTATATTTTGTGTGGGCCTGTGTGTCTGACTATGCGCAGGACACAGTACATCTGTAGAGATCAGAGGACAACTTTCAGGAGTTGTTTTTTTTTTTTTTTTTTTTTTTATCTTCCATGGATCCAATTTAGCTTTAATACAATCAGCCCATCTCTCAACTGTTCAGACTTTGAACTTGTGATCCTCCTACCTCCACCCCTCAAGTGCCGGCATTACAGCATGCAGCACTGTAGCTGGCTGATCCCGTGCTGGGGCTCGAACCCAGGGCTTCATATATATATACATACGCTCAGCAAGCACTCTACCAAGGAAGCTATCTATCTCTTTAGCCCTAAATGGAAGTTTTCTGTTGCCCCTTTCAGAGGGCCTCAGCTCAGAGGATAGAAGGGAATTTAGGAGAGCCCTGCTAGACGTGTGGGGGTGGAGAAGGCGGGACAGGTTTGTCAGGTGGGAGTGACTCACCACCCTGGCGGCCCAGTTCTCCTCACTGTGGTCCGCGGTAAAGCAGCTAGCTCCCAAAGACCAGGAGCTGTGAGGGTCTAAGTGAGGGGAGACCAGAGGGAAGGACAGCGTGGCTCAGAGCTTTCTAGACTGAGATAGGATATGGGAGCTATCTGCTCCCCTAGTGTCTGCGGCTTTGCCAAGTTTAAGTGGGGGCGGGGCGGGGAGCGCTCTCTGGAGAATAGAGACACATGAGTCAGATTTAGGCTTGGGTGAGAGTCCTGCTGGATCATGCCAGGTAGCACAGCCAGGCTGCTTGGAGAGGAGTTTTCTACTGCTCTGTCCTGGCTGGAAACCCTAGCATCTGGGCTATGAAAACTGCTAGGAGTAAGGTGAGGGGTTGTGTGTGTGGGGTACCTGTCAGCCAGAGTCCTAACCCCCAACTGAGGATTTGGTGATGCGTGGTCTTCTTAGATATGACTGATCTGGGCTCCTCTGCCAACCCAGCACCTGGCACCAGAATGGGGCTAGGTTGCGCCTGCATACTGGTACACCCTGAAGACTGAGGCTCGTAACTAGCAGATCTTAAGATCAGGATGGAACCGCGCGCACGGCATGATTACTGATCTTAGAGAAGACAGCCCTAAGCAAGGAGCTTTGGCTGGGAAGCACAGTGGGCGAATGAAGTCTTTCTGGCAGATTACCACACAGGGCGTGCGATGATGGGCCTGTGGCTTTCCAGCAAGCACCCTGAGGCAGACAGGGACAAGGTGGGTGGGGGTGGGGTGGGGGCACACAGATGTCCTTATGAAAAGAAGAGCCTAGACAGAGAAAAAGACTTCCTATCCAGAAAACAGTCTCAGATCCCCCCCCCCCCCCCCAAGCAGAGTTAGAGAGGATTGTGAGCTGCCATCTGGGTTCTGGGAACTGGTCTGGGTCCTCTCCAAGAGCAGAAAGTGCTCTTAACTGCTGAGACATCTCTCCAGCTCCAGATGGGAGGTCTTCACTTCAAAAGGAGAAGCAGGTGGAGGCTCATGGTAGAGTCTCTTCTGGAGAGGGCCACCTTTGGCCCGGAGGCACTTCCTGTGGGTGAAGAGTCAGTCTGAGACCCTACTGAATCCTCCTCGGAGGGAACTTCGTTTGGGGACTTTGGGAAGAAGAACCAAACAGGGCCAAATGGAAAACTGGGCATCTGGCAGCTGGCTGGCCCAGTAACTCTGAAAGAAAAAGGTAGTGAGACGGGACTGAGACGGGCCAGGACAGGTCACTGGGATTCCTGTCTCCGCAGATGACAGACACCCTGAGGCCTTTCTCTTGGGACGTGGTTGACTGTCCCATTTTCCAGCAACTTCCTGGGCTAGGTTTGAAGAGAGTGAGTTCTTGGACTGTCTGCTTGTGCTAGCCTCCTGGCCTCTTAACTTTTGGTTGGCTGCAGAGGAGGGTGCTCAGCTTTCTCTGCGGTTTACCAGTGTGGAGAGAGAGAGATCTTATGTCTAGTGATGGCGAGAAGAGGCGGGGCAATCAACATACTGCCTCGCTGTGGGTTGTCCCTCTGCCTCCCTTCTCTGAGAAACCCATATTAGTTCCTTTTGTTTGTTTGTTTGATTTTGTTTGTTTGTTTTTAAAGATAGAATCTCTATGTATCCCTTTCTGAGTGTCAGGATCAAAGGCATGCTCTACCGTACTCAGTTGGTCATATATTTGTTTTTTTTTCCCTCATGAGAGGATTTTCTGTGCAGCCCTGGCTATCTTGGAACTCACTCTGTAGACCAGGCTGGCCTCAAACTCTTGCCTCTACTTCTGGAGTTCTAGGCTCAAAGGTGGGCACCATCACCGGCTGGCTAATCTTTCGTTTTTTGCCTTTTTTTTTTTTTTAAAGGAATGCACAGAAGTTTGTGAGAATAAAAAGCTGTTCTTAATCTGTGTGGGGCAGCCATCTTGAACCTTCCTCTCCTCCCCGCAGCCCTCCTATCTTCTGCTCTTGACCTTCTGCCTTCACTGTGAGCTCTGTATACAGTGGTGATCTGCTTTTACTCCTGCACAATACAGGGATTAGAACCCAGGGAGGCTTCCTAGCATGGCGTACTCTTGGCTACTCTCTGTGAAGCCCTCCTATGCCCTCACCCTGACAAGTACGAATTTATTTGGGAGGTGGGTCTGGGCTGTTGCCGCATACAGGTTGAAGTCAAGGGACAACTTGCAAAAGTCAGTTCTGTCCTGCTATGGGGATTAAACTCAAGTCATCAGGCTATGCTGCAGGCACCTTTACCTGCTGAACCATCTTAGCAGCCCCAACCAAGGCATGTGCATGAAGCCTTCTTGCAAAGCTTTTGCTTGCTGCAGCCTATGTTGTCCGGTCATTAAGGGTTTAGGTCCCTCCTATCCAGCCCTACCCCTGCAACATCCTAACCCTAACTGGCTGGCACCCAACTGCTGTTAATGGGTCTGCCTAAGCCCCAATGGTGCTGGCTAGTGGCTTGTAACAGCTGGAGTAACTTTCCACTCCCCGGAGTCCCGTTTTGGGCTCATCTGCTGGCTTGGCATGCTGTCCTCATCAGGGATGCAGCTGCAGCTGGAGCCCTCCGTTAGGGGAACCCTGAGCTTCCCTAGGTCAGGCCACTTGGCCGGGCCATTTCCCCCTGCTACACATCCCCTCCATTTTCCCACCCGGCTCTGTTTGCTTTGGGAAGCCGCCCAGAAGAGAACAAACAGCAGTTGGGTCATGGCCTGAGCCTCTCCCACTCCAGACCTCTTCTCAGCCATGGTCTGGCCTGGGCTGCCCTCCAGGCTGGAAGTGAGAATGTTCCTTTGAAACTTCCCTTGTCTTCTCCGGGCCTTAGCATCCACCATGCACGAGTAGCTCCTGCTGTCTCTCTTGGCCATCCTGGTGATGGAAACCACAGTGTCTGCCCAGGAGCCTCTCGCCGTGGTAGAATGGGGCCCTGGGGGACAGTGAGGGCTTCCCTCCTGGAATCAGCAGTCTCTAGAAATTTCTATGTGCGAACCATGACAGTGTGTGTTTCTTTCTGTCCTTGGGGCTGGGGGCAGGTTCTCAGCTGGATCCAGAGGCCCCGAGCAGGAAAGCTTAGGGCTGGTGTCCTCTCTAAGCCCTTCCCCGAGGTGGAGACTGTTCTGTCTGGACTGGCTACTGCTTCAGGCTGAAGGAGAGGCAGGGAGGGTGGCAGGTCTGTTCAGGTCGAATGCAGTCTGAGGAAAAGGGGTCCCATGACTAAGTAAATGATCTGACTTGCCAAAAGGCCCACAGCTAGTTAGGTGTTGGCTATGATGGAGACCCTTTGCAAAGATGCTTACCCTACCCCCTACCGCTCCGC
This sequence comes from Apodemus sylvaticus, assembly GCF_947179515.1. NCBI lineage: Eukaryota > Metazoa > Chordata > Mammalia > Rodentia > Muridae > Apodemus > Apodemus sylvaticus. The sequence continues at coordinate 22,592,766 of NC_067481.1, forward strand.
TCCTGCTTTGATGTAAGCCTGTGGATCTGGGTGTGCATAGGGTACCAACCTCTAGCCCAGAGGACCTCTGGGAGAGCCCAGCTCTGTCTGCCATGTGTGCCTTTGTTTCTGCACCCAGGTCCGGCCCAGCCTCTCAGGCAGCCTGCTCCTGAGCCCATTTCTAGGTGTTTTACTGTCGCTTAGCAGAGCAGCCTGGCTGTGCCTGTTGCTTGACTGTCCCTGCAGGTGCTGGCTAGGCGGGAGGCTGCTGTCACTCTTGGTGCGGTTATTTTTAAAGTCAGGACTGGGCGTCATTCTGCAGGACGGCTTGGATGGAGGGCGCTAGTGCCAGCACCCCAGCTGGCTGTACAGAAGAACAGGCAAGAAGGGCGGGGCTCTTACCCCCAGTCTGGAGCCAGTGGGGGAAGGGCCCTCTGCGTACCCTTCAAGGGCCCGTGTCTTCTTCTCTCTTCCTGCCCTCCTACTCCACCCTGTGATCTCTAAACTGGCTCCTTCCTCCCTGCCACCAACAATGGAGCAGAGTCCCGCTGCTAAACAAAGGTCCCCCTTTCAACGAGGAAACCCGCCCTGTCTCTGTCTCCGTCTCTACCCATCTCTGGCCCAGTGCCTGGGCAGGGCCCCACCACTGTCTTGCTCACTTCCACCCTGGTTCTGTCCAGGGCCATTGCAGAAGGTCTGACCCGTGGATCCAGGGTGAAGAATGCTGAGACCGAACTGGGTGCGGCCTCTCCGCCCTGAGAACGGCCAAACCTGTACTTTTGCTTGTGGTGGAAGAATTTCCCAGGCTCTCTTGAGGAGTTAGTAGGGAGAAAGGTGAGGTTGATTGACCATCCCGTCTGATGGCTGACTACCAGCCTTCCTGTTGCGAGAGTGAGAGTCTCTGTCTCTGTGAAGAGTTCTGGAGTGTCCCCTCTCTGAGTTGCTTTCTACTCTACCTCTACGTCCCTTAGCTGACACAGGAACCCTAGTATCTTATTAGAATCTGGCACATTGGCGTCGGTGCTTCTTCTGAGATCATGGGGCCAGCCTTTCCCGGGTTAAAAAGCACCCAAAGGGACTGGAGAGATGCCTCAGAGGTTAAGAGCACCAGCGGCTCTTCCAAAGGACCCGGGTTCAGTTCCCACCGCTCACGCGACAGCTCACATCTGTCTGTAACTCCATTTCCAGAGGATCTGACACCCTCACACAGACATGCATGCAGTCCAAACACCAATGCACTTTTAAAAAATAAATAAAATCCTTTAAAACAAACCAAAGACATCCAAAGATTCCCAGCATATATGGTAGAGCTGAGACCCTAATCTGACCAGTACATAGACGGGAGGCCCTCCACCTGTGATCACCCTCATCCTTACCTTTCCCTTCCTCCCCTTGGTCAGAGGGCTCAGCTTCTCCCAGACTCTTAAGAGGTGGACTAGATCCTAGTCCACAAGTAAGGCAGACCCAGCACTGAGCAAAATGCCACCATTTCTGCAACTTGGAGCCTCTGTTTCCCCACCTCCATATTGGGAATCAGCAAAGGCCTACCAGCAGGGTTGGAATTCACCGGCTATTAGAGAACTGGATGCGTGCCCTCTGATATCCTTTGACCTCTGCCTGGCCCTGGGCAGCTTTCCAGCCCTTCGCTTCCTTTGGCTTCAGGCCTGGCCAGCTGGGCCTGAGGACCAGCCTGTGAGTGAACCCCTCTCTCCTGAGGCTACCCTTGACTGCAGTGTGCCCTTCTGAGCTGGGGCTAGTCCTTGGTTTAAGATGAGCCTTCTCCCATCTCTCTGGGTCCTAGATGGCTGGTTGCCTGGCTGTCTCAGTGGAAGGCAGCTTTGTGGTTGGACTGGGGAGTTCATGGCTACGGGCGCAGTTCTTCCTCACCTTCTTGGACCGAACACTTTGCCTCCATTGGGCACTGGAGAGTCAGTGCTGGTGGGTTTCACTCTCTCTCTCTCTCTCTCTCTCTCTCTCTCTCTCTCTCTCTCTCTCTCTCTTTTGGTTGTTTGGATTTGGTTTTTTCGAGACAGGGTTTCTCTGTATAGCCCTGGCTGTCCTGGAACTCACTCTGTAGACCAGGCTGGCCTCAAACTCAGAAATCTGCCTGCCTCTGCCTCCCAGAGTGCTGGGATTACAGGTGTGCGCCACCACCACCACCACCAGGCTCGGGTTTCACTTTCTTAAGAGCTCAGGGTTCGGGGGTCTTCCCCCTACCTCCCAAAGATGATTTCTGCAACCCACTCATTCCTCCCAAGCTCCTCAAGTTTTTCTCTTTGGGAGACACACTTGGGGCAGAGGACAGGATAGGGGGAGGGGGTAGTGGTGGGGGAGGTAGGATTTTCTCAAGTGGCCCTCCTCCAAGCTCCTGATTTCCCATGTCTCCCTGCTGGAGCCTGGAGGAGGGGAGCATGAGAAGGCGTCGGGAAGTGGATTCTAAAATAGCTACTCCAAGCAAGTGTCTGGGAGCAGCTGTGCACATCTGGTGGCACGGAGCCTGCTGTCGGTAGCCTGGGCCTGCTGTTGTTTATCAACCCCAAACGAAACTCTGAGTCACCCAGGATGGCGGGAAGGGAGGAAGGTGGCAGCTGGGAGCTGGTGCTGCTCCTGCCTCTGTCTGTTTTAGGACTGCTTTTGGCAGGGGAGGGGCTGGGAGTTCATCATGCTTTCGGGTTTTTTTTTTCTTTGAAACAGTGTCTTCTTTTGTAGCTGGTCTCCCACTGGTGAACCTTTTATCCCAGTCTCCTGGGTACAGGCATGACAGGCGTGTTCTACCATGCCCCTCTGTCGTCATGCTCTGAAAGGTGGGGCCGGGGCTGTCACTGAGAAGAGGCCCCTGATTCTCTTTGTTCCTGGGGTGGCGCCTCTCAGTATACCAGCTGCCCCACCCTAATTTTTGCAGGTTCCCCCCCCATCATGGTGGAACAACCTGTTTGAGAGATGCTAGGCACCACCCCATTTTACGAGTGGATTAGCCTGGGCTCTGTTCATTCTCTGAGGCAGTATTGGAGCGTAGAGGCAGAAGACTTCAGCATCAAGCTTTCTTATGCCTGATCCCTTCTCTGGTCCCATCTCTAGCCAGTTTCCATATCTATAAGTTGGAGAACAAAGCTTTGAAACCCATGTGCAAGGCTGATGGTATTTGTGAGGGGTCTGGAGGTAGGTGTGGGCACATAGTAGGTCCTCAGACATTCTATTGTCTCTCTGCATGACTGCCTGTATGTAGGTGGTGGTGGTGGCAGTAGGGTCAGTGCCCATGACAGTGGGACCAAACAGACCAAATGGGGAGACCACATCAAGTAGGTGCAGATGCCCATGAGCCTTAAAGTGGCCCTGAGTCCTCAGAACAGGGTGAGAGTCCTCAACAGTATGACCACCCCAGAGGCCTGCCCCACTCCATGCTGCTAGCCTGGATTCCAGGAATTGGATGGTGAATGAACATCCTAGGGGTGAGGCAGTTAGGACAGCAACAACCTGGTCCCCACCAGTTAACACCTACTAAGTGCTGCCACCATAGCGCGTCTTAGACAGTCCCAAACACTGTCTTCCCGGCATCCAGATGAGTGTGGTGGAATGTCTGAAGCCACTGGCACCCAAGGAGAGGTGGACTGGCGAGGAAGTAGTTTGCCAAGATTTGAACTGGTCTGTAGAGCTCAGAAGGCTGGGAAAGCTGGGAGCTGGAAGAGAGGAAGCGCTTGGTTAAACTTGACCTTCTGGAATATGAGATTCAGGAACTCTGAGGGAGCCCTGGGCGACCCAGAGAAACCTGTCGGACAGCTTCCCTGCCCCACCCAGTCTCTTATCCAATGGGGGACAGGTGTGCGCCAGCCTCTGCAACCTTTCCCAGAGGACTCCAGTGGAGTTGAGGGCAGGTCTACAGAGCTCCACAGCTGCCGCCTGAAGCCCTTAGTTCCTTTTCCACTGGAAATGTGGGAAATGTGGGGTTGGGGCAGGCTGGCGAGTGAGCCTGGGCTGGACCAGAGGCATCTGGCTGTTTCCTGTCTCCACACCAGAGCTGGAGAATGCAAAAACACAATGCTTATCCATAATGACTCCTCTACAGTCCTACTGTGCACCATGCTGTCTTCTAGTTGGGAAGCCCCTTTGTGGGCTGGGCATTCCTGTACCTTGCTGTCTGTAACCATTCTGAGGCCCTTGAGGCTATGGTAAGGCTTCCGGAGGAGGGTAGATTTTAGGGGTGAGGGCTACAGCTGGGTTGAAACTGGAGGTAACGGTGTCCCTCCTGCCAGCTGACATTGTGCTCCTGTTTTTTGTCCTCAGCAGCCACCATGGAGGTGATGAACCTTATGGAACAGCCCATTAAGGTGACGGAGTGGCAGCAGACATATACCTACGACTCAGGCATCCACTCGGGCGTCAATACCTGTGTGCCCTCTGTCAGCAGCAAGGGCATCATGGACGAGGATGAGACCTGTGGCAGACAGTACACACTCAAAAAGACAACCACCTATACACAGGGGGTGCCGCAGAACCAAGGTCTGGACTCTGGGGTTTTCTCCTTTTGGGTTTTTTGAGACAGGGGTTCTCTGTGTAGCCCTGGCTGTGCTGGAACACCTCTGTAGATCAGGCTGGTTTTGAACTCCCAGAGATCTGCCTGCCTCTGCCTCCCAAGTGCTGGAATTAAAGGTGTGTACCACCCGGCTTCACAGTTCCCACTCTTGAGGACACAGGAAGTCTTCATGGAACATGTGGCTACTCAGAGATAGATACAGAAGTCACCCCAGTGAATTCTGAATGTGTCGGGAGGCATAGGTGCTGACCCAGGGTGCCACTGGGGCGCAAAGGTCTTGGCTTCTGGGATCTTAGGAATGCAATAAGGAGACTTGATTGGTACCCCCCAGGGTGGGAGTTGGAGAGACCATGGGATTATCGGGAAGACATATTCTTTCCACTCCAGGAACCTCGTGTCTGATGAGAGAGACAGGGAACAACCCGCCCCACCCCACCCCCCAGTCTGGTGGAAGAGTCACAGTGTTCAAGCTTAGGCTGGGCTAGCCCATGGCAAACAGATGTACTGAGGATGGGCATGGGGTAGCTGATTCAGTTGTGGGTTTCTATCACAAAGGCAAATATTCTACTGGTCCAGGTGTTCCCTTCCCTTCTGGGACAAAGGTTTACTTGGCTTTAGGACTGTCATTCGCAGATGCTCCCAGGGCCCTAAATGGTCCAGGGGATGAGATTTAGGGCCTGGGCTGTTGTAGGAGATTTGGGGCTGGTTAGGGCTCTATGAACTGAGCCTCTGTGTCCTAGGTCTCCTTCTTGGCTGAGCAGGTAGGAACCTCTCTGTGCCTGGCTGGGCCAGGGGTATTCCTAGGAGCTAAAGGAAGGTGTATAGGTAGGAGATCCCAGTGGGTAGCCTCTCCTTCCTCGTTAATTAGAGAATGACCTTCCTGCCTCTCTACTGGAGAATTGGGACATTTGCCACAGCAGGGTTATATGGGACTTTTTTTTTTTCTTTTTTTATTATTTTTTAAGATTTATTTATTTTATTTATTTATATGAGTAAACTTTAGCTGTCTTCAGACACACCAGAGGAGGGCATCAGATCCCATTACAGATGGTTGTGAGCCACCATGTGGTTGCTGGGAATTGAACTCAGGATCTCTGGAAGAGCAGTCAGTGCTCTTAACCACTGAACCATCTCTCCAGCTCCCGGGACTTTTTTTAAAACAGCCCCAGCCTACCCAGAGGTGGAACTCAGCAGTTCCCTTGAGGACTCTCGCTCCTGCCTTCTCAAAACCAGCCTCCTGTCCTGTCTCTTGATTGGCTATGTGGCCTTGGCTGGTGATCTGGGACTCCTTTTGGGCCCCTGTGCAGGGAGAGAGTTGCTACTTTGTGGAGGATGAGTTGTGTAATTAGAATGAAGTTTAGCTTGTCTGATGTCATGACTGGCTGCCCGGCTGGTTGCAGGTGGAGCTGCAGCGGGGCTCTGGGCTCTTGAGTCCACTGCTTTTATGACCCCGGTGTCTAGTGTCCTGCAAAGTGGAGATACTATACTTGTCTTGTAAGATTATTGTTGACAGATTAAATAAGAAAGGTGCTTAACACAGTGTCGGGCATACAGGTGCTCCACCATTAGCTATTTTTTTCATCTGTCATTTACGTGTCTATGTCAACATATGTGCACAGTGACCCCTGGAGGCCAGAAGGAGTCCTTTGGATCTTTTAGAGCTGGAGTCACATTGTTTGTGAGCTGCCTGAGGTGGGTGCAGGCATTAGAATAGAACTCTGATCCTCATGATAAAACGGCAGCCCTTAGCTACTGAGCCAGCTCTCCAGCCCCTGGTTTTGTTTTTCAGACAGTCTCACATAGGCTAGGCTGTCTTAAACTCACTGTGTAGCCAAGGATGCCCTTCAACTTCCGATCCTCTTGCTGCCCCTTCAGGAATGTTAACTGCAGGAGTGTACCACCATGCCTGCTTTTATTCACTGCCGGGAGTAGAGCCCTGTTCCAACTGAGCTACACAGCCAGCCAAAGCTGTTAGTAATTATTGCTGAACTGGCCATCATAGCAAAAGTATATGATGCCCCAGCTACTTGGTAGGATGAGGCAGGAGGATTACAAGTACAAGATTTACCTGAGTACAAAGTGAGTTCAAAGCCAATGTGGGAAAAATTAAAGTATTTTTAATTTTTTACGTGTACGACTGTGTACCTGCAGGTATGTATATGTACCAAATGGGTGCAGTGCTTATGGTGGTCAGAAGAGGGCGCCAGAACCTCCTGGAACTGGAGTTAGATATGGCTGTAGATGCTACCATGTAGGTGCTAGGAATGGACCCTGTTCTTCAGCCCCTATTTTTTTTTAAAGGCTGGGAATATAGCTCAGTGGTAGAATGCTTGCTGAGCAAGCGTGTGACCCTAACTTTACTTCCTAGAACTGTACTGCAATCCACACATTTATTGCTCCAGACATTTTGGTAATGATAGGTGTCAGACATGAGTCTTATAAAAGCAAGTCATAGCTGTGATCTTAGTTATCGTAGGGTTGGGTGAGCTAGATGGACCTCATGCTATAAATGGGACGATACAGACAAGGGTGATGATGATCCCCTAGGACCCTGGTTAGGTTCCCAATCACGAGTGATGCCCTGTACTTCAGAGGAATAAGAGGCAGCTCGGAGCCATGTCTGCAAAGCTTACCTTGCTCTTCAGGGTCCCTGTAAAAGCCTCCCGTAGCTCAGTCCTTGTGTCGTTTGGCTTTCAGGTGACCTGGAGTACCAGATGTCCACGACGGCCAGAGCCAAGCGGGTGCGGGAAGCCATGTGTCCAGGAGTCTCAGGGGAGGACAGCTCTCTACTCCTGGCCACCCAGGTGGAGGGGCAGACGACCAACCTGCAGCGCCTGGCTGAGCCCTCCCAGTTGCTCAAGTCGGCCATCGTACATCTCATCAACTACCAGGATGATGCTGAGCTGGCCACCCGGGCTCTGCCGGAACTCACCAAACTCCTTAATGACGAGGACCCGGTCTGTGAAGGGCTGGGAGGTGGGGCTGGATAGAGCCAGCTGCCCTTGGGGAGGAAGAGCCTGGGGCTGCCCGCTCAAGGTCTCACATACTTCCTCCAGGTGGTGGTGACCAAGGCGGCTATGATCGTAAACCAGCTGTCCAAGAAGGAGGCCTCCCGCCGCGCCCTGATGGGCTCACCCCAGCTGGTGGCGGCCGTGGTGCGCACCATGCAGAACACCAGCGACCTGGATACTGCCCGGTGTACCACCAGCATCCTGCACAACCTCTCCCACCACCGAGAGGGCTTGCTGGCCATCTTCAAGTCTGGAGGCATCCCCGCCCTAGTCCGAATGCTCAGGTACTTGCTTCTCCGCAAGCAGAGGGGCGGGGCTCCCAGCATCCTTTTCCTGGGCTTCCGTACAAGTTGTAACGGAGAATGCTTAAGAGTGCCCAGAGGCAAAACGGCACTGAGGGCGGAGCTTTGACTGCTGAGTGAGTCTGCTTGGTTAGAGTAGATGAGGGGCAGGGCTATCCCAGCAGGAGAGAACAGCATGGCCGACTCCCACCCAATTGTGCTTCCCCCCCCCCCCACCTTTCCTGGCCTTGTACTGATGTGAATGGGAGTTCTTTGAGGGTAGAAGCTGATTTCACTCCCCTCTGATCCTCTCGCAGAGCTTCTCCTATATGACCTTACACGCAGTAGTGACTCAGCTGTCCAGGGACCTAGCATGTAGTTAGCACAGCGAGGGACCTCAGATACCGGAGTAGAGAGAAGATGTGCTGTGTGTAGAAGTCTTTTAAGAGTGGAGCTGGCTGGGCATGATGGTGCTCTCCTGTAATCCCAGCCTTCAAGCGGTCTCAAGATGCAGATCCTTATGATTTCTGGGCCAACCTGATCTATACAGAGAGTTCTAGGCTAGCCAGGGCTACATAGTGAGAACCTGTCTTAGAAAGAAAGAAAGAAAGAAAGAAAGAAAGAAAGAAAGAAAGAAAGAAAGAAAGAGAAAGAAAGAAAGAAGAAAAGGGTGGGGTTGGGTCTGGGAGGGTGGCTCAGTCAATAGAGTATTTATTTATGTCTCAAGTATGATGGCCCAAGTTTAATCTCCAGCATCCATGGAAACATACTGGATGTGGTTGTGGTAAAGTGCTTCCCCAGCACTGGGGAAGTGGAGACCAGAAGCATCCCTGGAGTTTGCTGGCTGACCCGTTTAGCCTAATTGGTGAGCTCCAGGACAGTAAGAGACCCTGCGTCTAAAGAGGGGGATTGTGTTCCTGAGGATCACTCCTGAGTTTGTCTTCTGGCCTCCATACATGTTCATTCCCAGTGACACACCAACACACACATGCACATGCACATACACACGTGCACACACATGAGCAAAGTTAAATAAGGTTTGTGCTTAAGAAAGGATGAGATTTTGGTAAGGGTCTATTTGCATGGGGGGTGTTGATTTGGCGTGAACTTTCTGGATGTAAGTGGGGACTCCTTCCAGACCCACATTCAGGCCTGGGTTCTGGAAACTGACTCACATGGGTTCTGCCGCTTTCCCAGTTCCCCCGTAGAGTCTGTTCTGTTCTACGCCATCACCACCCTGCACAACCTGCTGCTCTACCAGGAGGGTGCCAAGATGGCGGTACGTCTGGCAGACGGGCTGCAGAAGATGGTGCCCCTGCTCAACAAGAACAACCCGAAGTTCCTGGCCATCACCACTGACTGCCTGCAGCTCCTGGCCTACGGCAACCAGGAAAGCAAGGTGCGTCCCTCCACCAAAGCCTACGGCACTGCAGTGGCTTCCGGCCACTTTGGAAGGCACGTTAATATGTGTACACAGATGAATTAGGTCTCTTATTCTACTTCTGAATTCTTGAGAACTAATATTTTAATGAGAAAAAAAATTAGGGATCAGGATATAACTCAGTGACAGAATATTGCCTAGCATCCTGAGTGACCTTGGATTCAGTCCTTACAATTAAAAAAAAAAATGGCTTGGGTGGAGAGATGGCTTGGAGGCCAGAAGGTGATAGATCCCCTAGATTTGAAATTACAGATGGTTATAGGCCACCACCATGTAGGTGATGGGAATCGAACCTGGGCTCTCTGGAAAAGCCACCAGTGCTCCTAACTGCTGAGCCCTCTCCAGCCCTCTGTGTACGTTAGGCAGGGTCTCACTAACCCAGGCTCACCTAGAATCCTTCATCTTATCTCCGTCTCCCAACTGCTGGTGTAGAACACCAGACCTGGCAGAGCTAAAAAGGTCTTTTGGTTTTCACTTATTTACTTTTAAGCACTTCTAGACGTATCCGTGGGTTAGCTCTCTTTCCGAAAGGATTACAGTTCATTACACCACCGTCAGTGGTAATGGCTGTGACGAGCCTTTCTTTGCTACATCTTTGCTAGCATTTGTTATTATCATTTTCTTTCCCGAGCCATTTACACCTTAGTGGAAGCATTGTAAAGACAGCTTTGTCACCCCCACACATGCCTTCTGTCTTACACTCAGCCTTTCTCCCCTCCCCTCCCCTCCCCGCAACAGCTGATCATCCTGGCCAATGGGGGACCCCAGGGACTTGTGCAGATCATGAGGAACTACAGCTATGAGAAGCTTCTGTGGACCACCAGCCGTGTGCTTAAGGTGCTCTCCGTGTGTCCTAGCAACAAGCCTGCTATCGTGGAGGCTGGTGAGTGTGAGGACCGCAAGGTGGCTTGTGGGGGGACCCAGGGGCAGACTCAAACCTTGAGAACTCTTGCTACTTTTCCAGAAGACCAAGTTTGGTTCTCAGTCTCCACCTCTGGTGACTCACAACTGGCTGTAGCTCACATTGGGAGGGTCTCATGCCCTCTTCTGGGTACTGCACACCCCTGTGCACCCTCTCTCCACCCCAACACCCCCCCTACACACACACATACACACACACACACACACAACACACACACACAATAATAATAATCTTTAAAAACAAAAAAAGAGTGACCTTTGGGGTCAGGAGGATCAGGGCAAGTCCCTGCCCTGTCAATCTGGCTCCCTCAAGGCTGACAAGACTCCTGTCCCCTCCCAGGTGGGATGCAGGCTCTAGGCAAGCACTTGACAAGCAACAGCCCCCGCCTGGTGCAGAACTGCCTGTGGACTCTGCGCAATCTCTCGGATGTGGCCACCAAGCAGGTGAGAGGGGAGTCTGGACCTGAGCCAGTCTCCTAAACCATGCAAGCCTTCCACCTGGGCATGTGACCTCTGGGACCTGTGAGTCCTCCTCCTTCATGATGACAATCACACCTTAAGTGGGGGACTTTTATCTTCCATAGGGTTTGGGAAAGGAAGAGGAAAGGGGCTGACATGTTTTAGTTGGGGTTCAGGTAAGGGGACAATTTGGGCCTAGACCCTGGGACAGGACCAGTACTACAGGGGCTGGTGAGATGGCTCAGTGGTTAACAGCATTTGTCTGTGCCTCTGGTTACAGAGCGTCTGATGTCCTCACTTGCCGCTGAGGGCACCAGACACACACATGGTGCACAGATAGAAACACAGGCAGGCAGATCACCCATATACATAAATAAAATACCAGCTGTAGAGCACTGCAGTGTCAGGGCAAGTCTGAGGCACCACCTTCCGAGCAGACCTTATCACCACACCACCAAGCAAGCATCCTCCATGGGCTGCCATTTTGCATGGCCTCTGTGGGCTGCCATTTTGCATGGCCTCCGTGGGCATGTGCTCTCAGTCACCTAGAAAGGCAGCAAGCAGCTCTATTGATCGTGGAAGAAACTGAGGCTCAGCGTCGAGAGAGCCCATGTCCAGAGCTGGTAAATGGCAGAGCTGGCATTGTGACCCGTGATGTGTACCTCCAAGGCCTAGAGTCTTTCTGAACCACCACTAGCCCTATAAGCTCTTCTTGGGAGAAGAGAGGTTTTTGAATTAGGGATTTTTTTTTTTTGAAGTATATTTAGCTTGGGAACTCCTGGTATGACAGAGAAGGCCCAGCAAAGTAAGAACTACGTAAAGAACGACCCTGAAGCCTTTGACCCTGAACTCCCTCCTGACCAGAGGCCTCCTGCAGGCAGCAGGAATGAAGCACACAGGGCCTGAGCTTGGGGGCAGGCCTGCAGCTGTGGATCTGTGGAAGAGCTCAGCTCACTCTACTGCTCCAGGAGCTGCTTAGGGTGTCCCTCAGGGCCTGGGAGACCATGAGGTCAAGCAAGCCCAAGCCCTTCCGCCTATCTGTTCCCCTTGGACCTGCTGGAGAGGCTGTATAGAGATGGCTGGCTGTCCCTAACCTTTCGTGCGCTTCCTGTCTCAGGAGGGCCTGGAGAGCGTGCTGAAGATCCTGGTCAACCAGCTGAGTGTGGATGACGTCAATGTCCTCACCTGTGCCACGGGCACCCTCTCCAACCTGACCTGCAACAACAGCAAGAACAAGACGCTGGTGACGCAGAACAGCGGCGTGGAGGCGCTCATCCACGCTATCCTGAGAGCCGGAGACAAGGATGACATCACAGAGCCTGCCGTCTGCGCCCTGCGCCACCTTACCAGCCGCCACCCCGAGGCTGAGATGGCCCAGAACTCTGTGCGCCTCAACTATGGAATCCCGGCCATTGTGAAACTACTCAACCAGCCAAACCAGTGGCCACTGGTCAAGGTACCCAGTAAAGGCCACAGACACTGCTGTGGGGGGTAGGTGAGGGGTGTGTCCCCTGTTCAGGATATGGTAAGGGTGCAGGAAGACCTAGATAATAGGAAGCAGCTCTCATAGCCATTTTTACTTCAACGTTGTCTCTGCTCCAAAGACTGAGCCTTTTCATTTATCCGATCCTCCCTCCCTTATTTATTTTGTTTTGGGGGGACAGGGTCTCACTTTATAGCTCTGCTTGTCCTGGAATTCAGTAGTCCAGGCTGGCTTTGAAGTCACAAAGATCCTTCTGCCTCTGTCTCCCAACTGCTGAGACTAAAGGTGTTTGTCACCATTCCTGACTCTGGCTATTTTTTGAAACAAGGTCCCTGAGATGTAGCCCAGGCTTACAATCCTCTGGTCTCAGGCTCCTGACAGGTGAGGATACCATAGACAGTCCCACTTCAGCAATCTAGATACTTTTTTTTTTTCGAGACAGGGTTTCTCTGTGTAGCCCTGGCTGTCCTGGAACTCTCTGTAAACCAGGCTGGCCTCAAACTCAGAAATCCGCCTGCCTCTGCCTCCCAAGTGCTGGGATTAAAGGCGTGTGCCACCACCATCCGGCCCTAGATAATTTTTTTTTTTTCAAAGTACAGTCTCAGGTATCCCAGGCTAACTCGAGATTGTAGCTGAGGATCACCTAGATCCTCCTGCCTCAGCCTGTCTCAAGTGCTGGGGTTATAGCTATGTGCTACCACACCAGCTCTGTGGTGCTGGGGACCAAACCCTTTGTGTATCCTTGTGGGTTTTTTTTGTTTTTTGTTTTTTTTTTTTTTGGGATTTGGTTTTTTCGAGACAGGGTTTCTCTGTATAGCCCTGGCTGTCCTGGAACTCACTCTGTAGACCAGGCTGGCCTCAAACTCAGAAATCTGCCTGCCTTTGCCTCCCAGAGTGCTGGGATTACAGGCGTGCGCCACTACTGCCCAGCTCCCTTTGTGTATCCTAAGCTAGCACTCTACTAACTGAGCTAAAGCCCCGTCCTTAGATCTAGATTCTTTCCATTCTGCGCCTACAGCCTCACCCCCACCCCCAGTTCCAGCTACAGGAGTAGCCAGGACACTTACACTGACTGCAGTTGTTGCTGCAATGGATTCAGATTCAGAAGAGCTAACAGGAGGAACAAAATACCTAAAGCTGGGGAGCTGGCATCCCCCGGATGCTCAAGGACTACCCCCTTCATCACTGCCTCCTTTCTTGCCAGGCAACTATCGGGCTGATCCGGAACCTGGCTCTGTGCCCAGCCAACCATGCCCCTCTGCAGGAGGCCGCGGTCATTCCCCGCCTCGTCCAGCTGCTGGTCAAGGCCCACCAGGATGCCCAGCGACATGTAGCTGCAGGCACCCAGCAGCCCTACACGGTACAAGAACACAGTGGTGACTGGGATAGCCTCTTTGGGGTGTGTCCTCAAGGTTTCTGTGTATCAAGAAAGAGGTGAATTGACCTTAGCGTCAACACCGGGAAGGATGAGTGTTAGGAGGTGGTGGGGAGGTGGTGACTTTGTCCAGGGCCACCTGTCCCCATCCTCTTGCTTCATGGCTCCTCTCACGCAGGATGGTGTGAGGATGGAGGAGATCGTTGAGGGCTGCACCGGAGCCCTGCACATCCTTGCTCGGGATCCCATGAACCGCATGGAGATCTTCCGGCTCAACACCATCCCCCTATTTGTCCAGGTGAGTCCGGTGTTGACGGGCAGGAGATCTGCCCCCAGACACTCCTGAGGGGGTTGGGATGTGTGGGCCAGGCTTAGCCTAGGTCTGTGTAGAAGGGTGGATAAGGGGCTTAGAAGCGAGGGAGGAGATCACAAGAGCCTTCTTGAGATGCAGCCACACAGACATCGAGAGCATCTGCACGGTCAAGACAACAAGGCACCGGAGCCGAGCCCTCTGCTCACCGGCGCTCATCAACACTGGGTCCTAGCAGTACTGTGCGCAGAGTCAACAAGTGACTCCCAGGTGGCTCATAAGCAGACAGGCCTCAAAGCTCCCAGTGAGAGGCCATTTTCCACTGTCAAGTTGGCCAAGGGTTTGGATAAACCGAGCATCTTGTGCCCTACGCAGGGGGAATGGCAGCCTGGGAGCTCTCCTTTGACCTGGAATTCAGATCTGACTCTCTCTTGGGGGAAATCATTTAGCATAACCTAAATGGGCTGAGATGTGTACAGAGATAACAATCGCTGGTACAGCTGTTAAAAACAAGCCCTTTGTCTAATTGTAAGGAAATAGTTTTGAAGGAAGCAACTGGGTGTGGTAGTACATGCTTCTCATTCCAGCACTGAGGAGCGGAGGCAGGAGGATTAGCCTTGCAAGGCCAGCCTTGGGTACCGAGTGAGCTCCAGGCTAGCCTGGGTTAAAAAAAAAAAAAAAAGAATGAAGAATGGCAAAGTGTAAGGTTGCATGGGAGGCTGAGGCTGGAGGATTGAGAGACAGTTCTAGGGTATCCTGGGCTAATAGCGATACCTTGTCTTTTTTTTTTTTTAAAGGTTTATTTATTTTTATATGTGAGTTCACTGTAGCTGACTTCAGACACACCAGAAGAGGGCGTCAGATCCCATTACAGATGGTTGTGAGCCACCATGTGGTTGCTGGGAATTGAACTCAGGACCTCTGGAAGAGCAGTCAGTGCTCCTAACCACTGAGCCATCTCTCCAGCCCAAGACCTTGTCTTTTAAATAAAACAAAACGAAGAAGGCTTTATTATGTCATACAGCCACATGCAGTGAGGCCTCACAAAAGGGATGCGTTTGTTTTGCTTTGTGGTCCTGGGGATTGAATCCAGGGCCAAGCACAGGGCAAGTACTCTACCCCTGAGCTACATCTCCAGCCTAGGATATTTTTATTCTTTGAAAAAAAAATGTTTTTTAAGATTTATTTATTATTTATTTATTTAATGTATATGAGTACACTGTAGCTGTACAGATGGTTGTGAGCCACCATGTGGTTGCTGGGAATTGAACTCAGGACCTCTGGAAGAGCAGTCGGTGATCTTAGTCACTGAGCCATCTTTCCAGCCCCGAAAAAAATTTTTGTTTTGTTTTGTTTCTTTGAGACAGGGTTTCTCTGGGTAGCCCCGGCTGTCCTGAAACTCACTTTGTAGACCAGGCTGGCCTTGAACTCAGAAATCTGCCTGCCTCTAACTCCCAAGTGCTAGGATTTAAGGTGTTCACCACCACTGCCTGGCGGCGGCGGGGGAAAATTTTTTTTTTAATTTATTTTATATGAGTACATTGTAGCTGTCTTAAGACACACCAGGAGAAGGCATCAGATCCCATTACAGATAGTTGTGATCCACTGTGTGGTTGCTGGGAATTGAATTCAGGACCTCTGGAAGAGCAGTAGGTGCTCTTAACCGCTGAGCCATCTCTCCAGCCTGCGGAAATATTTTTTATTAGTGTTCAGACTGAAGGGCTCATCCCACCCTACCTTCAGGGGTAATGGGCTGTCCCGTTGTTAGCATTATATCCCTTTTATTTGCATGAACTCATAGGTTTGTAGGATAGGCTTTGAAATAATACACAGGAAAATGCCTTATTCTACCATGGCAGGCTAAAAAAAAAGGAATAACAATTATTAGTGGGGCCGGGGGATGACTGTCAGTGACGGTCTGTTGTGCGTCCATGAGGAGCTGAGATCAGATCCCAACACTTAGGGGCTGCAGCATGCTTTTAACCCGAGCACTGGGAGGGAGGAGTGGAGACAGGAGTAGTGAGGAGCACTGGGAGGGAGGAGTGGAGACAGGAGTAGTGAGGAGCACTGGGAGGGAGGAGTGGAGACAGGAGGAGTGAGGAGCACTGGGAGGGAGGAGTGGAGACAGGAGTAGTGAGGAGCACTGGGAGGGAGGAGTGGAGACAGGAGGAGTGAGGAGCACTGGGAGGGAGGAGTGGAGACAGGAGTAGTGAGGAGCACTGGGAGGGAGGAGTGGAGACAGGAGGAGTGAGGAGCACTGGGAGGGAGGAGTGGAGACAGGAGAAGTGAGCTAAGGCAGACCAGGTGCTGCAGGTTCAGAGACAGACCCTGCCAAAAAATCGAGAAGCCACAGAAGGGAACACGTGACTCCAATCTCTGGTCTTTATACACAAGTACATGCGCCTCAAAACACAGTCTCCATGATACACACAGAGACACACGCAAAAATATCTATAGCGAGGCTGGACATGCACACTTTTAATTCCAGTACTTGGAAGGCAGAGGCAGGTGCATCTCTGTGAGTTTGAGGCCAGCCTGATCTACAAAGGGAATTCAGGACAGTCAGGGCTATTATACAGAGAAATCTTGTCTGGAAAAACAAAAGCATATATATATATATGTGTGTGTGTGTGTGTGTGTGTGTGTGTGTATATGTGTATATATGTATATATACTATATATACACATATACATACATATTGTGTGTATATATAGTATATAGTTTAGTATATATATATTTACATATAATATATAGTGTATGTATATATAGTATATTATATACTATATATACTATATATTGTGGGGGGAAAAAGGAACGGTTGGGGGGGGCGGTGTGTGGCAACAGCGGCAGGTCCTGCATAGGAGAACTCTGGCAGGCAGAGCCCGCATGGGGGATAGGGGTCACTAGCTGGACCGCTCACCACACCGCGATGGGGACTGCGGGCGCCCGGGTACCTGTGAAGCGCGAGGCTGCCGAGGCTGCCGCTAGGTCTTTGCCCAGAGGGCGGGCCAGGTACCTGTAGAGAAGCTGCTTGGCTGTGAGGCCGCTCTGCCCTTCCCTGGTGCCTGGAAACGCTGAGGCCTGCTCCATGCGCCTAATCGGTGGAATTTGATAAGAAGAGACAGTTCATAGTTTCCATGCTTTATTATTAGAAGCGTGGAAAGAGAAAAGGAGATAGAGAAATGGAGAAAGGAGAAGATAGCGAGATGAGGGAAGGCCATGACCACGTGAGAGGCGGGGGGGGGGGGGAGAGAGAGAGAGAGAGAGAGAGAGAGAGAGAGAGAGAGAGAGAGAGAGAGAGAGAGAGAAGAGAGCAAGCGAGAGAGAAGAGAGCGAGAGAGGGAGAGAGAGACCGAGAGAAGAGAGAGAGAGCGAGAGAACAAGAGAGAGAGGAGAGCGAGAGAGCGAGCGAGAGAGAGAGAGAGAAGAGAGCGAGAGAGAGGGAGAGAGAGCGAGAGAAGAGAGAGAGAGGAGAGAGAGAGAGAGAGGAGGGGCGGGAAGCCTCCTTTAATGGTGGGCCGGGTTACCTGGCAACAGCCAGGTGACTGCGGAGGTGGAGCCCGGCCAGAACACTAGGGGCCGGGGGCGTGGCCACACATGACTGATGGCCACAGGATTATAGAGTTGGAGTCAGTGGCCTTGCTTAACCGAGCTATAGACTGTCTCACACCCCGGTCCCACAATATATAGTATATTTACATATATTATATACTATAATATATAATTATATATAACATTATAAAATATATAGTATATAATAATACGTGATCAAATACACTGGTCACGTGCTGACATGTTAGCTGAAGCTGTGTCTGCTCAGGTATTAGTGGCCCATCTGGTATTTTGCCCTTTCTTTGTGCTTTTTTTCCCTAAGATGGCTGGACAGGGCAGGGCAGGGCTGGGCGGGGCGGGGCAGGGCGGGTCGGGTCGGTTGGTGTGCAGCGTGGCCTGCCTCCCTCCGTGTTCACCTCCACCCGCGGCCTCTCTCCTAGCTCCTGTACTCCTCTGTGGAGAACATCCAGCGTGTGGCCGCCGGAGTGCTCTGCGAGCTGGCCCAGGACAAGGAGGCTGCCGACGCCATTGACGCGGAGGGCGCCTCTGCCCCTCTCATGGAACTGCTCCACTCCCGCAATGAGGGCACCGGTGAGGGACCCCGTGACTGTGGGAGGGCGCCGGAGGGAGGAGGCTGGGCAGAGACAGCCTCTGACTTGGTCGTAACTTCCCTCCCTGCTCAGCGACCTATGCCGCTGCTGTCCTGTTCCGCATCTCCGAGGACAAGAACCCAGATTACCGGAAGCGAGTGTCTGTGGAGCTCACCAACTCGCTCTTCAAGCATGACCCAGCTGCCTGGGAGGCTGTGAGTATCAGGCTGGACTTGAACATCTGATTGTGCAAGCCACGTGCTGCACGGGGGTGGGGGGCAGCTCACTGCTCTCTGACCTCAGAGAGGTAGCCTGCAACTCAATATTCATTTCAAGGCTGATTTTCAACTCTTAATCCTCCTGTCTCCACCTCTCAAGTACTGTGATTAAAAGGCCTAAAGTCACCGGGCAGTGCTGGCACACGCCTGTAATCCCAGCACTCTGGGGGGCAGAGGCAGGTGGATTTCTGAGTTCAAGGCTAGCCTGGTCTACAGAGTGAGTTCCAGAACAGAGAAACCCTGTCTCAAAAAAAAAAAAAAAAAAACCAAACCAAATCCAAAACAAACAAACAAATAAATAAATAAAAGGCCTAAAGTCATGGGTCACCATGTGTGGCTAGATTTTATTTTGCAATGGGGTACTTTATCGAGAGTCATGAGCCACCATGTGGTTGCTGGGAATTGAACTCAGGACCTCTGAAAGAGCAGCTATTACTCTTAACCTCTGAGCCATCTCTCCAGCCCAGCAATGGAGGTCCTTTATGACGTAGAGATAGCAGATCGAAGCATGTCTAATTTTTATTTTGTTTTATTTCGTGTATGGTTTTGTTTGTTTGCTTGGCTACTCTTTTGAACTGGGAGTCAGATCACAGGGCCGTGTGTACACACTCTACCTCGTGCTGGATCTGTAGTCCTGGGTGTTCTGAGATGTGTAGCCCAGGCTGACCTTGAATGTACAACGATGATTCTCTTGCCTTGACCATTGAATGATAGAATTACTAGGAATTGGGGTCTCACTCTACCCCTAGCTAGCTTGGACTTTGCACCAATCCTCCTGCCTCAGCCTCCTAAGTGCTAGGGTTGCAGGCATGATCTACTCACTGTTCCTAGCTACATATCTCTTTTGCCCACATGAATATAAAGGGTTTGAGAATGTGGAGTGTGTGTGTGTGCCTGTGTGTCTGTGTGTATCTCTGTGTGTGACTGTGTCTGTGTGTGTGTGTCTGTGTATGTGTCTGTTTGTGTGTATGTGACTGTGTCTGTGTGTGTGTGACTGTGTCTGTGTGTGTGTGTGTTTGTGTGTGTGTGACTGTGTCTGTGTCTGTGTGTGTGTGTTTCTGTGTATATGTGTGACTGTGTCTGTGTGTGTGTCTGTGTTTGTGTGTGTCTGTGTGTGTCTGTGTGTGTGTATATGTGTGTAACTGTGTCTGTGTGTGTATGTGTCTGTGTGTGTCTGTGTGTCTGTGTGTGTGTTTCTGTGTATATGTGGGACTGTGTCTGTGTGTGTGTCTGTGTTTGTGTGTGTCTGTGTGTGTCTGTGTGTGTCTGTGTGTGTGTATATGTGTGTAATTGTGTCTGTGTGTGTATGTGTCTGTGTGTGTCTGTGTGTCTGTGTGTGTGTGTCTGTGTGTGTGTGACTGTGTCTGTGTGTGTCTGTGTTTGTGTGTGTGTGTCTGTTTGTGTGTGTGTGTGTTTCTGTGTATATGTGTGACTGTGTCTGTGTTTGTGTGTGTGTGTCTGTGTTTGTGTGTGTGTGTCTGTGTATGTGTGTGTGTGTCTGTGTATGTGTGTGTGTCTGTTTGTGTGTGTGTGTGTGTGTGTGTGTGTAATTGAACCCAGGGCCTTGGCCATGCTAGACTGGCACTCTGTCACTGGCCCACACCCACATCCAGGGTTGTCTTGCTCTAATTTGCACACGGGTACTGTGTAGCTAGTCATACCCTGTGTCTACCTCTCTTCCCACCATTCCCTCCCTTGCGGCTGCTCAGGCCTGTGTGTGGCCAGACCTCTACCCAGGGCAGGGCCGGTGCTTTCTTTTCTTCCTCTGGGGGTGGGTGGGGTGGAGGTCTCCTGACCCCTTCTTTGGAGCACCTCTGTGTTCCTTAGTGGAAAAACAGGCCAGGGGACACTTTCCCGCCCTTCCTATGTCTCTCTGTCCTCCTCAGGCCCAGAGTATGATCCCGATCAACGAACCTTACGCGGATGGTGAGTATGCGGAGCCGTAACCCAGAGCCTGGGGCTGTGGGGGTGTGGGAGGGAGTTTGGTCCCTAGCCGTGGGCCTACTGTGCCACCCGTGTGGCCTTCAGATCCCTGAGTAAGCCTTCGTTTCTCATCCCCAGACATGGACGCCACCTACCGCCCCATGTACTCGAGCGATGTGCCCCTGGACCCACTGGACATGCACATGGACATGGAGGGAGACTACCCCATGGACACCTATAGCGACGGCCTCAGGCCTCCCTACCCCACTGCAGACCACATGCTGGCCTAGCTGGCTCCACCTCGGTAAGACCCCTTCCTGCCTTGCCCTCTGCCTATTGCTATGGTTACAGTGGCACTTCCTTTTCTCTCTGGTCTGGTGGGGACCTTTCCATTCTGGGCCGTAAACCCTGGCTCATTTTGGGGCAGCGGAAGAGTGTGGCAGGTCGATGCTTTTTGGTCTGTGGAACTCTGGCCTGCTTTTCTTCTGATGGTGACGATGGGGAATATTATTATTGACTAGGTTTTACTCACTGAGTCTGGCCTGAAATTCACTATGTAACCCAGGCTGGACTCAAGTCTGTGGCTTTTCCCCAGCCTTATGGACATCACCATGCCCTGGTGTCACCTTTTTTTTTTCTTTTATAATACTGGGGGCTGAATCTATTGTTCCTTATGAGTGCTAGGCAAGAGCTCTAGCATTGAACTGCACCCCTAACCCTGGTTTTGCCTTCTGTTATATTGAGATGGTCTCGCTAAACTGTCCGGACCAGCCTTTGACAGTCTGGAGCGCAGACATGCCTTGAATTTAGGATCTTCCTGCAGCAACCCCCTAAGGAGCTGGGTTGCAGGCCTGCACAGTGGGGTTGGGGGCTCCTCCTTTATATTTGCCCTGTGTTTGGCTAAGCCATGCTCCTCCAACTGCTTCTAAGCAAATAAGGGGAAAGGCCAGTTTTTGATAAGGTCGTAAGCAGATGTCACGAGAGCATCCTGAACTTCTGGGGGATACAGGCCTGTCCAGCACCTGACCTCTGGTCCACATGCCCTACAGGAGCTGTTTCTCACCTGGCAAGCTCTCCAGAGCAGACTGTGGGACGAGACAGAAAAGCACCTGAGCCCCCGGAGCCAGCCTGGACTTCCTGCTGAACACGTGCTCCAGAGAGTTCCTCCCTAGGGATTTTGGGATGGTGTCTGCTCCCTCCCGCTTCTCTGTCCTGGGCTGGGGATCCAGGCTCAGCACTTTCTCCCCACCCCTACTATGGCTATGACCACTAAAGCTTTAGACTCAGCCTGTGTCCCTGCACAGCAACCCCCTCTGCTGACTCCAGCTGCCCTCACCCCCAGGGCTCCCTGTGTTTTTCTGGGGCCCAGTTTTCACTGAACTTGAGCATCCAACTGTCCTGACCTCCTGGATTATTCGAGACACTGGTTCAAGGCCCCAATCCCTGACATCCAAAGCTTCTTTTGAAAAGTTCAGGGGCTTTTTTTTTTGTGGGGGGAAGAGTGGGGACATTAAGTGCCCCCTTCCAGGACCCACCCTTCCCTTCAGGATGCTAAGTCTGCTTTGCCCCTCCCAAGGGGGAGCTCTCGGTGAAGCCCCCTCACACACTGCTCCACAGTGGCCCATCTGACCTGCAGAAGTGCTCCGGCTCACTCCCCTGGTGTGTGTGGTGAGGGGCTTTCTTCTCCCCTTCCTGTTTGACTCCCACCACCTCCTGCACATGGGTTTGGGCAGGGGACTAAAAGGGAAGTCCCCTCAGAGTCTTATTATCAATGCTTTATGTTTTGGTTATTGGTTTTTCTTTTCTTTTTTTGTTTTTGTATAGACCAAAGCAAAGAGAATAAAATGACACAGAGATCCAATGGAGGCTGTTAAAAGCATTAGGGCGTAGGGGAAGTAAGGGGGGGGGGGTGTAATGGGTGTGACAGGCCTCTGCTGCCCTTCCTCCTGGCTGAGCTCGCACGTCCTCAGGGTTTGAGGGGTGAATGAAGGGAAGGGAATGTTGGAAGAGCAGGACTCCATTGAATGACGGAATCCCATGTTCACACAGAACTTGAGGGGTCTAGGGTGCAGGATAGGTGACCAGAGCTTCTGCTGTAGGGACACCAGGCTGTCTGGCTCCACAGGCAAGCTCCTTGCTGGTTGGCTTCAGCCTCTGCTGCCCTGCTGTAACATGGGTGTGACAGACGTCTTCTCTACCTCAGCTCTCCATGGCCTTTGGCTTACTAATACAGGCTTCTTGTTGGCTAGAAACAGGCCCGCCCCGCTCCTGTCCACCCCCCTCCCTCATGACTCTTGCTGCTCATAAGCCAGTGACTCTAACGCCGGCCAGCATCGTCTGTGTGCTCTCACGCCTCCTGGTCTTTGCTCGGGCCGTCCCCTCTACCAGGAGAGCCTTTTCTTGCTGGCCCATGCCATCTGTCTCGGCCTCACCCCAGGAGTACTGATCCTGCGCTAATCCTGGCACCACCGGATGCTGTCCTTGGACACAGATGTCTTTTGCCTAGTACATGTGATGCTTCCCCACCAACAACCGTTAAGTTCTTCTTTCCAAAGTGGGTTGGTCACCGTGGCCCTGGCAAACCCTGAAAAGGGTTATAGGAAATTCCTATAACCTGCTGCTCTTGTGGGGCCGGACATCTGCCTCCTATGCCTGCACAGAACCAAGGCTTGGGTCTGAGGGTCACGGAGCATCCGGGTAACACCCTGCTTCCCTACCTAGTCAACCACATTAGAGGATGAAATAGGAAAAACAAAAACAAAACAAAACAACAACAACAACAACAACAACAAAAAAAAAAAACCCAGGGGATCAAGGAAGAAAGAAGAGATCTGGGGTGGAGGCAGGGGGTTAGTTCAGTCAAGAGATGACTGTGCCATCAGGCAGAGGTGATGAGAGACTGCTGAGCACCACAGGAGGCGCCATGGGAGGGAGAGGAGACGCAGCATACAGAGACCACAAGCTCTTTAACGGTGCTCCGTGTTCAGGGCCCGGCTGAACGTTCAGTTTGGGTAGGTTGAAAAGATTCTGGTAAGGAAGAGCATTGGACCCTGTGACGGGTGTGGGGAGCAGCGCGGGAGAGACAGCACGTGAGCCTGAGGTGGTGAGAAGACGAAGACGCTAGCCAGGCGTCGTGGATGCGAGCATCTGTGGCTGATGCTCCAGACAGGCAGGCTGGGACCTCACTCCCAACCCCTGATGCTCCCCGTTCACTGAACCCAAGTAAAAAACCATAGGGTACGCGTATGCTTTCTCTAGCTGCCCAGCACGGAGCAGAGTGATCTAGAGATGCCAAGGAAGACAGCAAGAAGTCTACCCACCCCAGAAGAGGTTGGGAGGTGGCAATTGCAGTGTGTTCCTCCATAACAGACAGCAAGGGCAAGGGATCAGAGAAGGGAGCAAAACCATTGCAGGAAGATTGAACGTTACTTCTAGCCATGATGGAGCTGGAGCTCTGAGCTTCCCAGCAGGCTGGCCAAAAAGGATGCATTAATCTTTGTAGTGTTAATGGTCATTTCTGTTTTCATGTAGGAGCTTCCCATAACCTGAGAAAGCTGACACTTGGAACCTTGATTTCCTTATCTATGAAATAGGACTGTGGCACAGCACAGGATAGACCGTGTGTTTGGTTTGTGCCCAGGGTCTGGGGGCCCCACACTCAGGAGGAACATGCCTGGGTCATCTGCCTGGTGTCAGGATAAAACGAGAAGACACAGGGATGCCAGGCAGAGGGTAAATGGGGTTGGAGAGACCAGAGTACTGGGTGGTCTTTAGCAGACTTGGATTCCATTCCCAGCACTCACAGCTCACAACTGTCTGTAACTCCAGTTCAAAGGGGACTCTGGCCTCCATGGGTACCAGGCATGCCTATGGTGCACAGGCATACGCTCAAGACGAAATAATCACATGCTAAAAAAAAAAGAAGAAAGAAAAGCCGGGGGTGGGAGGAGGGCAAACTTGATCCCCACAGATTTTATTCTAAGTCAGAAGAGCTCTTTACCTGCTGTTTACTGGAACTGTACCACATGACCAGCCTTTCTAAAGAGGAAGCTGAGAGCGATCCCAGCTCTGCGTGGCGGCTCCTGATGAATGCCAAGGCTCTGGCATTGACAGGAGGTGTGGAAGCCATTGGGTATATCACCACCATGGCTTACCACAGACAGGGCTGCTTCCTGTGCTGGTGGCAGGGGAACTGACTGGGTATCTTTAGGACAGAAAGTGACTTGGGTCAGGTGGCAGCTATGTTGGAACAGCCAAGAGACGTGAACCCTGCGCCGTGAGTGTGGAGGAAGGGCTCCTCTGTCGCCCACGACAGTCAACATTCCCATAGCCAAGTCAGGGACTAGAGCAGAGGCACACCTATCAAGATGGTAGGTGCCACTCCAGTGTGGAGAGAGGATAGTCAGCTAAATGATAAGCCCGGTGCTCCCAGACTTAGTGATGGAATAGGGGCAGAATCCAACTAGACAGATTTCGACAATGAGATTGTCCTTTTACATGACTTTGTTTTTTGCTTTTTGTTTTGTTTTGGTTTTGGTTTTTTCGAGACAGGGGAATCTCTGTATAGCCCTGGCTGTCCTGTAACTCACTCTGTAGACCAGGCTGGCCTCGAACTCAGAAATCCACCTGCCTCTGCCTCCCAGAGTGCTGGGATTACAGGTGTGCGCCACCACCGCCCAGCTTTTACATGACTTTATATATGTGTGTCACGAACTCAGGGGGTCAGGCTTGGTGATAGGTGCCCATACCCACTGAGCCATCCTACCAGGATACTCGACCTATTTTATTTTTTGAGATGAGTGTCTCTCACGGAACTTTGGCTAGACTTGAATGTCATGGTGCAGGAGGGGTGGCTCAGTGGTAAAGAACCCTTGCTTCTCACAAACTCGGGTTTGGTTTCTATGTAACTTCCAGCTCCATGAGATCCCAACACACGCTTCTGAAATCCACAAACAACCCCACATGTTCTCATATCACACACACACACACACACACACACACACACACACACACACACACCAACATATTTTTTAAAAAGTTAGCCATCGGTTTAGAGCACTGACTGCTCTTCTGAAGGTCCTGAGTTCAAATCCCAGCAACACATGGTGGCTCACAGCCATCCGTAAAGAGACCTGATACCTTCTTCTGGTGCATCTGAAGACAGCTACAGTGTACTTAGATATAATAATAAATAATTTTTAAAAAAATAAATAAAAGTTAGCCCGGACACTGATGGTGCACGCCTTTAATCCCAGCATTTGGGAGGCAGAGGCAGGTGGATTTCTGAGTTCGAGGTCAGCCTGGTCTACAGAGTGAGTTCTGGGACAGCCAGGGCTACACAGAGAAACCCTGTCTGGAAAAAAAGTTAAGGGAGCTTTAAACTGAAATTGTATGACCTCATCCTAATTTAAACTGTAAGACCTCATCCCAGAAACTGTATAACTTGGGCTGTTGAGTTGATCCAGTGGGTAAAAGTGAAGTGCTCATGCCAAGCGAGTTTGACCCCTGAACCCATTTGATAAGATGCAAGCTGTCCTCTGCTCTCCATCTGTGGTCCATGGTGTGCACACATGCACATGTGTGCACACATCATGCAAGGTTTGGGTTTTTTAAAGGTATATAGCTAAATTTAAAAGAATAAAAAAAATCTAACTAGGAAGATAATTTAGCTAGGACCCTAAATCCTTTAGTTTAACCTGAAAACATCTATTCACATAGAAATAGAATATAAAGTTAGGCGGTACACAAGGTGTGGGGACTATTTGAGAAATTCAGTTGAATCTCAAGTTCACAAAAAACTAATATATCCAGGTGTGGCGTCAGACCTCTGTAAACAGACCCCAGGAGGCCAAGGTAGGAGGAACAGGAATTGCAGAAAACGTCCAATAAAATTAATGCCAGGCAGTGGTGGCGCACGCCTTCAATCTTAGCACTCTGGAGGCAGAGGCAGGCTGATCTCCAAGTTTGAGGCCATCCTAGTCTGCAGAGTGAGTTCCTGGACAGCCAGGGCTACACAGAGAAACGCTGTCTTGAAAAACCACACACACACACACACACACACACATTCAAGTAAATATCTATGTATAGAAGGAGGGGGTATGTACCTATAATCCCAACTAGAACAGAAGATGGAGGCAGGAAGGTCAGTAGTTGAAGATCATCCTTGACTACATAACAAAGTCAAGGCCAGCCTAGGTTACATGAAACTGGTTTTTTGGAAAGGTGGTTGGGGTTAAATAACACAGATGCATGTACAAGTCAATCATATATTATCACATGAGATTTACCATGTATTAAGAGAAATTGATGATGGAGGCTGAGAAGCCCCAGCATCTGCCACTGCAAGCCAAGACTGAGAACCCAAGAGGCGCCTTTATCTCCAGGCCCTGGAAGGCCTGGGAACCAAGAGAGTCTGGCTTGGAAGCACCAGTGTAGGGCCAGGAGGGGAAGACGTGAAATGGCCCAGACCAAACAATGAGAAGAAAAAGGACACATTCCCTTCTCTTTGTTTTATTTGGGCCCAACAGGAAGATGGCCACCTACACAGAACATAGCAAGCTCCTTGAAGGATTCCCCGGATTGAAGTCACCCCCCCTTGTCCTTTCAACGGTCCCTTAGGGGCCTGCTCTTTGTCAGACTTTCATCAAGGCTCTGGGAATCTCAATATCCACTGTCTTGGGGCCTGGGAGGCAGCAGTGGTCACTCCAAGCCAGGAGGGAAATGATGCTTTCCATCTCCAAGCATGGGGCAGGGCAGGGAGGGGCACTAGGTAGACCCACTGACACACTGTGGCCCAAGCAGCTAAGACTCCAAGGTCCTCACCTGGAGGGCAGAGTGGTGGGAAGGGACAATATTTTGCTGTGCCTAGCTAGGACAGCAACAGCCACCAGATGTCAGTGGTGTAACAGTCAAAGCTGGTGGTTCATTCGGATCCTGGAGACGTTGGTAGTGGGAGCCGCTGCTTTTGTATTGACTGAGAGGCACAGTGGCCTCCTGAGGGTGAATCTGTCCAGTGACGATGCTTGGAGAACATTCCCCATCCCGACCTCAGGCTCCTTTCATCCAGCTCTGAGCTCAGCGATCATTTGGAACAGCCTTGAGACACAGATGTTTTCCTTCCTTCTTTCCCTCCTTCTCTTTGTCCCTACTTGCCCTCTCTCCTGCTAGAGATAGGACCTAATATAGCCTAGCCTAGCCTGAGAGTTACTATGTAACTGAGGCTAGCCTGAAAGTTACTATGTTACCCCACCTCGACATACTCCTACTTCCTAAATGCTGTGATAACAATCATGCTACCAAGAGAAGGGGGCTTACGGGACTTTCGGGGAGTGGGGGGGGGCTAGAAAAGGGGAAATCATTTGAAATGTAAATAAATTATATCGAATAAAAAAAATAAAAAAAAACAAAACAAACAATCATGCTACCACCCACAGGCTTCCCCTCTTCTTTCCTCTCCATCTCCTTTCCTTTTCTTCCCTTCTCTCTCCTCTTTTGCTGCTGCTACCTTCCCCTCCATCTCCTTCTCCCTCTCCCTTCCCTCTCCTTCTTCCTCCTCCTCCCTCCTCCTCCTTCTCCCTCTTCCTCCTTCTTCTCCCTCCTCCTCCTCCCTCCGCCTCCTCCTCCTCCTTCTTCTCCCTCCTCCTCCTCCCTCCGCCTCCTCCTCCTCCTTCTCCTCCTCCTCCTCCTCTTCCTCCTCCTCCTTCTCCCTTTTGAGATGGTCTCTCTTCATAGCTTTGGCTATTTGGCATTCACCAGATTGGCCTTGAACTCACAGACATCAGCCTACTTCTGCTTCTCTTTGTGCTGGGATTAAAGGCATCACTTTACCTCTCCTTTTACTTATGGAGAAGACATTGCTTCTCCATCCTTTTTCACGCTAATGAGTGAGCAGGACCAGGGGTGAGGCCGAATGTGAGTTGACACTGCCCTCTGGAGGCCACATCCAGAATTGCATGATTCTAAGGTACTGACCTAGAGGATTCTCCAACATTACTCTGTTTCTTTTCCCTTCTTAATCAGACTTCCCAGGGGCCGCAAGACTGCTTCTACATGTTCAAGGAGATGTCTAATGCACATTCAATGAGCTCCTATTGTGTGCACCTTTCTGTGCTCGGTGTAGGCTGCAAGTGTCCAGGCACAGAGAGATTGCCTGGAAGGAGGAGCCTTTGGCAGAGCCCTGAAGCTGTAGCCTCATGAGAGATGGGCTGGGCAGATGTCTCCTCCTTTACTGTCCACAGTAAACACTGGGGCTGTGTCTACTTCTAAGTTTTTGCTGACAATGAAAGCATGTGTACTGTGGGGAAAGGCAGTCTAGATCTGTGATCCCAGCTCCATTGGAGATTGAGGCAGGGGGATTAAAAATTCGAGGGGGGCTGGGCAGTGGTGGCACACACCTGTAATCCCAGCACTCTGGGAGGCAGAGGCAGGCGGATTTCTGAGATCAAGGCCAGACTGGTCTACAAGTGAGTTCCAGGACAGCCAGGGCTACACAGAGAAACCCTGTCTTCAAAAAACAAACAAACAAAAAAAGATGTGTGCAAAGGTTATTAACTTTTGTTAATAGCTTAAGGTCCCCAGGCAACTCACTGGTCTAATAAGTTAAACTTGGGGGGAATCACTTCTTTGTCTTTGGTGCCATGTCTGGGGTGCACAGACATTTGTTTACATCTCCCTAGGAAGAATCAAACATTCTCCAACCCCTCCTCCACCGAGTCCTCCAAAGCATTCGTCACAGTCCCTCCCCCAACACAGGATCCCTCCAGTCCCCCTGTCCTATCTCCTTTTAGTTTTCCAGGAGACAAGTGTCACTCAGTGAAGGGACTCTAGCCAGGCCTAGAGTGCAAACATGGCTCTGGTAGGCCCTGCCCTTCTCCCTCATTCTATCTGCCTTACTAAAACTGTTAGATGGCATTCCAAGAGCTAGCCACTGAGGTTGATTCCCTTATTAGCTGTTTCCTTTCTCTGAGGCTGACTACCAGGGTCCAGCTATCAAAGTATGAAGTCCAGCCATCAGGGCTGGAGAGATGGCTCAGCGCTTAAGAGCACTGACTGCTCTTCTGAAGGTCCTGAGTTCAAATCCCAGCAACCACATGGCGGCTCACAATCATCTGTAATGAGATTTCATTCTCTCTTCTGGAGTGTCTGAAGACAGCTACAGTGTACTTCCATACAATAATAAATAAACCTTTAAAAAAATGAAGTTCAGCCATCAAACGTGTATGTGAAGCCTGGCAGTGGGTAGGGCACGCCTTTAATCCCAGCACTTGGGAGGCAGAGGCAGGTGGATTTCTGAGTTTGAGGCCAGCTTGGTCTACAGAGTGAGTTCCAGGACAGCCAGAGCTACACAGAGAAACCCTGTCTTGGGGAGAGAGAGAGAGAGAGAGAGAGAGAGAGAGAGAGAGAGAGAGAGAGAGATGTCCTGGTCACGGTGTCTCTTCACAGCAATAGACTAGTAACTAAGACATACCTCTAATACTGGCACTAAAAAGACTGAGGCAGGAGAATTTCAAGCTTGAGGCTAGCCTGCCTCATAGAGAATTCCAGGTCAGCCTGAGCTATATAACAAGATCTTGATTCAAAAAGGGGGAGTCTGGTGACTGGAGAGATGGCTTAGTGGCTAAGAGCACTTGTTCCAGAGGATCCAACTCTCTCTTCTGGCCTCCCTGGGCACCAGACATGTGTGTGGTACGTGTTCATGCAAGTAAAACACTCACACACATAAAGCAAAATATATCTTTTAAAAGATCAATGATGAATAGATAGATGGGAGACAGAGAGGGAGGGAGAGGGGGGGAGAGAGAGAAAGAGAGAAGGAGAGAGAGAGGGAGGGAGGGAGAGAGAGAAAGAGAGAGAGAGATCTCAAGGGAAAGGAAGGAAGCTGTTAGGGGTTGGGAGGGGTCCGAGATTCGAGGTTCGAGTTCAGCAGGGGCCATTTCTTTAATATGGTTCCCTGCTATTGTAAGATCTGAGTTTGAAGCAATATGTCAAAACCAATCTGATTTGAGAGGATGGTCCTTTTGAGAAATGGGCAGATGAATGCCTACGGGGCTGATGGGCATGGGAAGGGCACAGGACTAGGAAGGGAAGTGGGAGCAGGGTCCAGCCACCAGTCAGGAATAGGGAGCCCTGGTCCCCAGGGAGGGAGGCTGCTGGAGGGAGACAAAGGGTCTGAGTGTGCCTGGTACGCTGACAGCAGCCCACATCTGTGCTGAAAAATGGCTCAGTGGTGGGTGCTTACCCCACCTCAGAGAGCAGACACTTTCCGTTTTTCTTTCTTTCTTTTTTTAATATTTATTTATTTATTATATGTAAGTACACTGTAGTTGTCTTCAGACACTCCAGAAGAGGGGTGTCAGATTGCATTATGGATGGTTGTGAGCCACCATGTGGTTGCTGGGATTTGAACTCAGGACCTTCGGAAGAGCAGTCAGTGCTCTTAACCACTGAGCCATCTCTCCAGCTCCACTTTCCATTTTTCTTAATCATAACTCTTTGTGTCTTTCCGAGAACGGTGTGAAATCCATGGTTATCTGACTTGTTTTCTTGCTCATCTGTCTTCCCTCTAGACTCTAAATTCCAGGAGAGCCAGGATGGAGTTTCTCCAATTCCCTTCTCTAGTCCTAGTCTAGCACGGTATTTGGCATATAGAAGAGGCACTCAGGGCTGGGGAGATGACTCAGAGTAGGAGTGAGTCCTCACCATCTAAGCATGATGGCCTGAGTCTGGATCGCCAGTACCCATGGGAGAAGCTGGTCGTGGCTGCAAGATCCTCTAACCCTGGTGCTGGGGGAATGGGACTGGGGGGGAAGGGAGGGGAGGGGAGTAGGGAGAGGGAGAGGAGGGGGAAAGGGAAGGGAAGGGAGGGGAGGGGAAGGGGAAAGGGAAGGGAGGGGAGGGGAGTAGGGAGAGGGAGAGGAGGGGGAAAGGGAAGGGAGGGGAGGGGAGGGGAAAGGGAGGGGAGGGGAAGGGGAAAGGGAAGGGAGGGGAGGGGGAAGAGAGGGGGAGGAAGGGGGAAGGGAGGGAAGGGGAAAGGGAAGGGAGGGGAAGGGAGGGAAGGGGAAAGGGAAGAGAGGGGAGGGAAGGGGGAGGAGGAGGAGGAGGAGGAGGAGGAGGAGGAGGAGGAGGAGGAGGAGGAGGAGGAGAGGGAGAATCCCCTGGGGCTTGCTGGCCAGTCAGCCAAGCTGAAAACTTTTAAACTCCAGGGTCCTTGAGACATCTGTGTCAAAGAGTGAGGAGAAAAGCAAGAGGCTTTGCTTCCTCTAGCTTCCAGCCAGAGATGCGCATGTGGTACATGTACATTGCTGTTCATGTACAAGCATGTACACACACACACACACACACACACACACACACAAGCTCACAAATCAGAATAGATACTCAATGTGTTTGCTGAGTGGATGAATAAAAGGAAATGTTGTTTTCAGGGGAGCGACTTTAAGACACGTTCTCATGGAGCCCAAGCCGGCCTCAAACTTTCTACGTAATCCAGGTTGGGTTCAAATTTGCCCCGGAGCCCAGGTTGAGCTTGAATTTATGACCCTTCTGCCTCACTCCCAGGGGCTGAGACTGCAGATGTATACCTACCACACATAGTAGAAAGACATATTGGAATGCCAGTGCCTCTTGACAGGGTGGGCACCGCTGGAAGGGCACGTTGGTTCTTGCAGGGTTGTCTCGATTTGTGTAGACTGTGGAAGCCTGAGTCCACATGCCCGGGAGCTTCTTAGCTGGGCAAAGGCCTTGAGAACCAGCCCCACCCGCAGCTCAGACAGGGTGCTGAGGGGAACTGGCGCCAGCGTTCTTCAGCTTACATAACCATGTGGACGGAGGGCAGTGGGCTGCATGCGTGCCTGGTGTGTAGTCATTCAACAGACATGAATACCTATTCTAACGTGTGTATTTGTGCATGTGTGTACATGTTTGGACATGTACAGCAATGTGCATGTACAGGTATGTGGACATCTCTGGCCAGAAGCTAGATAAAAGATGGGGTAAGGCAGGGGTGCAGGATGTGTGTTGGGCTGCAGGGGGAGGCTGGATAGCATAACAGTCTGAAGAGAAAGAAGAGAGAAGGAGAACTTCACTTGCAAAACAGACAATTGGAATAGAAGACAAACATTGGAAAAGGACTTACATTTATTTATTTATTTATTTATTTATTTATTTATTTATTTTGAGATATGGTCTGTAGCCTTGGCTGGCCTGGAATTTGCTATATTTGAAGAGTATTTAAAAGGCAAATTCAGGACTGGAGAGAAGGCTGAGTGGTTAAGAGCACTGACTGCTCTTCTGAAGGTCCTGAGTTCAAATCCCAGCAACCACATGGTGGCTCACAACCATCCGTAATGAAATCTGACACCCTCTTCTGGGGTGTCTGAAGACAGCTACAGTGTACTTACATATAATAAATAAATAAATAAATCTTAAAAAGAAAGATGTCAAAACAAAAAAATAAAAAATAAAAGGCAAATTCAAGCCAAGCAGTGGTGGCACACGCCTCTAATCCCAGCATTTAGGAGGCAGAGGCAGGCAGATTTCTGAGTTCAAGGCCAGCCTAGTCTACAGAGTGAGTTCCAGGACAGCCAGGGCTAGAAACCCTATCTCAGAAAAACCAAAAAAAAAAAAAAAAGGCATCATAGTGAATTTTAAGCTAGCCTGGACTACAACATGAGACCATCTCTTAAAAATAAAACAAAATTGAGGGGAAGGGAATTGTAGCGATGGCTCAGTGGCTGAGACCATAGAGGGCATAGGCTGCCCTCTCAGGGTTCTTCTAGTTCACAGCCATCTGTAATTCCAGTTCCAGGAGATCTGCTGCCCTCTTCTGGCCTCTGTGGGAAACAGGCATGCAAGTGGTACCCAGATATACAAGCAAGCAAAACACCCATATGCACAAACAAAACTATGTGTGTGTGTACATACATACATACACAGACATATGTGTGAGCGTGTGTAAACTGTCTCTGCTGCTGTGTAAACATAAGGGCCAGTGTTTGGATCCCTGGCATCCACATGAAGGTCTGGTCTGGTAGCTAGGATCTGTCTTGTAAACCCCAGAGCTGAGGGGTAGGGTGGAGCTAAGTGGATGTCTTGAGGATCGCTGTCCAGACAGTCTAGTCAAAGTGCTAAGTGCTGAACTCCAGATTCAGTGAGCGAACTTGTCTCAAAAAATGAGGTGGTAGCCGGGAGGTGGTGGCGCGCGTGTAATCCCAGCATTTGGGAGGCAGAGGCAGGCGGATTTCTGAGTTGGAGGCCAGCCTGGTCTACAGAGTGAGTTCCAGGACAGCCAGGGCTATACAGAGAAACCCTGTCTCAAAAAAACCAAATCCAAAAAACCAAAAAAAAAAAAAAAAAAAAAGGTGTGTGTGTGTGTGTGTGTGTGTGTGTGTGTGGCAACATCTGATGTTGACCACCGACTTCCGCCCACAGACACAGTCATACACCATATACAAAAAATATTAAAAATAAGTATTTTTTAAAAAGGTAAAGTCAATAGGCTTGGCAACTGGAGGATGGTGGAAGAGAATGGAGAGCATCAAGAACGATTTTCAGACTTGAGTCCATGGATCACCCGTCTCCTTTCAGCCTGTCTCCCAGTCTAAAAGCACAGAAATGGCTACTGCCCTCCCTACCTCCCACCCCTTATCCCAGTTCATTCAGGACTGAGAGCAAGCTCACCAAAGTAGCCATTTTTCAGGGGAGCACAAGGTCCCTGAGCTGCAGCAGGTAAAGTAGTGAAGACGACATCGATCCTTTCAAACACCGGGATAACGGATGTTTCGGATGTGTGTGTATGTGTGAGTGTGTGTGTGTGTGTGTGTGTGTGTACACACGGGGATCTTGAAGAGTCGCCACAACGAAATATTTAAGCAAGATCCCCTCCGAAGATGCTCTTTTTGGAATGTTTGAGCTTGCTTGGACTGTAGGGCTTGCAAATTAAGGTTGGAGATAAAGAGTGAACGCACTAAGATGGAAGACGTCCAGGGGCGAGCGCGCGAGTGTGAGCGCGAGGACCTGTGGAGGACACGCAACACGTTGAAAGCCATACGGGTAGTTTGGATTTCTCGTTAAATCTACCTGGGAAGACAACAGGTGTACTGCCTCGATTCTCAGGTCACCTCGGTCTGTATTCAATGTTGGGTAGGTCAACAGAGAAAGCCCCTGGAAGCTGGGGTAACGGGAGCGCGCGCGGGGGGGGGGTGGTGGAAGGGGGGTTGTTTCTAGGCAGAAGCTACGGGTCCCTCTACTCAAGTCCAGGGAAGCCGCGGCTTTGGACAGAACCATTCTCAGAAGATGGACGGGAAGAGAAATCCATCACTGTGAACTCGACCCTACGGAATAAGCTAGGCAGTGGTTCATCTCTTTCTTTTTTGTTGTTATATTTACTTCCTATTTCGTCAACACTGGCTGCTTTCTTGCACGATCCTGAGTCCTCGGCACCACTAATTGATCAACAATCACCCCTAGCGCCACGCGTGGTACAGCCCAGTGGAGCCCGCTCCGAGCACAGGTTATAAAGGCTCGGCTGCGGCAGCGGACTGCGGGAGTCAAGATGCGCCCTAAGGAGCAGGTGCAGAGCAGTGCGGGAGAAGGGACGGGGTCGGGGGACCCAGCAGCAGGCACCCCCACGACCCAGCCTGCAGCGGGTCCCGCTCCGGAGCCCTCGGCGGAGCCCAAACCTGCTCCGGCGCAGGGAACTGGGTCCGGACAGAAATCAGGATCCCGAACCAAGACGGGAAGCTTTTGTCGCTCCATGATCATTGGCGATTCGGACGCACCATGGACCCGCTACGTATTCCAGGGCCCTTACGGTCCCCGGGCCACTGGCCTGGGCACTGGAAAGGCGGAGGGAATCTGGAAGACACCAGCCGCGTACATCGGCCGCAGGCCCGGTGTGTCCGGCCCTGAGCGCGCGGCGTTTATTCGAGAGCTGCAGGAAGGTAAACTGAGTCTCGGGGATCCCGCACTGGGCGCTATTAGGGCATCTCCAGGTAGGAGGGGGCCACGTACTCAGGCGTCCTGCCCCCCTGTGGCTCTCAGTTCCACCTTTCCACCACCCCCGCGAGCCCACAGACTGCGGGGCCTGTTTGGTTTCCCTTTTCTCACCTCCCCCCTTTTCCGGTTCCCTGATTATTGTGGGTGCGTCAGGTCCAGCGCTCTCTCGCGCTCCCCGCTCTCCCCCCCTTCGCGCCTGTTGCTGTGGCAGATCTGCGCACTCTCAGTGCCCCCTCCCCGTCTACCGCAGTGCCAGAAGAGGGGCGGGGGCTGCGGGCGCGCTGCTGGGTGCGCTTTGAGCCTGCGCTAGCCCGCAGGACCAGCCAACGTGTGTGGGTGGAGTGCGGGGGGGGGGGGGAGCCTTTGACACCACTGCTTGGCTGCAGGGGTCTGGGTCGAGCTAAGCTGGGAAGAAGCGGATGGAGTGGGCGGGGCGCTGGGCTTCTGTCCCTCCTCTTCTGGGCGGGGACAATTTTAGGCTCCGAAGCTTCTGGGTACTGAAGAAATCTACTTGGTCCTCCTGTCACATGCAACAGGTTTAGGATGGGTGACTGCATCTGTTTTTATGATCGAGGAGGCTCCAGTGAGCTGGCTAAGCTGCCGATTGGGTCAGGCATGAGGAGGACATTATTTCCCCATGACTTCTTATCTCGGGGGACCTCCAGACCCAGGGGTCTTGAGAGTCCAGTTCCTGAGCCTGGAGGATGGTTTTGCCCTTACAGCACCCAGGACCCTCCTGAGAAAGCAGGAGTG
Source organism: Apodemus sylvaticus (assembly GCF_947179515.1). Classification (NCBI taxonomy): domain Eukaryota; kingdom Metazoa; phylum Chordata; class Mammalia; order Rodentia; family Muridae; genus Apodemus; species Apodemus sylvaticus. Next base: position 22,628,647 of record NC_067481.1, read on the forward strand.
GGGAGATCCGGAGCTGTGGAGAGAGTGTTAGGGCCAGATGGAGCGCGGTCTCGCAACCTTTGTTGTGAGGGATGTAGTGGGTTGTGGACAGCCTCGGCTCTGTTCCCTGACCCACTCAGGTCTTTCCTCCTGCAGCGCTGTGTCCTAATCCACCACCCACGAAGAAGATCACGGAGGATGATGTCAAAGTGATGTTGTATTTGCTGGAAGAGGTGGGTACTGCCTTCATTACACAAGCCAGCCCTCATTTTAACACTGCCCCACAGGACTTAGGGCTTTTGTCTGTTTTCTGCTTGCTTTTCCTGGAAGGCAAGTAGATTTCAGAGGACCGGTCTGGACTGATCTTATCTTTTTTCTCATGAAGAGAAACTGAGTCAGACCCGGAAATTGGTTAAATAGTCTTTGGTTTAGTACTTACTTGGACGGCTGGGTGCTGCGGAAACATTCTTCTTGTGGCCTAGCCCTGGTTTCACCCTCCTGTTTGGGGGAGGGGGGTCCCAGAAACTGGGGAGGTATGGAATGGTTGGCTCTCCTTTTGCAGAAAGAACGGGACCTGAACACAGCGGCTCGAATCGGCCAGTCTCTGGTGAAACAGAACAGTGTCTTGATGGAGGAGAACCAGAAACTGGAAACCATGCTGGGCTCAGCCCGGGAGGAGGTATCTGGGTTCCTAAGGACCTAGGAGAGTTCCTTGTGTTCCCTCCCCGCGCGAGCACCCGTCTGCCCCCTTGTGCTCACCTTTCCGTGGCTTCTCTCTCCTGCCCTAGATTTTACATCTCCGGAAGCAGGTGAACCTGCGAGATGACCTCCTTCAGCTCTACTCGGACTCTGATGATGACGATGAGGACGAAGAAGAGCAGGAAGAGGAAGAGGGCGAAGAGGAGGACCGAGAAGGACAGAAGGATCAAGATCACCAGCACGACCATCCCTACGGCGCCCCCAAGCCGTACGTGTTGGGCCTGGATCGATCCATCGTCCCTTCTCTCGAGCCTCAGTAGCTCATTTGTAAATGGGCGTGGCCAGTTAGCCTGCTGACATTGTCACTGCCTTGGGGACTGGGACCCTCTCCCCACCTTAGTCTGACGCTCATCTCCCCCTCCTTGCCAGGCCCCCTAAGGCTGAGACACCGCACCACTGCCCACAGCTGGAAGCCCTGCAGCGGAAGCTGAGGCGGCTGGAGGAAGAGAATGACCACCTGCGAGAGGAGGTGAGGGCAGCAGGGAGGAGGAAGGGAGGGGGGAAGGGGGAGAGGGGAGGAAGGGAGGAGGGGAGGGAGGGAGGAGGGGGCACGCCGACAGGGGATGGTGACAGCCTTACCTCTTCCTTTTTTCCCTTCCTCCAGGCCTCCCACCTTGACAACCTGGAAGATGAAGAGCAGATGCTCATTCTGGAATGTGTGGAGCAGTTTTGTACGTGACATTAGTGACATTGTAATTTGGTGTAGGGCACTGTCCCAAGAGATGATAGGAAGAACTCAGGGTTGGGAGTCTGGAGACCTGAGCCGAGGTCCTGGCTCTGGGACTTTGCAGCTGTGTCAGCACAGACAAATTCCTTGGCTTCTCTGAACCTTCTTCACCTCTAGAATGAGGCCTGGTAACTACGGCCTGCTCCTCATCGGCTTAGGGTTTACGAGGGTCAGGAGAAGCACCACTGCCGAGCATGGCGATGCACATCTGTAATCTCAGCACTCAGGAGTCAGAGACAGGAGGGCCAGGTGTGGAAGACCACCTATGTGAGGCTCTGAAGAGAGGGGGATGGGCGGGGAGAACACGTGCTGAAGAAGTGCTTTGTGCAAAGTGCAGAACGTTGCAGAAGCCATAGAGGTCATTAAAGTCCCGTCTATTATTTGGGACAGTACAAGCTGGCAGGGTGGACCCGACGGTGAGGAGGGAGCCGGGGGCCTCCAGAGCCTGGGCATTTAGGGCTATGCAGTTCACAGTCACATGCTGGGTCTGGGCTGTGCCCGGCACCAACGTGGCCTTCGTCCGTCCGTCCCTGAGGACCTCAAGCCTGCCTGCTGAGATGCAGATTCAAAGGGATAGCATTTAGCTTATGCTCTCTCTGTATCTCCTCTCTGTCCTTCCTTCCCCTGCAAGCCACAGCCGGCAAGTCTCAGCGTCTCTAGCCCAGGACACCTCATCATGTATTATGGGGTCTCTCTGCCCATCCAGGTCCCACATTCCTACAGCCAGGATGAGTTTTCTCATCTTGAAACCGAATCTGGCTCCATCATTAATGTGACAAAAATTTCAAAATGGCTTCTCATTGGTCCAAGGAAGACTGCATCCTGTTCCCCTGCCTCTGTGGTCTGGTCCCTGCTCACAGCCCATACTCTGCATTTTCCTTCTCTGTGTGGTCGGGCTTACACAGCCAGTGGCTCCTTCCAGAGTCCTTCCCATATTTTGCAGCCCTGAGTTGGTCAGATGCCCCTTCCGTGAGACCCTTTTCTCTACTCCTCCCTTGACACTGGCTCCATTGTACCTCATGCTTTTTGGGATTACAAATTTCCCTGTTTCTTCTGTACTGGAGCTCGGTTTGGATAGGGAGCAGGCCTTTTGTTTTTTGTTTTTTGTTTTCCTCGAGACAGGGTTTCTCTGTGTAGCCCTGGCTGTTCTGGAACGCACTCTGTAGACTAGGCTGGCCTCGACCTCAGAAATCCGCCTGCCTCTGCCTCCCAAGTGCTGGGATTAAAGGTGTGCGCCACCACTGCCCGGCTAGGGATCAGGTCTTACCAAGACATTCCCCAGTTCCCCTGCGCTGTGTCAATAAGTGGTTCTTGAAAAAGAAGCTGGGTGGAAGAATGCCAAAGCCCGGAGGAGCCCTGAAGGGTGGCGGGCTGAGGCCCAGAGCCTCCTTGGCTGATCTGTGCTTGTCCTGTAGCTGAAGCCAGCCAGCAGATGGCAGAGCTATCGGAGGTGCTGGTGCTGAGGCTGGAGGGCTATGAGAGGCAGCAGAAGGAGATCACTCAGCTGCAGGCCGAGATCACCAAGCTACAACAGCGCTGTCAGTCTGTAAGCTGCCGGGCCAGGCCCAAAGCCTTTCCCTGTGTAGGCATCAGAATTGGCAGAGCTGATGGGAGAGCTATTTATCCTGCCCAGCCACATCCCTAACCAAGTCCACACAGAGAGAATCCTATACACTCCCAAAACCAGACTGCATGGCTCCCACTTTATGACTCCCATTTCTAAAGGGTCTGTCAGAGACTCTGATGAGGGAAGGCTGGTGGGGCAGGAATTACAGGAGGGGGAGGCCTGGGGGGGGGATCTCACACTTTGTGGTTTCTTTCAGTATGGGGCCCAGACGGAGAAACTGCAGCAGCAGCTGGCCTCAGAGAAGGGGGGCCACTCAGAGGTGAGGTTCTAAGATTCCCAGATTTGGAATGCAGGCCCCTGGAGACTACTTGACTCTCCAGAGAAGACAAGCCTTTCTGCCCTCCACCCTGACTGGCCTGTGGCCCAGCAGATATCAGCTCATTGAGGCCTGAACAGGATAGAGATCAGGATCTCGCCCAGGGTCACCCAGAATCGCACTGTTTGGGTCTGGAGCTGGGGTCTTTGCCTGTGCCTAAGAGCAAGCAGAGTGCCTGACTGGAAATCCCTGATCCTAGCAGAACCCGCGAGCTGGCTCCTACATGCAGGATTATGGGAGCAGGCCTCGTGAGCGCCAGGAGGATGGGAAGAGCCATCGTCAGCGTTCCTCGATGGCTACAGGCTCTGTCGCCCACTACGGATACAGCGTGCCTCTGGTGAGGGTGCCCTTCTACCTCGGTGTGCCCTCCGTTTCAGCCCTGCTGGCTGATTTCTACCCTCAGATTATGTTTTTCTGTGAGTGTGGGGGTGGATTGTCTCCCCTCTTTGCTGTAGGACGCACTTCCAAGTTTCCCAGAGACACTGGCTGAGGAGCTCCGGACATCTCTGAGGAAGTTCATCACCGACCCTGCGTATTTCATGGAGAGGTGTGTGACTGGGATTCTCAGGCTTGCTTGGTTCAGCCAGACTCACTGCTCCACCCAGTGCCTTCTCTGAGTGGGGCATGGTTGACTCTAATGTTCTGACCTCCATTGCTTTTCCTGGCATCCTTCCTGCCTCTTTATCCTGCCTCCTCACTCACACTGCCTAGCTCTGTGGACTCTGCATGGCGATTGGTCATTTCTACCTGAGACTGACTTTCCTTCCTTCCTTCTTTCCTTCCTTCCTTCCTTCCTTCCTTCCTTCCTTCCTTCCTTCCTTCCTTCCTTCCTTCCTTCCTTCCTTCCTTCCTTCTTTCTTTCTTTCTTTCTTTCTTTCTTTCTTTCTTTCTTTCTTTCTTTCTTTCTTTCTTTCTTTCTTTCTTTCCTTCTTTTTTGAGGCTGGGTTTCTCTGTATAACCCTGGTTGTCCTGGAACTCACTCTGTAGACCAGGCTGGCCCCGAACTTAAGAGATCTGCCTGCCTTTGCCTTCCCAGGACTGGTGCCACCATGCCTGACTCCCTGTGACTTTTCAGTATGTTTATGCCCCAGGGAATTTGTAGTTTGAGCTTCCTCAGTCCACCGAAGGTCCTGTTCTCTGTTAAGGATTTAATGAGATGGTTGTGTGGGGGGGAAGAAGATATCAAACCCGGGGTAACCCGACGAAGGGCTCCCCATCATCTGTCTCCACATTTCAGCAGCCAGACAACCACTTGTTGCTGGCTCTGTGACTGGAAAACTCTGAGAAATCTGTGTTCTCGGGGGCTGCCCATCTGCTCGTGTTTTGGGAATGGCTGTACCCTGTTTCTTCAGATCTCACCTCCTAAGTGGCTTTTTGGTTTAAGCCTACTCCATGTGGATAGAGACTAAGGCTTTTTTTTTTCTTCTTTGACTGACTATGATCTGGGAGGTGACCAGCCCAGCCGTAAGGAACACTTGGGACACAGTCTCAGTTTGGCTGCCCTTTGGGCAAGTCACCTGACCCATCTGAGCCTTACGATAATGGATTTATTTCTATGACAACTGGCTCTGGGATGAAATAGCCCAGTTGCCCTTCTCTAGACTAGAGGGTGAGAAGTGGAAAAGAAGAAGGAACCTCTTTGGTATTGATAACCCTGCTGGGGAAATGGACTGGGGTTTGAAAGCCTTGAGAATGATTCTCTCTCCCCTCACTCCTCGCTGCTGGCACAGGTGGGGTTGGCGGGACGACTGTTAGTAAGTGCCGAGGTGGCATGTGTGGAAAGACCTCCTTGTCTCCTTGTCTAGATGTGACACTCACTGCAGGGAGGAGCGGAAGAAGGAGCAGAAGGTGATGCCACCCCCACCCCCACCGGCGCAAGATCTCAAGCCACCTGAAGATTTTGAGGTTCCAGAGGAGCTGGTTCCTGAGGAGGAGCTGGGGGCCATAGAAGAGGTGGGGACGGCAGAAGAGACAGAGCAGGCATCCGAGGAGACCGAGGCCTGGGAGGAGGTGGAACCGGAGGTGGATGAGGCCACCAGGATGAGTGTGGTGGTCTCTGCCCTGGAGGCCAGTGGCCTGGGCCCTTCACACCTGGACATGAAGTACGTCCTCCAGCAGCTGTCCAACTGGCAGGATGCTCATTCTAAGCGGCATCAGAAGCAGAAGGTGGTCCCGAAAGGTGAGTGTTCCCGCAGAGGACACCCTCCTGCCAGTGGGACAAGCTATCGATCATCAACCATATGAGAGGTGAGAGTAGGTGGAGACCCCGCCCCAAGTGCTCGCTTACCTCAGCTTGGTCCCACTCCATGTGCTGATTTGCATGGACTTTGCATATGATTTACATACTATTTACATAGTTGCCTCCAGTCCCCCCTTGGCTAGAACTCCTGCCTCAGTGTTTATTTATGCAAAATTTGCTTACAAGTCTAGCTGTCCATCCACCTTCTTCTTGGGGGGCTGAACTGGGAATCAGGGTTGGGTTATACACTCCTTCGTACCTCAACTTCCTATCTCTGCCCTGTCCTTCATCCCTAATTCCTCTACCACCAAGACTCCCCAGCCCCGCAGCAGCAAACAAACATGGGGGGCGGGATCGTGGAGCAGCAGCCCAGAGTGCCGGCCCAGGACTCTCAGAGGCTGGAGGAGGACAGGGCCACTCACTCTCCCAGTGCCAGGGAGGAAGAGGGGCCTTCCGGGGCCACCTAGGCCTGGAACGAAGGCCTCTGCCGGCAAGGGCCACGGTTGGACTATTCCCCCGGGTGAGTGTGGGGTTCCTGCAGGGTGGTAGGGGTGGGTCAGGGTCTCCTCTGCCTATCTAGAAACCCCAGCTCTGGGGAGTTATGTGCTCTGAGGGTAGGCCTTTCAGGCCCTCCCTGTGAGGAGCTGTCTGTGAAATCAGATGATTTAGCATTGAATCTCTTTTTGTGTTAGCTCCTTTCGTCTTCATGGCCCTGTGGGTGGGTAGATGTGATTGTGCACCATTTATTAGAAGAGGAACCTGAAGTTCAGATGTCTGAGATGACTTGGCCAAGGTCATACAGCTAGGAGCAGATCTGAGCCGGTGTCTATGAGTACTGAACTCCTGGCCTGGTCTCACTGCTGTCCACACCTCCTGCTCCTGTCCTTGCGTTCTACCTGAAGTTTTGGCAGCCTCCTTCCGTCATTCTGATGCCCCCAACCCCCTCCTTTTTTTGGGCACCAGTGGGTGGAACATCACTGGCCACGGCACAGTAAGAGCGCGCAGGTTGTAAGCTGAGTCAGCACTTCTATGGCTGACACCGGTCCAGTGGTGGTTTTCTGTGGTCTCCTGACAGGGCCGACTGGGTTTGAGGGTGGTCTGGCTCCTGGTTCACATCTACCCCCTTCTCTCCTTGGCTTTGCTGTTTCCCAAAAGCCTGAAGAAGCCCCACAGACAGCTTGAGACCCCTCCCTCTGCTGCCTGGCCAAGTCCCACCCTTCCTTCCTTTCCTCTGAAACAGGATCCCGCCCCCTCCCCCTATGTCTGTCCTTCCTCCTGTTGTAGGACAGGCTGAAAGAACCCCGGTCCCTCCTGAAACTAGGGCCAAAGCTGTGGCTGCTGGAGCCCCAGGGGTGGAAGCAACCCGTGGGCAGATTTGGCTGGCTACTAGATGGGTGTGAGTGGGCGTGTCCCTAGGACAGGCAGTTATTGGGGCGGGAATCCTTTCTACCCCTTGAACCTCTCCCGTAAAGGGGCTTCCCCAGTCCTGGTTGGCTTTTAGAACCTGGTCCTCTTCGCTGTTCTTTTACCCTTCTCCGTTTCTATTACTGTGTGTAACGTAAAGTGTATCTGAGTGAGGGTTGTGTCCCTCTGCCCAGTGCTGTCTCTGTCTCCTGTGGCCTGTGAGTTTCCTTCTAGAGTTCTGCCCTTCTCCACATCTGTGCTCACACAGAGCTGTGGCCTTGGCGCCTGCCCTGCTTATCCGGCGCTTCATAGTCTTGTAGCTTGTCAGCCTTTGTATTGATGTATGTGCCAGTGTGGGAAATAAAGAACTTGTGAGATACCTGCCCTGTCTCAGCTGTGTTCCTTGGGGATTGTGGTGTATGTGTGTGTTGTTTGGGAACAGAGCTGCGGAGAGAAGATTGATATTGGATGACACGCTAATGACTCTGTATTAAGTATAAATACATATGACCAATGACTGTGAGGTGCCAGGTGATGTTCTATGCATTTTCAGGTGGTGAGACAGAGACTCAGACAGGGTCAGTGATCCAGGGATCTAAGAGCTAGTGGTGGTACTAAATTTGAACCCAGGTCTTTGAAACTGACAAGGCCCCCTTTCCTGAACCTGTCTGCCAATAGGTCTCTGTTCCTGTGCTCTAGTTAAACAGATACAGTGGGGGAAGAGTTGCCATCTGGCTTAGATTAAACCCCCTAAACCTGGAATAGTAATAAGTAGGTCATCTTGGAAATACCCCAGGAAATAGTCTTAGGGAGTGGATAAGTCACAGGAAGCTAAGGTAGAGAGGTTTGAGACAAGGAGGCTCAGTGGTCCACCAGCTACGCTGAGCTTTTCACTTATGAGCCTTTGGGGAGTGATTCTTCATCTCTAAAGCATAATACTCCACTCGTGGGTCCAAAAAAGCTTGGATCAGTTAGTTGGCGTGTTCCGTATATCTCTAAGAAGCCTCCAAATCTTAAACAGTTCTCCAAGTCAGAGTGGCACACACCCATAATTGGGAGTAAGAGGTTGGAGGATCTCTATGAGTTCAAGTCAGACTGGTCTACATAGTGAGTTCCAGGACAGCCAGAGCTACACAGAGAGACATATCTCGACAAACAAACAAACAAACAAACAAAGGTCAAGTTCAAAGTGACCTGTGAGAGCCAAGGCAATTCTTAGCTACAAATCTTGTTGGAAGGAAAGTTGTCTACTTACAGTTTATAGTGCTATGTGGTAAACCCACAGGGTTACTTTTTTTCCTCCCTCATTTTGAAACTGTGGCTGACTTGGAATTCAGTATATAAAGCAGGCTGGCCTCAGATCTATGAAGATTTCATTGCTTCTGCCTCTCAAGTAGTGGGAAAAAGACATGCACCCCGCCCCCCAACTGGCATTACTTTAAGATACCAGCTAGTTATGTCATTTTAAAGAAAAAAATTTAGAACAGTAGTACATAGCTGTAATTTCAGCACTTGGAGGCAGAAATAGGTAGACCCGGAGTTCAAGACCTGTTTGGGCTCTACAGCCAGACCTTATTATTATCTCAAGCCAAAAGCAACCTCAAAAAAAGACAAGTAGAAAGAAGGTTCATCGAGTAAGAGTGCTTGATGTGCAAGCCTGAGTACCTGAATTCACAGCACTATGGGAAGTGCAGACAGGAAGGTTGCTAGAGCTTCTGGGCTATGAGCCTAGTTCAAGGCTTACTGAGAGGCTCTGTCTGTCTCATAGGCATAAGGCAGAAATTATAAAGCAGGTCACCTAGATTCCTCTTCTGGTCTCTGAGCACATGGATAGGTGTATGCACCTGTATACACATGTATACACACGTACACACATATGTACATGCATGCATACACATGTGCACATACATATGTACACACACGTGTACACATTGGGTATTGTGGTAAACACCTTTAATCCCACCACTTGGGAGGCAGAGGCAGGTAGATCTTGAGGTGGAGATGGTCAGTCTGGTCTCCATAGCAAGTTCTAGGCCAGCCAGAGTGACACAGTGAGACCTTGTGTCAAAAAATAGACAAAAACAAAAGGTAGCCAGAGGACAAATGATATAGGCTCTGCTTGTCAATCCAGAACCCTAAATGATGCTTGTTATGTCTTTCCTCTGCTGCTCTGCCTTCTCCTCCCTGAGAGCCCTCAGGCCAGTTACCTTGTCTTTCTGGTGGGACAACCTGAATCTTCACTCCTGAGCAATCTGAACCTTGGTCTTGCTTCCTTTGTCAGGCCAGGTTGTTTGAATTCCCTACTTATGTTTATTATGAGACTGGAAACACAGACCCCCTCCTCCGTTCCCCCCCCCCCAAAGGTCCCTGAGTCCTAAACATGATCCTTTTTGTCCCTGACCTGAAGCTTTCCCTTGTGGAATGCAGGGACAGTAACCAGTAGGCTGAGCTGTTTCTAAACCTACTTTATTTAGGGCTCTAGAATGCTTCAACTTCCCTTCTATCCCACTGCCCAGAGGTAGGGGAAGAAGAAGGCTTAGAGGAAATGGGGGTTGTGGATCTGTTTAGAAGTAGTTCTTTGGGGCGTTTCCACTCTTTGTTGTCAGGACACCAGCAGTCCAGTCCAGTAGCAAACACCAAACATGAATCAGCAGCAGTGGCTCGATCCAGCAGAAACAGCAAGGTTCTGCAGAATCGGTATGAGTTGGCAGAAATGGCAAGTATCAGTGGGACTGCCATGAAAAATTCTTTGATGCTTTTCTCTCTACGAAATGAAGACCAGCAAAGACCAGCGAAACATTGCAAGGTGTTAACACTGCAATAGCATTCTTTCATTATCTGTGTGTCCTGCTTATACTCTCTTACATTCTTTCAAACACCTCGCACCCTGGCAAGCATCTGCTTCAGCCAAACGTCCCCTCATGTGTCTGTTTCTGCAAACCCTCCTCTCACTAGACAGCTTCCAGAAACATAGCACATAACCTCTCACAAGACAGCTTCCAGACACAACTGAATTTCCAAAGAAACCAGAAATGTCCACTTCAGTAACCTCTGATAGTCACTAACTTTTTCTTTGGCCTGCAGATAGGAAGACCCAAACATGGCCAAGAAGCAGCTGTGGTGCTGGGATTGGACCCAGGGCCTCACACATACTTACCAAGTGCCCAAGCATGGAGATTCACCCCTAGTCCTGTTGTTGGGTCCAGGGTAGAGGCCAAGAAAACTCACTTCAGATACGGAAGCTTAAGAATAAGAGCTTTATTTTCTGAGCGCTCAGGGACGTGGCCAGTTGAGGATCTGCACTGTGTCCCGGAGGGGAAGCTGCATTTTTAAAGAATGGGAACAAAAAGCCAGGGGAGATCTGGGGAGAACCGCAGTGTTATCCAGTTATATTTTGACAATACAAGTTATGCAAGGCAGTACTTGTTGAAGACTGGGTTGTATCCAGGGCCTCTGGCTTCAAGGTTCTTAATTCATTCTGCCAGATATTAGGTCTAGAGCTCAGAGTGATAAGGGGACAAAGGAGTGGGTCAGCTGCATGTGATTAATTAAGACATAACAGGCAATTGGTTATATGTTATTATAACTTATGTACCTTAGTTTAGATAATAGCAATCTATATCTATATCTATATCTATATCTATATCTATATCTATATCTATATCTATATCTATATCTATCTATCTATCTATCTATATCTATATATATATATTTTTTTTTTAAACTGGCTAACAGACAAAAACATTTGGAGACGTGAGATAGACATTTGTTCCTAGACTAGGAACATGAACTTGTTTGACCCTGCCAACAAAATGGAGAAGCTGTCCCTGAGATGGCTGGACTCAGATGACTGTTCACAGCAGAAACAGAAGTCCCTGGCTTCCCTAGGGCCTGGGACCTTGAATTTAGTTTCTGAAAATGAAATGGTGGTGCTTAGAATAAATTTCTTTTGCTGTTCCCAACACTGTAATTTTATTTTTATTTAAAACTTTTTATTTTTTGAGACAGAGTCTCTTGTATCCCAGGCTAGGCCCAAACTCCATATATAGTCAAATATGACCTTGAACTTTTGATTCTCCTGCCTCCACCTTCTCAAGTGCTGGGATTATAAGTGTATAGCACTGTATCCATTTTACGGGGTGGTGGGGACTGGAGCCAGGGCTCTGCGCATGTTAGGTAAGCACTCTACTGACTCCACTGCCCTGCTCCGGTTATCTTTTCCTAAGGAAAAATGTGACACAAATGTCTGTTCGTCCCAGACAAGGGACAAAGTGATAATACCACTAACGTCCAATTTGGTGAACCCATGGCTTTGTTGGGGTTATTTACAAGAGTTTGGGTTAGGGGCTACTTATAGAACCAGAGAGGACTCAGGGTAGCTGCATCACTGAAAACCTATCCAAGTATGATGACTCATGAGAACTGGGACCCTGAAATTCACTGAACGACTTGGAGGAAGCTCAACAGGGCAGAGTTATCTTCTAGGTAGCTTAGCAGGATAACAGCCTCAGCTGGTCTGTGTCTCTCTACAAGTCCATACTGGTTAGAGGAGCCTTGTACATCTGGTCAGTTTCAGGAACTTCCTGAAGCTTATCAGTTGTTTACCTCCTGAGGCTTTTTGTTTGCTCTTTATTTTGTTTTTGTTTTTTTTAAAGATTTATTTACATTTTTTAAAGATTTATTTATTCATTATGTCTAAGTACACTGTGGCTGTCTTCAGACACATCAGAAGAGGACGTCAGATCTCATTATGGATGGTTGTGAGCCACCATGTGGTTGCTGGGCTTTGAACTTAGGACCTTCAGAAGAGCAGTCAGTGCTCTTAACCACTGAGCCATGTCACCAGCCCATTTATTTACATTTTTATGTGTATGAGTACACTGTCACTGTCTTCAGACATAGCAGATCTGGGCATCGGATCTCATTACAGATAATTATGAGGCACCATGTGGTTGCTGACCTTGAACTTGCAGCCCTCTTGTCTCAGTCTTCCAAGGGCCAGAATAGTGAGGGAATTTCATATGTATATGTGTATATGTATGTGTGTATATGTGTATATATACACATATATGTATACACACACACACACACACACACACACATATATATTGAGAGCAACTTCTAGAATAGCAGGGCTGCTACACAGAGAAACCCTGTCTTGAAAAAAGAAAAACAAAAACAAAACTCAAAAAGGCTTATTTTCATTTTAACTCTGTATTTTGCTTGCATTAATGCGTGTGCTATGTGTGTGTCATGTGCTTAGTAAGACCAGAAGAAGTCTTTGGATCACCGGGAACTAGAGTTACGGTTCTTTTGCAAGAACATCTAGTGCTCTTAACTTCAGAGCCATCTCCACAGCCTACTCTGTTTTTCCTTTTGAGTTAGGATCTTATTTACCCAGGCTGACATTGAACTCACAATGTAACAGTGGTGGTCCTGAACTCCTGATTCTTTTGATTCCACCTTGCAGGCACTAGAATTCTTGGCTTTATGTCAACTGTTCTTAAAGTCAAATGTGGTGGTCAAGCCTGTCCTGCTAGAATTACAGCACTCAGGAGGCTGAGGTAGGAGGATTGTCTTGAGTTTGAGACTAACCTGGTCTACTTAATTGGCTCCAGTTAGACCCTGTCCAAAAAGAAAGAAAGAAAGAAAGGAAGGAAGGAAGGAAGGAAGGAAGGAAGGAAGGAAGAAAGAAAGAAAGAAAGAAGAAAGAAAGAAGAAAGAAAGGAAAGAAAAGAAAGGGTTTAGAGTGTAGCTCAGGTGGTAAAGTGCTACCTACCATGAAGCCCAGGCTGACCTTGAACTTCCAATCCTTGCAATCTCCCAAGTGCTGTGATGACAGACACCTGCCATCAGTAACTGTAGAATTCTTATATGAGAATCTCCCTTCCTTTCTTGTTTTTTTTTTTTTTTTTGCCTCTTAGCTTGCTAAGCCTAAACTATTTTCTATTTCACCCTAAAAGAAAGAGCTTAGCATATGTAGGGGCAAGTTCTTCCCTGTATGTCTCCTCTGGGCACTGTGCAGACAGTCTGACATCCCTGTCTAGCACAGGTACTTTGACACTGATTTTAAACATGTCCTGTTTGAACGTGTACTGCGGTCTGTTGTGGCTGGAGGAGAACTCTTTCTGATCCTTTTTCCCTGACAGATGGAAGAGCGGTTCATCAGCTCGGCATGTATCAGAGGTTGTGATACTCTGGTAACGTCAGCATGTTTTCTGCATCCAGGACTGCTTTTGCTGATGTTTGCAGTGGTTCCCAGGGTGGCAATGGCCCAGCTTGCCTATCCAGGACGCAGGCCTGGGCTGTATAATAGGGCACTTCACTCCTGTCTCTCAAGTCTGTTTTGTTTTGTTTTTCAAGATAGGAGTTCTCTGTGTAGCCCTGACTGTACTAGAACTTGCTCTGTAGACCAGGCTGTCCTTGAACCCAGAGATTCACCTGCCTCTGCCTCCCACCAACACCAACACTGGACCTCCTTTAAGTCTTTAAGGATGAGTCTCTGCTATTTCACCGGACATGTGATATTGTGAACAATAGGGCGACTTCGGGGGCTTGCACTTCCCACTGTAGTGATTCTTATTCCTCTCTACAGGGAGTTAAGATGGAGGCTCTGCCAGACATCATGCCACATTATGCATTCCTAGGCTAAAAAAATCACAAGGTATGCCTAAGGAAGGGCTCACTGCACCTGTGGTGAGACACTTGCCCCTAACTCTGACACCATGGCCTTTTGGGTTTTGGGGTGAGTGTTGGCTCAGGCCCTGTATGCACCCTGGCTCTTTCCCCAGTATGCACCCACCCTGACCAGTGGCTACATTGGGAACCCAAGTGGATTTGGAAGCCAGGCAAAGGATTATGGTTTTCCATTTCAATAGCTGGTATCGGCCTTTGGCTCCTCTGTCCTTCATCTCTGATTTACTGAATCACCATAGTAGAAGCTGTCATAGTCAAGCCTGCGGTTGGAACCCCTGCTCGCCCACTTTAGTTTAGCTTTTCTGTGACAATAAAGTCTACCTTGTTAGAGATGGTAATACTGTGGCTTCATATCCATTTGGTACCCTTGCCATCCCTACAGCACCAGCTAGGCCAGGTCTGTAGTAGCAGCTCCTCCATTAACCGTGACCTAGATCTTTGAAGAATTTTGGATGTATTTTTGTATGTATGAGGGTTTGATCCGCACACATGTAAGGATACCATGTGCATGTGTGGTGCCACCAGAAATCAGAAGAAAGTGTCAGATCCCCTGGAAATGCGGTTACAGATGGTCATGAGCCAAGATGTGGGTCCAGGGAATCAAACCCAGGTTCTCTGGAAGAACAGTCTGTACTCTTAACTGCTGATCCATCTCTAGCACTTGTTTTATGTGTTGAGAGGTCTTACTCTGTAGCCTGGGTTGACCTTGAATTCAGGGCAATTCTTCTGCCTCATGTTCTGGAGTGTTGAGATTGCCAGTGTGAGCCACCATGCCCAGTAACTCCTTTCCAATTTCTGTGCAGATCTAATCCCCAGTAGCTCAAAATGTGGCTTTTATAATAGGATCAATGCAGATGTAATTAAGTACAATGTAGTCATCAGGGTGTGTACTTTAATCTGTGATCTGTGTGACTGGTGTCCTTAGTAAACATTAACACACACAAGAGCGAGAGCGAGCGAGGGAGAGAGAGAGAGAGAGAGAGAGAGAGAGAGAGAGAGAGAGAGAGAGAGAGAGAGAGAGAAAACACTTATATGGATAACAGTACATATATATGGTTCAGACTTACAAGCTGAGCATTGCCAAAGGTTGCCAGCAAGCCATCAGACATTAGCAGAATGACAGATTCTCTTTCACCACTCAAGGAACCTACTCTGCTAACATGTGGGTCTCAGACCAGACCTACGGTTCACCAGACCTTCAGTGTGACAGTGCATGGGTTTTCAGGCATCCTGTGTGGTGCTTTAAGGCTATCTCTGGCAAACCAAGAGGAGACAGCTTCTCAGAGGTGCTTCACCTCTCCATAGCATTTCTATGTTCCTAGCAGAGCACTCCATGCCTGGTGGAATCCTTCCACTGAGACAATTTGACATCTTCAGTGCAGTTCCTGTAGGGCATTGTTTTATTCGTGGAAGGCATGAGTACTGGCTCCAGGTGTCCTTGCAAGGATGAAATCTCAAGCCACATGAAGATGCTGCCCAGATCTTGAGCCCTCATCTGCTCTCCCTGCTTAGGTCCGCTGCAGTGGTCTATAGCCTCAGAAGTCCACTCCCCTGCCTGTTCGCCCAGCTCCTACTGGACCATCTCTTTAGTTTACTCAGATCTTGCAAAATTTTGAAGATCGTAGGCCTTTCCCCCCTTTCCAGGACTGTGCTTCCCCACACGCTCAGGTTTGGTCTTAGTTTCTGGTTTAGAAAACCTGAAGGAGGCAGGCTCAGACCTTGTGGAGACACATCATCTGCCTTTGGGAGGACTTCCCAAGGTCTCCAGTGCAAGGGAGGCTGCTCACCTCCAGCAGGGTAGAGGGTCTTCTAGGCCAGAGGATTTAGAGAAGGCTGGCAGCTACAGGCTATCCTCTCAGCATCCCACCCAAAGTTTCACAGCCCCCTCCTCCCTTTCCCCTGGCACTTTAGTAGAGGAGACTTGCTTGGGCTCTTGTTTCAGTCCATTATGTTGTTCTGAAGCTAGTATTACAGGCGTTTTATCTGGGGGGTGGTCCCCAAGAACCACAGGAACCCTAATAGGAGTGTGAGGATTTGAGATTTGGAAGGGAGAGGAAGCCAAGAGAGAATGCCACTTGAGCCAATTATTGCTGTGGAAACTGAAGAGCCCTGCTGGGGAAATCTGGGAGACAGTAGGTCATGCTTCAGAGTCCATTCAAGGGGTGGGGAGCACAGAAACTTGTCTTTCAACTCGTCTCTGTCCAGTTTGGTCAAAACAATGGTCTGTAGCCAGGTTCCTGTGAAAGGGTAGTAAGCACTCTTATCCTCTGGGTGCTGTCTTATTCGGGGTTTCTATTCCTGGACAAAACATGACCGTACTGGCTGGTTTTGTGTATCAACTTGACACACAGGCTGGAGTTATCCCAGAGAAAGGAGCTTCAGTTGGGGGAAGTGCCTCCATGGGATCCAGCTGTAAGGCATTTTTTCAATTAGTGATCAAGGGGGAGGGCCCATTGTGGGTGGTGCCATCCCTGGGCTGGTATTCTTGGGTTCTATAAGAAAGCGAACTGAGCAAGCCAGGGGAGGCAAGCCAGTAAGTAACATCCCTCCATGGCCTCTGCATCAGCTCCTGCTTCCTGAGCTGCTTGAGTGCCAGTCCTGACTTCCTTTGGTGATGAACAGCAATGTGGAAGTGTAAGCTGAGTAAACCCTTTCCTCCCCAACTTGTTTCTTGGTCATGGTGTTTGTGCAGGAATAGAAATCCTGACTGAGACAAATTGGTACCAGCACAGTGGGGGTATTCCTGTGACAACCTGACCATATTTTGGGGAAAACTGTGAAAGGACTTTGGACTAGAAGATCCACTCGGTGTTAAGAACTCTGTGGGATGTTTTGTAGGAGCTTAGGGGATAATGTTGTGAACAGTGCAGAAGATGGAGGCCTGGCTTGTGAAATTTCAGGGGGAAGATTAAAGACTCTTATAGGGGTCATTGCTATTTTTTTAAAGATTTATTTATTTATTATATCTAAGTACATTGTAACTGTCTTCAGACATACCAGAAGAGGGTGTCGGATTTCATTACGGATGGTTGGCCATGTGGTTGCTGGGATTTGAACTCAGGACCTTTGGAAGAGCAGTCAGTGCTCTGAACTGCTGAGCCATCTCTCCAGCCTGGGCCATTGCTATTTTGATTGTGAAGGTTCTGTGGTTTTGGTTAGTTGAGGCTGAAGAGTCAGCTGTGATTAACAAGAACCACTAAAGCAAAACCTTTGTGTTACTGGGACTATTGATGCTGGTTAGCCGGAGCTAAAAAATCAGTGGTGATTAAGAAGAGACCAGCGTCACTGAGGTGAAATCTTCTGGGAAGTGTTTTCTGAGAGCACAAGGCTGTGTTCTAGAGATAGCCAAGTTTGTACCTTGTGCTGTGGCTGGACTTGGTGATGTGTAAGAGTCACCCAGGTGGTACTGGTTTTGAAGGCATGAAGGGGTCATGGAGAACAGCTGAAGCTCGGCACTGTGAGAGGCTGTGGAAAGCCACTGGTGAAGGTGCGGTCTCAGATGCAATTGATGGCCCAGGACTGAAGGGGTCATGCAAAGGAGTTGAGGCTTGGCACCATGAAGAGAGCCTATTAGAGGCTATTGGTGAAGCCTAGTTACAGAGGAAGACAGCAGTGTTTTGGAGATGCCAGTACCATAAGATGACCACCAAGAATAGCAGCAGCAGTGGAGTACAGGCAGCTGGAGCCTAGAAGACAAGGTGTGTGCTACAAAGGGCAGAGCTGGAGAAGTGACCCAAGTCCTTGGAGGAGCCTAGAAGATTGTGAGCAGATCCCAGACATTGGATGGTTGGAGTTTGATTTTGGTTTTGATTATGACTGTTCCCTGATATTTTTTCCTCTTGAAGTAAGAAGGTATTTAGTGGAGCCCACAATTAAGAGACTTATTTTTAATTTTTGTTTTTGTTTTTTGAGATAGGGTTTCTCTATATAGCCCTGGCTGTCCTGGAACTTACCCTGTAGACCAGGCTGACCTCGAACTCAGAAATCTGCCTGCCTGTCTCTGCCTCCCAAGTCCTGGGATTAAAGGTATGCACCACCACTGCCTGGCTAAGGGGTCAATTTTACTGGATGGTTTTGTGTGTCAACTTGAGAGAGGCTGGAGTTATCACAGAGAAAGGAGCTTCAGTTGAGGAAATGTCTCCATGAGATCCAGATGTGGGGCATTTTCTCAACTAGTGATCAAAGGTGGGAGGACCCATGTGGGTGGTGCTATCCCTGGGCTGGTGGTCCTAGGTTCTATAAGAAAGCAAGCTGAGCAAGCCAGGGGAAGCAAGCCAGTAAGTAACATCCCTCCATGGCCAGGACAGTCCCCATCCCATGCTTAACTGTTCCATTTGGATGAGAAGGCAGATGTGAGTGGGCAAGAAACCAACGACACAGGTGAAATTTGTTTGAAGGAGGAGGAACAGGAAGGGCAAGTCTGCCGGGGGCACCTCAAGAAGGAAGGGGAGCCTGCCATGTTTGGGCAGAACATCCCAGGATCTGGGAACATCAAGGACAAAGGAGCAGGAAAGAGCATGATGTGTCCGTGTGAGGAAAGGAAGGAGAAGGAAAAGTCTGGATTCCCCAGGGTGGGAAGAAGGCGGCTGAGCTGCTAGCACAGGGCTTTAGAATGGAGTCGTGTGGCATCATTGGAAATGGAACGGATAGCCGTGGAAGGTTTAAACCTCCCAAGAGTGACACATTTATATCTATAATCTATAATCATTTTATTTTCAGTTAGGTGTTATGTGTCTGGGTGCATGTGAGTGCCTACATCCAAGGAGGTGAGAAGAAGGTTGGATTCCCTGGAACTGGACTTACAGGCAGCTGTGAGCCACCCAATATGGGTGCTGGGAACTGAACCAGAATCCTCTGAAAGAGAAGTAAGCTGAACTGCTTAACCTCTGAGCATCCAGCCGCACCCAGGTAGATCCTTGATCAGGGCCTCTCAGGTCTGCCTCTAAGGTGTACTTAGCTCTCCTTCCTGCCTCAACCCCTCTCCAGTCAAGCACATGACATGACTCGGGGATACATTAGAAGCTGGTTTATTTTGAATATGTTTTGTAAGGACTGAGCTGGGGGGGTGGCGGGAGATGGCTGGGCTCTGGAAGAGTGTTGCTAGTTATACTGGTCTTCCTCCTCAGCACTGCGGCGGCCAAAGTCCATCCATCCGTATGCTGCTGCTTCTTCCTCCATTCGCGGCCTCTCCTTCTTGATCAGGTCTGAGGAAGTGACAGGAGGTAAGAATGGAGAGAAGAAGGCCAAGACTCTAGGAACTGTGGGGTCAGTATGGGGAAACCATGGCCAATTCTGGCTGGGTCAGGAGCTACTACCTGCTATGAAGTGTTGAGGACCCTGGGGCCCCAGCTGCCTTCGTTGGTGAGAGGCTGGGCCTAGCTTGTCCAGCTGGTGCTGTTCCAGGCCCCCATTGGTCTCTGGTCCAGAGGATGCATCCCGTAGCTGAGAGCGGGACTTCCAGGAAGCTTCCGAGAAGGTAGCTAAAGCCAGCACCAAGACCAGCACACACACACACAGACGAGGCATCTTGTCTGAGAAGGGAAGAGAGCTGGGCTTCAAGATGGGGCTAGACTGTAGTTCCAGAGGTAAAAGGCTAGACCAGATGGGCTCTAAGCTGCCAGGCTACAGAAAGAGGGAGAGGTAGAGGGAAAGGGAGCTGGAGAGGAGAGAAAGAGAGATAGGGAAGGCTGGGCGGTGGTGGCGCACACCTGTAATCCCAGCACTCTGGGAGGCAGAGGCAGGTGGATTTCTGAGTTCGAGGCCAGCCTGGTCTACAGAGTGAGTTCCAGGACAGCCAGGGCTATACAGAGAAACCCTGTTTCGAAAAACCAAATCCAAAAAATATCGAGAGAGAGAGAGAGAGAGAGAGAGAGAGAGAGAGAGAGAGAGAGAGAGAGAGGAAGAGCAGAAGAGGGAGAAGGAGAGACAGACAGAGATCCAGTCTCCATGGAATAAGGTATAGAGCCATAGACTTCCTCTGATGTCCTTATGGGCACTGGCATTGCCACCCAAATGTGCACACACGCACACATACACAATTTCAAATGCAAAAAACCCACAATGACCATAGAACAGTGTTTTCCCTATTGCTCTGCCAGATGAGGCTAGGTCCAGTGACTCTTAGAGCTTAAAGCGAAATTTTAAATAGCAACAACAAAGATGCATGCACACTAAAGGGTGTTATAGATCATACTCCGACACTTGGAGACCACCAGCATGCCCATCAGGGGCTGGGCCCCATGGTTGCTAGGCAACCTTGGAGAAGAGGCTCCAGCAGTGTTTAGTTGATGAACAGCCTGCAACTGTACTTATGAAGCTAAGGAAAATAAATTAAACCCAGCATTTGCAGCCAAGCAGGAGGGTGAATGGAGTCTGGGGAAACTCCAGCTTGGACCTAAAGTGGAATGCCCAGGCAAACATCTAGTTCCAAACCTTACCTGTTCTTTGGACTTCATATTTTCTATTTTTTTTAACTCCCCCCACCCCCGTAAGAAAAATGTGTATTAAAAGATATTAGAGGCTGAGTGTGGTGGCACATGCTTTTAATCCTAGCACTTAGGAGGCAGAGGCTGGTGGATCTCCGAGTTCAAGGCCAGCCTGGTCTATATATCGAGCTAGTTCCAGGACAGGCAGGGTGGTACTAGAGAAACCTTGTCTCAAAAAAAAAAAAAAAAAAAAAGAACAGAAAAAAAAAACCAAACCCTTAAAATATTGGCTTTTTATGACAAAATTCTTGGATTAGATGTTCTGTGGGAGAGGAATATTTGTGAAACATTAATAAAAAATGTTGAAAAATCACAGCTGAATATGCTGGCTCTTGTTTCTATCTCAGTATTTGGGAAGCTGGGGCAGGATTGCCTCTAAGTGCTAGGCAAACCTGGGCTAGAGTGATATCCTACCAAAAAGGAAGAATGAACGAAAAGGGGGGAAAATCAATGCTGTAGAGAGCTATTCTGTCCAATAGGATCATACAGCTTGATAAATATGGCAGTCACTAGCTATTTGTGCCTCCTTAAATTTGGATGAGCTGCTATACGATTTTTCTACCCTTGAACTAGCCAGATGATAAGTATCCATGTGGCTAGTGGCTACTATATAGGAAAGCGCAGATTTAAAGCATTCTCGTTATCACAGAATGTTCTTTTAGGTAGCACTGGCCTAGGAAAGGGCTTGACATGGGATCCGGAGCTGTGGGTTCCCATCTTAGCACTGCCTAGCTTCTAGGCCTGTTTTCTCATTCTTAGCAATGGGGACAAGCCCTCACTTGCTCACCTCCCTGGCTGGCAGGAGCCCCAGGATCATGGCTGGGTCCTAAGTGAAGAAAGGCAGGCAGGAATCAAGGATGATAGTGTGGCCTTAGAGCTGAGACTCAGTTCCACTCTAGGCTAAGCAAGGGGCCCCATCTCTGGAGACACCATGACCTGGAGCCTCTATAGGAAGGGAGCTTGTCAATTCTTGTCCCTGCTGTCCCCTTCCTTCCCTTCCCTTCCCTTCCCTCCTTCCCTTCATCCCTTCCTTTCTTCCCTTCTTCCCTTCCCTTCCCTTCCCTTCCCTTCCCTTCCCTTCCCTTCCCTTCCCTTCCCTTCCCGTTTCTCACCTGCAGAGCTGCTGAGCGGTTGGCTGCTGTGGCCCTGGGTCAGCTCTGCTCTGCATGCTGCTCCAGGCCCTCCTTATAAAGCCCTCAAGGTTCCTCCCAAACCCTCCTTCCAGGTGAGATCAGATTCCCCACAGCAAGAGAAATGGGTGTGGGGTGTAGGTACAACCTGTCACTCTGCCCCACCCTGTCACAGAGCTGTCAGTTAGTTATTCAGGATATGGGGAAAGGAGAGGGCTGAAACAGGGAGGGGACAGACAGGGGACAGACTCCCTGGGTTCCAGAGCAGCTCATTCTACTGTATCCCTTGGGCCACACCCTTCCTAGTCCTCTATTGCACTACATCCCATGGGGAGGGGCAGAGAGTAGAGGGAAGAGGAGGAATGAATGGGAACCAAATGACCTAAGATTCTGAGGTTTGATGGATAGGTAGTGTGCGAATGTAGGGTGACATATTGATCCCTGTCTCCTCCATTGGGTTTTGCAAACAGGATATGTTGAAGTTATCAGGAGCAATGGGCCATGGGCTGATGGGCTTGCTCTTTTTGTTGAGAGTGTCATGTTGGTTGCCTTGGAAACCTTTTATGCTCCCGTTACTGTGGCAAGCCCT
Organism: Apodemus sylvaticus; assembly: GCF_947179515.1. Classification (NCBI taxonomy): domain Eukaryota; kingdom Metazoa; phylum Chordata; class Mammalia; order Rodentia; family Muridae; genus Apodemus; species Apodemus sylvaticus. Next base: position 22,650,598 of record NC_067481.1, read on the forward strand.
CAGCATCTCCTGGCTATGCCCTCTATGCTGGGCTGGATCTGCCCAACCCTCTTGTACTTTCCTGCTGGGTTTGCACCTAATCAGACCTCTTTCAGCCCCCTGCCCGGAGCCAGTTCTTTGAGGGCCTTGTATTTCAAGACTCTTCCATTTTGCTTTCAGGGGGTAGATTGTGATTTGCATAAAGAATTCATAACTTTGCAACAAAAATTGTTACATTTTAAAATGGTTAGTGAACAAAGACATTTTTCAAAGATGTGCCAGGAAAGAAAAATGATACATTCCTTGGTTTATTTGATAAACTCCTGCCTGAATGTGGTTTGCAAGGTTATAACAATCTCTAGGCTGTGTTTTTTTTTTTTTTTTTTTTTTTTTTTTTTTTTCAAAACCCAGATGAGACATTTGCTCTCATTTATGAGTCACTGGGCCCCCCTTCCTGTCTCAAGGAGCTTTGATGTCCCTTGGGTCTTGTATAAGGGCAGTGGTACCCACCCTCGCAGCCAGCCTTGCTGAGAATTAACAGGTGATGAAGGATGCAGGCTGTACCGTGACCATGGCAACCAGCACCCAAATGTTCTAGTGAATAACCACTCTAATCCAGAGCAGGACACAGTGACTCAGCAGATGGAAAAGAAGGAGAAGAAGAAGAAGAAGAAGAAAAGACAAAATGCAGTACAGGCATCGACAGTAATTAATTGAATCACAAAAATCTCCGAGTTAGAAGGGATTGGAGTGGGTTGGGAGGAAGGACAGGGTAAGAGCAGCTCCTCTCATGTCCTGGGGGATGGAGATGCTGGTGTTGCTATGGTAACAGGAAATTACAAGCTTTCCAGAGAGCTAGGTTGGTTTCTGCCTGTGGATCAGGTTATGCCCCCTGGCTGTTCTTCCCCCAGCTAGGATGGCAATTATTATAAACAGTAGCCTGCCTCCTATTCAGCAGCGGTGGCTGTCATTGTAGGCACTGAAAAACGCGAGTGAAAAGGGTCCTCTTCAGAGATGAGAGGCATCGCCCTCTCCCTCGGGAGCGGGCACTGCTCTGCATATTGCACTCACAAAGGCCTGTGGTTTGATAAAAGGGAAGGTTTCCTGGCTCTCCCCTTTTCTAGTTGTCAAGATGCTTTCTCCTCCAAACATTTTGGGGGGTGGGTGGGTGACTGGGTGGATCTTGGGACAGTGCAGTATCCAAAGCATTCTGCACAGCACCCATGGAAATGTAATACCTTTTGCCCTATTCTCCCATTGCCTACTCTGGACCTCAGTTAGCCGTCTCTGTGAAATGGGATTCTTTCATACCTGCCTCACAGGACAGGGGCAGAGGAAGACGGGAGAAAGTCCAAGCATAAACTTGGCACATTTGGGTAATTCCCTTCAAAGCTTCACTTTGTGACCCCAAGATTTTCTGTTCTTCAAGAGCAAGCCCCCATTTAGTTGCCACTGGAAGAGGCAGCAAAAATTAAGTCTCTGGAGGCTGAGCCTCCAAAGACCATTACTTACCACTGTGCAGGATGCTAGTGTTAGAAATCAACCCTGAGCTGTTAGGTGGTGTCCATGTCTACTTTCTGGGCCTGTGAAGTTGAAAAACAGACCATGAGACTTAGTCTCATGTCTTCCCCATGACCCCCTGGCCCTACCACCACATGACAGTGTGTACGCCAGGCCGGTAAAGCCCTCTGTGGTATGACCGCAATTAGTCTGTGCAATGATCCTAGGACATAAGTGTCATTGTGACTCTACAGATAAAGAAACTGAGGCCCATGTAGGGGGAGCACTCTCCCTAGCCTGAATTCATGCACATAAAGAGGAGCTGGGCTGAAGCTCCTTCTCGGAGGAGGGATACAGGAAGCAGAATGATGCTTCCCTGAATAAGTCTCTGTGCCAGTCCTCAGAGGCTATTGCAAAAGTATCACTGAAATAAGAAACTCAATATATGGGACTGGAGAGATTGCTCAGCAGTTTAAGAACACTACTGACTGCTCTTCTGAAGGCCCTGAGTTCAAATCCCAGCAACCACATGGTGGCTCACAGCCATCCGTAATGAGATATGACATCCTCTTCTGGTGTGTCTGAAGACAGCTACAGTGTACTTACATATAATAAATCTTTATTTAATCATTTTAATCATATATTTATATATATATGTAAAATCTGACTGGACCTGGTTTAACCATACAGTCCTACAAAGCAGAGAGCTCAGAAGTCTTAAGGAGGATCCCACCGGAGGCCGCTGGTGTGAACTCAAGAGTCTACAAGGCCACATGGCTGAAGTCAAGAGGTTGAGAGTTAAAATGTTGCAAATAATAAACCAGCCTCGCAGGCTCAGGCCTTTCACCCCAGCACTCAGGACACAGAGGCAGGCAGGTCTCTGAGTCTAAACTGCCCTCGTCTACAACTAAGACTACATAGAGAGAGCTTGTCTCAAAAAAAGTTGCAATCCAAAGTCAAATTATCTTGGGCTATTTTTTCATGTGAGCCTAATGTGGATGCTGGGAATCAAACCTGTGTCCTGAGCAAGAGCAGGAAGTGCAGTTAATCTCCTCTCTCTGGATTGAGGTGTCCTTCCTTCCTCCTCCTCCTCTTTGTTTTTTTTTTTAATGTATTTATTTACTTCATGTATGTGAGTACACTATTGCTGTCTTCAGTCACATCAGAAGGGAGCATCGGATCCCATGCCCTCTTGGGATGGTTGCGAGCCACCACGTGGTTGCTGGGATTTGAACTCAGGGCCTTTGGAAGAGCAGCCAGTGCTCTTAACCACTGAGCCATCTCTCCAGCACCACCCCCACCTTTTTGTTTTTTGTTTTTAAGCTGGGGTTTCTTTGTTTTTCTCTGTAGCCCTAGCACTACTGTCCTGGAACTTACTCTAATCTTGAACTCAGGGAGGGGATCTGCCTCACAGAGATGCCGCCAAACCCGGCTTTACATTCCTTGTTTACTTATTTAGTTTTGAGGGGTGTGCATGTGCTGCGGCTTGTGAATGGAGGTCAGAGGGCAACTTGTGGGAGCCGGGTCTCTCCTTCCACCACGTGAGTCTTGGGGCTTTAACTAAGGTTGGCAGTAAACTCCTTAAGCCTGTGCTAGCCCATGGGAAATGTTCTTGACTTTTCAAATATTTTAAATCTGGCTGGGAGTGCAGCTCAATAGTAGCACGTTTGCACGGCATGCACCCCACTCCCAGGTTTATCCCCAGCACCACAAAAACAGAATCAACCCACCCAAACCCCAGATATTCCAATTTCTTCTCATTATGGCCCCCTAGCTTAGAGTGAGGGTCCAGGTAACAGGGCCTGCTCTGGGATAGGAAATGGCTATGTACTGTATGGAATTGCCTGGGTGGGTGGAGAGCCCACTGGTCCAAAAACAGCCATTACTTTCAGGGTACTCCATTAGGGTGACTGTTCCCTGGAGACAGGGCTCCAGTCGCAACCCCCGCCCGCCTGCGTCACTCCTGCCCACCCACGCAACCCGAGCCGTTATTGATGAGCTCTGAAACCCCCCGCTGTCACACAGGCCACTGCCTCAGCTCCCTAATTGGTTCTTAATAGCGGAAAAAGGGAACAGTTGGCTGTGACTCAGCCTCGCCCGGCAACTGGGGCGTGATGGGACTAAGGGGACACCTGTGAGGAGTTCATGTCTATGTGGGCATCTTAACCACTGTGTGGGAGGGGAGGGGCACAGGGACGGCATTCGGACATTGCTCTCAGACAGAGTTAGAGATACCTACCTTCCTGCCCACCCTCAGAAGCCCAGTAGCCTTCCGGGAGGGCATGGGTGCCCCCACCCTTCCTTAGCCTCTCCTGGCTTCCCCCCTCCCCTCTTAACTACCCCTGTCTCTTAGGTGTGCTTCTCAGGCAAAGCATGCAGGATGAAGATCTGTTTGAGAGGAGGGACTGAGTACAGGACACTTTGGGACTCCAGGCTCAGGTCCTGTGAAGCACGGTGGCAGGTACATGGCTGTCCCTGCAGCCCTGGCTGCACAAATCCGAGGGTGCAGGCACCTTAGCTAAAATGGTGCAGTGTTCGCTTTTAATCTGAACACACCCTGGCATATGCCTTGTTTTTCTTTTATTATTTTTGTTTCTTTTTTTTTAAAGTTTTGTTTAATTTATATATATGAGTACACTGTAGCTGTCTTCAGACACATCAGAAGAGGGCATCCGATCCCATTACAGATGGTTGTGAGCCACCACGTGGTTGCTGGGAATTGAACTCAGGACGCTCTGGAAGAGCAGTCGGTGCTCTTAACCGCTGAGCCATCTCTCCAGCCCTTATTTTTGTTTAATTACTTTTTTTTTTTAAATCGTTTTGACTACACTTTTGAAATTTTTTGTTTGTTTGCATGTGTGTGGCCTGCAGTGTGAGAGTGGAGGTCAAAGGGCAGGCAATTTGCAGTCACCTCTCTCCTTTCACCTTTTAGGTCCTGGGGATTGAGTTCAGGTCATCAGGCTTGGCAACAAGTGTCTTTAGCTAGAGAGCCATCTCACCAAGCCTTTAAAAGTTACTTATCGATTTTTATGTATATGACAGTTTTGCCTATGTGTATGTCTGTGTACCACCTGCAGGCCTGGTGCCCTGGTGGCAAGAAGAAGCCATAAGATGCTCTTTTGTTTGTTTGTTTTTTGAATTTGGTTTTTTTCTTTTTCTTTCTTTTTTTTTAAATATTTTTTTTTGCTTTTTTAATTTTTAAATTTTTTTATTTTTGGATTTGGTGTATTTGAGACAGGGTTTCTCTGTGTAGCCCTGGCTGTCCTGGAACTCACTCTGTAGACCAGGCTGGCCTCAAACTCAGAAATCTGCCTGCCTCTGCCTCCCAGAGTGCTGGGATTACAGGCGTGCGACACCAGTGCCCGGCAAGATATTAAGTTGGAGTTACAGTTAGGAACTGTTTGTGGGTGCTGGGGAGCAACCTCTGAAGAACACCCAGCACTCTTAACTGTTGCGCCATCTCTCTAGGCCCAGACTATTTGTTTTGAGACAGGGTCTCGCTGTGTAACCCTGGAAGGCCACATAACCCTGGCTGTCCAGGAACTTGTTATGTAGATCAGGCTGACCTCAACCCTCTGAGCGGCAGTATTAAAGACATGTACCCCATACTTGTCCTATGAGGCAGGTTTTATGTGGTGATTTACACAGGTGATCAAGACTGTTTGAGAGATTGAGGCCTGCCTGAGCTACCTATCAAGATTCTCGCTCTGTTTTTTGTTTGTTTGTTTGTTTGTTTGTTTGAGACAGCATCTCCCCAGGTAGCTCTGGCTGTCTCTAACCCACAGAGCCTGCCGTCATCTCCCAAGTGCTGGGATTAAAGGCTTGCACCGCTGTGCCCTATCTAAGATCCCATCTTTTGCCGGTGCGGTGGTGGCACACGCCTGTACTCCCAGCACTCTGGGAGGCAGAGGCAGGAGGATTTCTGAGTTTAAGGCCAGCCTGGTCTACAGAGTGAGTTCCAGGACAGCCAGGGTTACACGGAGAAACCCTGTCTCGGGAAAAACCAAATCCAACCCCCCCCCAAATAAATAAATAAAAATCCCATCTTTCAAAAAAGTGTGTGTGTGTGTTGTGTGTGTGTGTGGGGGGGGGGAGGGGTGGAGAAATGGCTCAGTGTTTAAGACTACCTACTACTTTCCTGAGGGTCTGAGTTTGATTTCTGCATACGTGTCTGGCAACACTTGGCATCTAACCTTCTCTCACCTCTGTGGCCACTTGCGATCATTATGTATACAATGCTGTGCCTCCTACCTTTGGTCAAAACCAAAGCAAAAAAAAATTCAAACATAAAAGAAAAATAGAGGGCAAGTCACCTGTGGTGGTTTAGTCCCAGCACTGGGGAGGCAGAGGCAGGTGGATCTCTGTGATTTTGAAGCCAGCCTGGTCTACAGAGCAAGTTCCTGGACAGCCAGGGAACACACAGAGAAACTTTGTCCCTAAAAACCACACACACAAACAAGTCATAGTAAATTTTTTCCTATATATAATTAATATATACTAATACAAAATTTTAGTGGGGGGTGTGGTGGCACACATATTTTATCCTAACACTCAGGAAACAGAGGCAGCAAGAACTCTATGAGTTCTGGGCCAGCCTGGTCTGTACAATGAGTCATTGTCTCAAAGAAAATAATAAATTGTAATGCATAAATGGGTAAATTGATTGAAGGGGGCCTGGGCGGCTGGAGAGTCTTTTTCTCAGAGCAGTTCAGATAGATGAGGAAGTGAGGTTTAAGCACATTCAGTCGCCACAGGTGAGAGGCAAGGGAGCTGACCTGCCAATCAATGGGTCTTCCTGGAGTTCAGGGGTGGCTGGCTGTCTCTCTTGGCCCTCAGCCCCTTCTCCCATCCCCTCTTTGGAATCCCAGCTCTTGTTTAGTTGATCTCTACTGTGATTGGTTCCTCCACCTCTCTGGTTCCCAGCTTACTGTCTGTTCACCAGGTCGATCATTTCAGCTATAAGGATATACGTGTGCAGCTCAGAGCCTGGCCGACTGGCAGAGGCCACCACATCCCTTCTTTAGCTCCTGTCCCTCTCTCCCTGTAAAACCCAGGCAGAGAAAGTTCCAGAAGCTGCCACTCCATTCAACTCAAATTATCTGCCTCTGGATTGTTGCCAGGCAACGTATTGGCTCCTCTTCACTCCCAAGGTCATCAGCTCCTGTCTCTATGATGCTAACACAGTTGTCTGAGCCCATGTTCTGACCTCCTCTTTCCTTGTGACTGAGCAGCCTGTCTGTCACCTGGCGCAAGATCAGCCGCTCTTCAGGACCCTTTGTCTCAGACTTAACTTTTGTTGTTGTTGTTGCTATGTTTTTTTTTTTTTTTTTTTTTTTTTTTTTTTTTTTTTGGTTTTTTCGAGACAGGGATTCTCTGTGTAGCCCTGGCTGTCCTGGAACTCACTCTGTAGACCAGGCTGGCCTTGAACTCAGAAATCTGCCTGCCTCTGCCTCCCAAGTGCTGGGATTAAAGGCGTGCACCACCACCGCCCAGTGGAGTTCCAGGTCTCATTACAGATGGTTGTGAGTCACTGGGAACTGAACTCAGGACCTCTGGAAGAGCAGCCAGTACTCTTAACCTCTGAGCCATCTCTCTTGCCCCTCCACCTCATCTTTTGAGACAGGGTTTCTCACTAAACCAGGAGTTTTTTGATTCTGCTAGATTGGCTGGCCATCCCCCAGACCTGGGGTTACATGTGCTATGTACAGCTTTTATGTGAGTACTGGGGATTTGAACTCAGGCCTTTCATGTTTGTGTGGCAAGCATTTTACTGAGCCACTTCCCTGGTCTATCAAGAGCGAGCCTTTGTCTCATTCATATGGCTTTGAACTTGCTGTGTTGTTAAGGATGGTCTGGAACTTTCTGCTTTTCCTTTCTCCACCTGAGTGCTGGGAGTACAGATATGTGTCCCCACACCCAGTTGATATGATGCTGAGGCTTGGCCGCTCAGGACTTCACACATGCTAAGCACTCAACCAACTGAACTACATCCTCAGCCCCAGGATTTTACATTTTTTTTGAGACAGGGCTTCACTGTGTGACCCAGGTTGGTCCTGCACACTTGATCATCCCACCTCAGCCTTCTAGTGATGTGATTGCATGAATGAACCGATATGCTCAGCCCGGGAGCCTCACTGAAGATTGAAGGGAGTGTTGTCGTTGGCTGGGCCACCCCAGTGATTCTGGTCTCATCTAGACAATCATCCAATGCGCATTCATTCTTACAGTGTTCTCATTTTACTGCAGAGCTAAAGAACTAAAAACCCCACTTAAAGTAGTGCGGTGGTGGCGCTCGCCTTTCATCCCAGCCCTTGGGAGGCAGAGGCAGGCAGATCTCTGAGTTCAAGACCAGCCTAGTCTACAGAATGAGTTTCAGGACAGCCAGGCCTACACAGAGAAACCCTTTCTTGAAAAACTTTAGAGATGGGATGGAGAGATGGCTCAGTGATTATGTGCACTGACCGTTCTTCCAGAGGTCCTGAGTTCAATTCCCAGGAACCACATGGTGTCTCATAGCCATCCATAATGAGGCCTGGTGCCCTCTTCTGGTGTGCAGACATACATTCGGGCAGAACATAATACATAATAAATCAACATTAAAAAGAATATCTTTTCTGAAGAGAGTGACATTGTACATATATAAAATAAATAAATCTTTAAAAAAAAGTTACCAAAAAACCTTTAGAGACAGGGTCCTACTATATTGCTCAAAATGGCACTAAACTCTCTGGCCTTGGCCTCCTCAGTGCTGGGACTACAGATGTGCATTACTGTACTCGGCTAGTGCCTTAAAAACAAACAACCCCAGCTTGCAGATCACAGCAGGTGGTATGTTAATTGTATGGTCTAAACAGGTGTCAAAAGCCTTATTAAATAGACGTTGATAAGATAAGGTTGGTTCAGTGGGGCCGGGGGAAGCTTGAAGGTCTGTGGGTCTAACAAGCGTGAGGCTGAGCGGCAGCTCTTACATGCTGTCTCCAAGGTGAACCGAGAGCGGTCCTGCGTCATCAGCTTGCTCGCTCAGTGTGCAGCCCTTTCTGCAGCTTCCTTCCTCTCATCTCCCAGAAGCTGAGAATCGATGGCTTGGTACAGAGTGGCTGTCACCTGTATGCCCCATCTTAACTTAATTTTTCAACGTCTTCCTGTTTTTAGCCATTTGTTCATGATGGGCACAAATTAACCATATAAAAATGATTAAAGACAATGTAAACTTCTGCGATCTGGCCAGCCACGGCTGGGTGAGCGGCTTGGCAACAGTATCCATGGAGAAGGGAAGTGGGATCTGGGCCACACTGTGAGATCCTACCAATACACACTTGCTTTAGATGGGGAGTGGCATTGAGGATCAAACTCAGGGTCTAGAACTGATGGCGCAGAGCATGCTGGGTAAGTACCCTACCACTGAGCTATAGTCCTAGCCCAAACTCATCTATTCACTTATATGTATGTGGTTGTTTTGCCTACAGATATGTTTGTGCACCATGTGTATATAGTGCCCTTGAGTCAAGAAGCTGGCTTCAGTTCCTCTGGTGCTAATTACAGATGGCTATTAGTGGGAACTGAACCCAGGTCTTCTGAAAGAGTAGTCAGTGATTGTAACTGCTGAGCCATCTCTCCAACCCCTATTGTTATTTTTAAGATGCAATCTCAGGCACCCTGGGCTGACCTTGAACTCCTGATTCTTTTGATTCTCTCTCTCTCTCTCTCTCTCTCTCTCTCTCTCTCTCTCTCTCAGTTCAGTCCTAGTCCACAGAACAAGTTCTAGGGTAGCCAGGGCTATATAGTAAGATCCAGTCTCAAAACAAATTTACTTATTGCTATTTTCTGAGGTTTTGGGTTTATATTTTAGTGATGAACCTTCATCTACCCTCAAAAGCCCAATGGGACTGGACATTGTCTAGCTAATACCCATAGAACTAAACTGTTTGGGGGCAGGGCTAGAATCCCAATTTGTGACCAGATCGCTAAGAAAATGAAGTCTATACTTAAAAGAGCCCTTAAGAGTACGCAAGAGGTCTAAAGCCTTGTAGAATGAACTAAGTTTGAGGTTATATTTATCTCCAAAAGTTAAAAATGATCAGGAGGAAGCCGGGCGGTGGTGGCGCACGCCTGTAATCCCAGCACTTTGGGAGGCAGAGGCAGGCGGATTTCTGAGTTCGAGGCCAGCCTGGTCTATAGAGTGAGTTCCAGGACAGCCAGAGCTGTACAGAGAAACCCTGTCTCGAAAAAACCAACCCCCCCCCCCAAAAAAAATGATCAGGAGGGTTTGTGGTCCGTGCCTATATAGTCCCAGATAGAACCCATGGAGTTCAGGAATTCAAGGCTAGCCTGGGCAACACAGAAGCCCTTTAAAAACAGTTTAAGTGACAGAGGCTTGTGCTTGTTATTGTATTTTATACTAATGCCACAAGAGGGCACTGCTGAGACTGATGGCCAATTGATTTCCTGGATTAGGGCCTTTGATCTGTTCATGAACCTCAGTTCGAATTAGCTTTGAGTCATTTTTGTGGACCTGTACAATTTTTGTTTTCTCCTATTCTTGCTGGGTATTGAAACCTAGGGCTTCAGGAATGCTAGGCAAGTGCCCTATTACTACCTTCTGTTTTTTGTTTTTATTTTTCCCCCCAAGACAGGGTTTCTGTTTAGCCCTGGCTGTCCTGGAACTCACTTTGTTGACCAGGCCTGCCTCTGCCTCCCAGTGTTGGGATTACAGGCCTGGGGGGGGGGAGGCCAGGCCCCCGCCCCCTGCCCCCCCCCCCAGCTATTCACAGTCCTTTTGATCTAGTTTTAATCTAGATGTTGCAGTTACTTTGAAGCCCAGGCAGGCTTGTGATCCCTCTTTGCCACCTGAGGAACTGAGATCATAGGCATGTGCCACCAGACCTGAGACTTCACAAGTATAAAAGAAATGGACTAGCAGTAAATACAGTGTACATTTTACTTTCTTCTCATGTGCTAGGACTGTACTTTGCCTTTTCAACAGCACCTGAGACATCTTGTCAGCATTTACCGTTTCAGCCATGTGGTAGTACACAGCTTTAATCTCAGCACTCTGGAGGCAGGGCAGGTGGATCTGAGTTTGAGGTTTACACAAGAGCTCCAGGACAGCCAGGACTACACTGGCAGTTTCTCAAAAATAATCGGGTGTGTGGAATATGGGGCCATGTGGTGACAGAGCAACTTGTGGGAATGGGGACCTCCTACTCCTGAGATCACATTATGCCCTCACGAGCCTACCACTGCAGCAAACTAAACACACCATGTTTGTGTGACTATACAGACTATAGGCAGCGTTCTACTTCCCAAATGCTGACCCAGGATGCCCATCACTTAGACTTGGGGATTCTCATTCTCAATTAATATCCTGCGCTTCAATATTTGTAAGGTCAGAAGGCCATTTAGAGCCAGTTCTCAACTCTTAAGTCTCCAGAAATAAATTCACTATAATAACTCAACATGACTGGATTAACCCTGTCTTAGAATTCAAGCTAAGTATATCATTCTAGTGCCCCCAGCTACTAAGCCCAAAAGCAACAGGGCTCCAGCATGTCAGCTTTGGATAGATGCTTCTCAGCTGAGCCCATCTTTGAGATTCCTCTTTGTATATAAGCTTGACTTAGCATGAAGTAGAAACTAGACATCAGGTATTTCTGAAAACAAGCTTTATTTAAATAAGGATTTAAATACATTACATAACATTAAAACTGGAAGGGAAAAGAAAACCAAAAGCCCAGTCTGTTCCTTCACATGGCACCAGGCAGTGGCTTATGTGGAGTTGAAGCCTTGACAGCTAGCCAGCCACACCACCCAAGGCACCAGCTTGGCGTTTGTTCCCTTGTCCTAAGTTTAGCTGATGCCAGGCTGGCCTCACCCTTCATGTTTCAACATCCCTTGGCTGGGATAGATCTGCTTAAAGACTGCCCTGGTGGTGAGCTGGATGTCCGTGACTTCTCTGGAAAGGTGGCTTTTTCTGAATTCTGTACCTGGTCAGACACCAGTTCCTTCTACTGCCAGAAACCCCCTATAGTGACATAGCTGGGGCAGTGTTACCCATACTCTTGGTCACCTGGGTTGCTCAAATGGTGACAATCTCCTAGGGCAGGGGACTCTGTAGAGGGAGCCCCAAGGAACCTCTTGTCAGACATTGCTTCCTGTGATCTTGGGGTTCTCGGCTTGGCTGAACCTTATTGCTTTGTTTCAGGGCGGACACTGCCAGGGCTTACTGCTTAACCTGTTTAAATGAGGGACTTCAAGACTACACAGCATGGCTCTTTTCAGTTTATTGCATGAAGGAGTTACACTAGTCCAAGTTAAAAGCGGACCCCAAATGATTACATTATACAAGCTGTGAGGTTTTTAAACTTGTGACAAGGGACAGAAGGGAAATTCTACTCATTGCAAGGAAATCCTCACTTAAGCTTCAGAGAGCCACAAGCACTTAAAACCCATGAACCTTCAGCTGATCGTCCTTAGCCAGTCCAATCTGCAAAAAGAGGACAAAAGGAGGGACAGGTTAAATGAAGTCTCTGAAATGACAACAGTCACAGGTCCTCCCACTACACCCTGCAAGAGGAGTCCCAATAAAGAGTACTTGAGTCAATCCCAGTAGTGGACAATAGTTCAATTGAACTGTTACTACTGAAAGTTCCCTCCTGGCACTGCCCAAATACTGTTTGAGGGTTGGGAGATCCACATGTATCTGAAAACTCAACTGTAAGATTAGAGAAATTTAGAAAGCCCCTAACTTTGGGGCTGACATAGTTGAGATAGGCCTACACTTACCTCTATCAGGAACTGGCATATGTTCTTGCGCTGGTCACCCTGTAGCTGAATTACTTCTCCATATTCTGGATGCTCAATTACAGTACCATTGCAGGCAAATTTCTGCAAGCACAAAATGAGGCCATGCATCAGTATGTAATCCCTTTTAGTTTGCACCCTCTCCCCCGGTAAGACACACTTTCCACAGCAGACCCACCTTCTTAAACGCCTTCACTAGTTTCTTTTTATCGTAATCATCAGCGATCCCTTGGACAGTTGTAAGGGTCTTCCTGCCGTTTCTCTGTTGAATTCTTATATGGATATAATCCTCAGTGCCAGCAGGAAGCAGGTCATCACCCTTACTTGCATCAGCAAAGGGGTCTGTAAAGAAAGAATTTTTGCTAGGTGTCCTGAACGACCATTTATCGATTCCCCTCTTTTGATTTTTTTGCAGATATCCACACTCAAATCCGGAGGTGTCCTTTGTCCCTCCGGGAACAGGCCAGTACTAGAGCCAGACAGAGTATGGGCTTTCTGCTCTAGACCCGCCCTCCCTCCAGCTGATCACGTGCTGGAGAGACCTAGTGGGCAGGCAGCGCCCCACCCGGCTGATGCAACCGACCGGAAACCAGGCTCTCGAGGCGGGGCCTTCCCTCCCTGCTCCGTGACAACGACGGTGACGTAGAGGACGTGACGCAGGGATGGCGGGAGGGGGCGGGTGTGGATCGCCGAGAGGCAGGAGCCATTAGTAAATGCGCCACCCGAGACGCCAGGCCCGCCCAAGGGTTCACCTCCCACTGGTTTCTTCCGGGCACCCTCGGAGGCCGACCCTAGGCACATATCTCGGTCCCACGGGCACCACCACCCCTCCAGCCCGAGCTAACAAGGGCTCGCTGCGCTCAGCGGCTCTCCGAGCTCTGTCTCCCGCCACCCCCACTCGGGCCCGCGACCTTCCCCAGACTTACCGAAAGAGTGGAGGTTCTGGATAGCGGACATACGATACGATTCCTTTTCCTCGGTGGAAACGGCCTGCGGAAGGCGGCTGCGGGAGAAGGCGGGCGGGGGGGACGGAGCGTCGGGAAGCGAGGGGGCTCGAGGGGGAGGCAGCTGAGTCCTCGGCGGCGGCTCAGTGACTGGGGCGGAGGGGCGGCGCCTGTATTCACTTATATAGCCGCCCCTGTGACGCCAGCGCGCTGCCCTCACGTCTCGGCCCCACCCATGGCGTCAAGCTCCCGGGCGCCCGTACGCTACGGCTTCCTATTGGTTGGGGGGCGGAGTCAAGGCTCGACGCGTGCGCACTGGGTTTGGCCTGGAAAGGGTGTTCTGTTGACTCAGGGAGGGGCGAGAGGGGGAGGGAAAGCTTGGTCCTCCTGCGCGCTTGCGCAGTGTGGATGGTAGTTGTCTGAGCGGCCGCAAAACTGGCAGAGGTTTCGAGCGCGCCTGCGCCCATCGCACGTTCTACCATCTTGACCCTGTTGGGATGCTGGTACTAGCTTTAAGATGGGTCTTATGGTGAGGATCGATTGGCTTTCCTTAGTGGGTAATTATGTGCCGGTCCTCCCAAATTGATCCAGCCACCCGTCAACCCACCCTTCTTTGCACTCATTCAGAGATTTAGCCATTTAATCAGCATAAAATAACGTGATCAAAATCTGAACCATTTATAGAATATTTGGATTAGAATGTTTTAAAGTAGGTAGCCTAGCCGGCCGTGGTGGCTCACGCCTGTAATCCCAGCACTTGGGAGACAGAGGCAGGCGGATTTCTGAGTTGGAGGCCAGCCTGGTCTACAGAGTTCCAGGACAGCCAGGACTACACAGAGAAACCCTGTCTCAAAACAAAAACAAAAACAAAACAAAAGAAAATTTGGTAGCCTAAAGCTGTTATTTAGATTAATTCTTCTAAGGAAGTAGTCCCTTAGGTAGGAGTAGGGACCCCAGAAAAAAAATGTCCAGGCACAACAGGTTGTCCTACAAGCCTGTGTGTGAGGTAAAGCCTTTGTAGAGTTTAGGTGAAATAGTTCTTTCAAAGCAGTTAGCCTTTCTTTTTGGTTTTTCCAGACAGGATTTCTAGCTGTACTGGAACTCTCTTTAGACCATGCTGGCCATGAACTCAGAGATCTGCCTGAGGTTTTGCCCCATGAATGCTGGGATTAAAGGCAGGTGCCATCACTGCCTGGCTAGGACTTAACCTTTCAACTTACTTTAAAATTTAAATTTTCTGCAGGGCGGTGGTGGCGCATGCCTTTAATCCCAACACTTGGGAGGTGAAGGCAGGACCACGGCTCCACAGAGAAACTCTGTGTCAAAAAAAAAAAAAAAATAAGAAAACAAACAATACAACAAACCAAAAAAAAAAAAAAGATGACAATAAAAAGCCCAAAAACAATAAAACAGAGAAAAATTGCCAGTAATTGAATCTTGAAAACCCCACGCAATCCCAACAAAAACTTGCAAGGTTAGTCAGGCATAGTGGCACACGCCTTTAGTCCCAGCACTCAGGAGGCAGAGGTAGGCAGGTCTCTGTAAATTCAAGGCCAGCCTAGTTTACAGAACAAGTCCCAGGACAGCCAGGGCTGTTTGTTACCACAGAGAAACACTGTCTCTCAAAGCAAACAAATCAAACCAAACTAAAGCAGCAGCACCAAAAACTTGTGTGCTGGCCCCATGAACTGTCAGTCTATGCCCGGGGTCACCCAGTCTCTCTGTCCTCCTGAAGGTAAAGGCTGCCAGGACAGACAGAAAATAGACTAATAACACTGGATGAGAGAGGTGCTGGGGAAAGAACTGGGCTGGTAAGGCAGAGTGCCACAGGTCCAGACTCCTCCTTCAGATGAGCTGGTTAGATAAGGCTGCTTCACTGGTGCTTAGATAAGGCTGGCGAGGCGGTGGCATCATGGCCTGAGTACAAGACGCTGTGGAGCAGGTCAACCACTGCCCAAACAGAACATTTCCTAGGGAGAAAAAGTTGGGCGTGAAGAATTTTTATTTTATTTTGGGGATTCTGGGGATTGCTTATGATAGGCAAGTGCTCTAGTCCTGAGAGGTTATTTATTTATTTATTTTTTAATTTTAGACATACTCATTTTTTCAGGGCTGGAGAGATGACTCAGTGGTTAAGAGCACTGGCTGCTTTTTGAGAGAACCTGAGTTCTAATCCCATGCCCCACTTGGTGGCTCACAGTGATCTGTCACTCTGGACCCAGGAGGTCTGACATTCTTCTGGCCTGCACCGTATGCATGTGATGTGCAGACGTACACACAGGAAAAAACACCTATATACCCAAAATAAAAGTAAGAAATAAGGATGAGTGTGTATGACTCTGGCGGTGGTGGCGTTTCAGGAAGCTCCCTGAGCCTTCTCACCAGAGAAAGCTCATTTAGGTGAGAGCTGGTGTTTGCATCAGCTCCTCCCTTCCTTGGAATGTGGTCCTCCCTCCTCTGTCCTTTCCAGGCTCACCTGGGATGCCCTTGCTCTGAGAAGACTGACTGTGCACCCTCAATTCTGGTTTTATTTATTTCGATATTATGAGACAGTGTCTCATGTGAACTAGACTGGTCTCGAACTCTTGATCCTCCTGCACCTACCCTGAAAGTGCTGGGCTTATAGACATGCCTCACCATGCCTGGCATAATGGTATTTACCACGCTACATTGTGTTTATCTGTATTGTGGACTAGCTACATAATTTGCTAGCCTTACTATTAAAATGAACATGATGGCCTTGGTCCAAAAGCAGTTAAAAGGTTTAAGACAGGGTCAACAGGACATAAATTAAGTGCTCTGTAAGTAAGGGGTATTGTAAGTTACACAGGTCACATGCCCTCGGATCTGGCTCTGCCTCTTCCCTTGTATTCCTGCTAGGCTGTATTTAAGGAACACAACAGTTTTGTGTGTTCTACTTTGTATTGAAGGCGGAGAGTGGGTGTGTAGGCATCCATTGTAGATGCCCGGTTACTAGGAGTAGTTAACGTTGGCTAGAAGCTGACCTCTGCCAATCTCAAAGCCTGGAAGCACTGGAGTGAGGAGAATAACTCTGTGAAGGTCTGCATCTCAAAGGGAGCTCTGTGTCTGGGATGAAGCAGAGAAAGGAGGGCGGCCCTCCCTAAGCCACTTTCCCAACTCTTCTTGTAGGCACTTGGCCAGCACATGCCTGGTGTGCTTCCAGAGCTGACCTCCCTGCCTGTAAACAGTTATTGCCACACATACACTTTGCCCCAGGTGGGATACAGGTGAGAGGGCAGGTGACAGGGAGTTAGAGACTGCTTTTGCTGAAAAGCACCAAACTCTTCATTTGGCCCTGCAGAGAGGACTGATGGGTGATTAAAAACAGAATAAAAGGCAGGTGGTGGTGGTGCACGCCTTTAGTCCCAGCACTCAGGAGGCAGAGGCAGGTGGAGCTCTGTGAGTTTGAGGCCTGTCTGGTATACAAGGTGAGTGCCAGGATAACCAGAGATACACAGGGAAACCTGGTTTCAGAGTGTGTGTGTGTGTGTGTGTGTGTGTGTGTGTGTGTGAAGCCTGATACCCCTGGCTTCATGCTACATCTGGTTACATCATAACATTTTCCTTTTTTATTTTTAGATTATTTATTATATACACAGTGTCCTGCCTGCATGTATGCCTGATCTCATTACAGATGGTTATAAGCCACCATGTGGTTGTGAGAATTGAACTCAGGACCTCTGGAAGAGCAATCAGCTCTTTTATTTTTTTTAATTTTTTTGTTTGTTTGTTTGTTTGTTTTGAGATAGGGTTTCTCTGTGTAGCCCTGGCTGTCCTGGAACTCACTCGGTAGACCAGGCTAGCCTCGAACGCAGAAATCTGCCTGCCTCTGCCTCCCAAGTGCTGGGATTAAAGGCGTGTGCCACCACTGCCTGGCGCAATCAGTGCTCTTAACCTCTAAGCCATCTCTCCAGCCGCCCCCCTCCCCATAACAACATTTTCAATAGTCCAGTTCCCCAGAGTAGCCATGAGAAGTTGCCAGCCATTGCCCTAAACCTTAAGGCCTATCATGCCTTGGTGACTAGGCTGTTCTCAATATCAATACTGTTCACTCATCAGGGATCCCAGGATCCACAGGCCTGCTTATGAACCCTTTACAACAAAGGGTAGAAATGTTCCCTAAATGTCCTTGGTCAAGCTCTGCATGGCCAATCCAGAGATAATAGCCAGGGGTCACCATCACCTTGACCTCACCAGGTGAAGAAAACTGACTGCAGCCAGGGAAACAGTTTGCACGATGGCCCTTAGACCATTAAGTATCTGTTCTTCATAGTGTAGCCAAGCTGAGAATAAAGCCTAAAACTCACAGAGATCTAACTGCCTCTGCCTCTGCCTTGAGAGTGCTGGATTAAAGGTGTGTATCATCTTACTCTGGTTTTGACGAATCTCTAAGTCTCCTAGGCTGACTTTGAACTCCTAAGAGGCTGAGGACTTCACTGCTAAAAGTACTGAGATCACAGACAATGTGCTATCCATGCCCTGATTGAGAAGCAATATTGCCATTTTCATTTTATTTTTAATTTGAGACAAGATCTCTCTGTAGGCTAGCCTAGAACTCATAGAGATCCATCTAGTCTCTGCTTCCCAAGTGCTGAGATTAAAGGTATGTGCTACTATATCCAGCCTTATTTTTGTCTTTTTTTTTTGAGATAGGGTCTCACATAATTCAGGCTGACTCATGTGCAGCCTGCACTTCCTGAACACTAGGATTATAGAATTATATGCATGAACTACTATGCTTGGCTTTTTGAGACAAGTTTCTGTGTGTAGCCCTGGCTGTCCTGGAACTCGATCTGTAGACCAGGTTGGCCTTGAACTCATAGAGATCAGCCTGTCTGCCTCCCGAGTTCTGTAATTAAACACCCCTGCCTGGCTCTTCTATCTATCTATCTATCTATCTATCTATCTATCTATCTATCTATCTACCTATCTATCCATCCATCCATCCATCCATCCATCTACGTGTTGGAGTTTTGTATTCCAGGGTTGTGTCAAACTCACACTCATTCTACCTCAGCCTCAGTAGCACTTTCCATCAGCTTTCTGGTGACCTGGTTCTTTTATCTAGACTCTGCTTCTATCCCCTGTGGCACAACTGGGTGGTGTGTAGTCAGGTCTGAAGTCCAAGCTCTGTGTTCTCAGGTCAGTATCACTCCAAGGAAAATCTTCTGGAGTCCACCCTCCAGGCTCTGAGCCTGCCCCTGCTCTAGGAACTTGTGGCATTATTGTCCACCAGGGATCTGGACTGACTTCTAGAAAAGTGACCTTAGACCTGGCTTCTTCAAAGCTGCTGGGCAGCGGAAGGCAGGGTAGGAGCCCAGCGAGATGGTAAGGAATCTGAGCATTAGGCCACCTCTTGCCCGGCTGGTACCTGTCCCTGTCAGTCTTCATTTTCTCTTCCGCTCCACGGGACCAGTGACTTCCTTCTTTTAGGTTCATACTGAAGGGATTTATGTAGTAGAATGCCAATATAAGGATACACATGTAAAGTGGGTTTTTTTGGGTATTTGATTTTTTTTTTTGTTTTTTCTAGACAGGGTTTCTCTGTGTAGCCCTGGCTGTCCTGAAACTCACTCTGTAGACCAGGCTGGCCTTGAACTCAGAAATCTGCCTGCCTCTGCCTTCCAAGTGCTGGGATTAAAGGCATGCACCACCACTGCCCAGCAAATGTAACGTTTTGAAATCAATAAATATATTCTGTTTCTCAGGGAGAGAGCCTCTGAGGGTGGGGTGTCACAGGAGCATCCCACACACATGGGATGGGGCTGAGGTGGGCTCCTCTTCATGGTGATCCTTTTGGGAGGATACCCTGGCATCTGTAGCCTTGATAACATTCCTCAGGGCATTATATGTAGCCCCAGAGCAGCAGAGTCTCCTGCCAGGAAGCGGTTAGCATTCTCTGGGGAAAATAAGTATCTCCATGGTAACCAGAGAAGATGGATGATGTGATTCAAGGGACCTCCCTGAGTTGTGCTACTGTTGCAGAAAGCACTGTGATTGAGAGAATCCTGAGGAGACTGGAACTCTGAGCAGCATGCTGGGTTCTAATTGGCAAAGATGACTTGACTTAGAGAAAAATCTAATTCCTGAGATGTGTCTTGCATGTCTTATTTGGGACCTCCTGCCCAGGAACGCAAATGACTGGAATAGTTTCCTTCGTTCCCCACCCACTCAGAGAATGAAAGTTTCTATTCTTGCCTCTTGGAAAAGGAGGGAAACCCAGGCCTGCTGCATTCCTGCCCCAGTCAGCAAGACCTGAAGGTCACTTGGGACTCTTCCAACTGAGCTGGTGAGGGACAGAGGGAACCTTGAGGGCTCTCCTCCTGGAGTCAGGTGACAGAGAGGGCTTGTGGGTATGCTATAACTTATTCTCTCCCTCCTCTTTCTTGCAACCCAGATAAATCCCCCCCACTCCCTTTCTCTGCCCTTGTCAGGGACTCACCTCTGCCTACCCACTCACATGGGAATTCAACTCCGTTCTTTATCTTTTAAAAAAGGTACAAACTACTTAATTTATGGGCGATGCTTGTCACAGTACCAATGATGAGGTCAGAGGATAACTGGCAGGATTTACTTCTCTTTCTTTCTATTTCTTTCCTTCCTTCATTTTTTCTTTTTTCTTAAAAAAAAAAGTTCCAGGAGGTTGTGAGCTTTCCAGCTCAAGATTTAGTCCTTACCTTTTGTCATATGGGAACCTGGGATCAAAATTGGGTGGCAGGTACCTTGTGCTGGCTAGTTTTATATCAACTTAGCACAAGCTGGAGTTATTTGGGGAGGGGGAGCCTTAGTTGAGAAAATGCCCAACCAGAAGGTCTATGGAACATTTTTTTCCTTCCCTCTCTTCCTCCCTCCCCTCCTTCCTCCCTCCCTCCCTCCCTCTGTTTCCCTTTCTTTCTTTCTTTCTTTCTTTCTTTCTTTCTTTCTTTCTTTCTTTCTTTCTTTCTTTCTTCTTTCTTTCTTTCTTTCTTTCTTTCTTTCTTTCTTTCTTCTTCCTTCCTTCCTTCCTTCCTTCCTTCCTTCCTTCCTTCCTTCCTTCCTTCCTTTCTTTCTTTCTTTCTTTCTTTCTTTCTTTCTTTCTTTCTTTCTTTCTTTCTTTCTTTCTTTCTTTCTTTCTTTCTTTCCTTTTCTTTCTTTCTTGACAGCATCTCCCTATAGTGAGTGGTGGCTCTTCTGAAACCCACACAGATTCTCCTGCCTCTCTCTACCTTCTCCTTGCTGTCATTAAAGCCATGTACCGCCATGCCCGGCAACGTTCATTTTCTTGATTGACTATTAAGACGGGACTCCCTGGGCTGCAGACAGCAGACTCAGCAAGCCAGGAGGAACAAGCCAGTGAGGGCAGCACTTCTCCATGGCTTCTGCATCAGTTCCTGCCCAGACTTCCCTGGATAATGGATTACAAGCTGCAAAACGAAATAAGATAAAATGATCCTTTTGTTCCCAAGATGGTCTTTTTCTCTTCCTTTCCTTTCCTTTCCTTTCCTTTCCTTTCCTTTCCTTTTCTTCTTTGTTTCTTTATTTCTTTGTTTCTTTCTTTGTTTCTTTGTTTCTTGACAGGGTTTCTATATACCTCTGATACACAAGTTTCTATGAGACTTAGCTTTGCACAAAACTATGTTTGTGATTATCCTCAGGAGGTCAAGGTTAATTTCATGTTATGACCCAAGGGTTAAAAAAATGAAGACACCCCCATTGACCGGTCAGTGGTAGGTGCTGGAAGGTGCTGTGCTCGCTGCTGGAGAATTGTTGTCTCAATTTTGTCCACCTCTGAACCTTGAAGGTTACAACAATGACTGGCCTGATAAGTATGTCCCCTAGAATGATGGCAGGAATGTTACTGGAGTGACTTTGTGTTGTTGTTTTTCCTTTTTTTTCCCCTTCAAGATAGAGGTTTCTCTGTGTAGTCTTGGCTGTCCTGGAACTCACTCTGTAGATCAGGCTGGCCTAGAACTCAAAAATCTGTCTGCCTCTGCCTTCTGAGTGCTGGGATTAAAGGTGTGCACCAACATCTCCCTGTGGGAGTAACATTTTGATTGGATCTAAGGCCAGCTTCATGAGATGGCACTATTAAAAGGGCCAAGAAGCTGTGACTAGATAGGTCATAGGCCTTAGGGGAGAATCCAATGTATTATCATGCTAAGTAGACATACTATTAAGATGCTTCCTAATGACTTACTGCTATACCTACGTGTCAGAGCATTTTCCAGCTCTCATCAGAGGGTTTTCTCTTTGCAGTAGACAACAATTAGCACAGAAACTCAAAACAGGCCAATGCGCAGAGAACAAAAGACTGTGACGTGTCCAGCACTAAATTGGACATTTGTGTTCACTCCAAGGCTCAGGGATCTTTGGAGAAGAGAGGGACATTTGTAAGAGCCAGCTACAGTGACTGGCTTAGATGACAGCATTTCCCAGACACAGCCAGGGAGGTGCACATATAAATTCACAGAAGTTGTGACAGCATGCAAAAGACCTGGGCAAGCTCCTGCAGACAAAATCCCAATGTAGATGGTGGTGTGTGGAGGGGGTTGGGAATAAAATCCCACCACTACCTGAGGGGCTATTGGCATTTGATAGCTACCTGGTGGAGAGGGAGAAACCAATTTAAAAATGGATAAATAAATTAAAAACAAAAACTCTGGTAGGTTGACCACACATGTGGTCTCAGGCCTCATTCCCAAGACTAACTGGGCAACACAAACTGGACTCAATGGGGAAGAAATAAAAAAGAATCTCAAACTTGGATGGGAAGGAGGGACAGGGTTGAGAAGGTGGTAAGGGAGGAGTTGAGGGGTAAATATATTTAAAATGCATTATATGAAATTCTCAATAAAATATTTAAAAAAAGACATATCCTCTGGTTGATGGAGACCCTACTCAACCTGTATCCCTGCCCAGATTTCCCAGTATTTCCTTTTCCTCCCTATTAAAGCCAAGCTGTATACCTGCATTTCCAAAGACAGAACCTGGGGTCAATAGCCCCCTCCATCTTCTCAGGTCTAGCCTGGGAATAAATGAAACACCCTTCCCACCTGTGTTCAGCTCCTAATTGGATACTGAGTAGACAGACATGATCTGGTGACATATTTAAGACCTTTTATTTTTTGGTTTTTTTTGAGACAGGATTTCTCTGTGTAGTTCTGGCTGTCCTGGAACTCATTCTGTAAACCAGGCTGGCCTCGAACTCAGAAATCCACCTGCCTCTGCCTCCCAAGTGCTGGGATTAAAGGCGTGCGCCACCACTGCCTGGCTCCTTTATTTTTTAATTAATTTAATTTTATGCACATACGTGTATGTCCGAGTGTATGTATGTACAACCTGGTGCCTGAATGAATGCCTGGTACCCTTGGGTGTCAGAAGAGGGTGTCGGATCCCCTGGAACTAGAGTCACAGATGGGAGTGAACCAGAGTGTGGGTTCTAGAAACTAAACTTCCATCCTCTACAAGAGCAACAAGTGAGCCACATCCCCAATAAATAACCCAGAGACCAGGTATTTTTAGTACCAAGTTTTAAGCACCAAGCTGGGCAGGTTATGAGCTATTCTACCCTGACTATGCTGGCCTGGTCTGCTTCCCAGTCACGTGTCCTGTTACCTGCCGCCATCTTGGTCTTGCGCTGGCCACCTCCTCCATCTGTGTCTTCATGGTGACTCCCCTGGTGACCTGCTCATGGCAAATCTCTTCTCTCTTTGGTCCCCACAAAAGACCTCCTCTCCCTGGGTCTTCTGCAAAAGCAGCCACATGAATGCTCCCAACTGTCTGCAGCACCAATTCCAGGGATTTTGATGACCCCTTGTCTGACCTTTTTGGGCCCCAGGAATACATGTGCACATATAAGGTGAACATACAGGTAAAATACTTATACACACAAAATCATAAAATAAATACATTCTTTTAAAATGTTTTGGGTTTGAGGGATAGCTCAGCGGTTGAGTGCTTGCTGCTCTTCTAGATGTCCTGAATTCAGTTTCCAGAACTCATGCAAGGCTATTCACAACTGCCTATAACACCAGGGGATTCTCTTTCCCCCTTGGCCTCTGAGGGCACCCACACACATATGTACATAATTTTTTTGTTGTTTTGTTTTTTTGAGACAGGGTTTCTCTGTGTAGCCCTAGCTGTCCTGAAACTCACTCTGTAGACCAGGCTGGCCTCGAACTCAGAAATCTGCCTGCCTCTGCCTCCTAAGTGCTGGGATTAAAGGCGTGCCCCACCACCGCCCAGTTGGGCCAGGGAATCTCAGAAGGTGAGGATCACCTCTGAGTGGACCCCCCTTCTCTGAGGCCACCACATGTGTACGTAATTAAAATGTAAAATAATGTGGCTGAGTGTGGTGACATATGTCTTTAATCCCAGCACTCAGGAGGCAGAGGCAGGCAGATCTCTAAGTTCACAGCCAGCCTGGTCTACAAAGCAAGTTCCAGGTTAGCTAGGACTGCACAGTGAGACACTATCTCCAAATGAAAAAACAAAACAAAACAACCCAACCAAAACCTAGGTCTTTTTTTTTTTTCTTCAGACACAGGGTCTCTGTGTAGCCCTGGCTGTCCTGAGTGCTGGTATTAAAGGTGTGCTTCACCATTGTCCAGCTCAGAAAAAAGACATCGTGGAAGCTGTTTTCTAGGTCTGGTTATGTAGCTTAGTGACTGAATCAGAGTATTTCCCAGCTTGGTCAAAGGTCTGGGTTCGATTCCCAGCTCTGAAAACAAGAAAGAGTAAAATATCAACAGCATCTAAAGTCTCTCTGATACTTTTGCTAAGCTAAATTAAGTGATATTGTTACAGTTTGAATAGGACACATCCCTTCCTGTATGGGGGAACTTGTTTGCAGCAATGGGCTTTTGGGAAGTGTTGGGGTCCTGAGAGTTCTGACTTCAAATCATGGTGGAATTTGACATCATTATTGGGAGGTGGTGGCGAGAGGTCAAACCTACTCCATCTTGAGACCAGCCTCCATCTTAAAAAAAGTCTGAGAACTTAACCTGTAGCTGAACCCAAGCTGCACCCAAATACCCGGAAGGACCCCACGGCTTGTCCTTGGCCTGTACCCCAGAGTTCCTCCCTAGATACTTCCTGGCAACAGTTAATCAAAGATGAGTCTGATTGTTTCAGATGGCCTTTCAGAGCATTTGTGATTGTTCACGGTCTTGCTTTAGAACACCTGCCTGTTGCCTCACGACAGTTATTCTATTAGATGCTTGCCAGGCTGGACACCCCAACTTGCTCCCATTTCCTATAAAACCTGGTCCCGTCGAGGGTTCAAGGCTGCTCTGCCTTCCTGTCCTGCTGTGTCAGGGTCAGGTTAAAGGAGAGCCCTAATGCATGTGAATCAGCTACTTGGTGGACTTTTGAGGTTCACAAACGCTTCCTAGCACAACAGTGGGAAGGTTACAGGTAGGTCCTGGATGGAGGAAGCAGGCCGTGGAGCCTGCCTCTGTCAGCATCCCATCCTCCCTCCTCATTCCCGGCTGTTCTGAGAGCAGCTGTTTTGCCTTGTGGTCCTGCAGGCTGAGCCTTGCTTCAGGCCATAATAGTGGAGGCAGTTGACCGACATTTCTCAAAGCTTGGGTTATAATAAATCTCTTATCCTTTAAAACTGTTTCCCACAAGAAAATCCCCCAACCCAACCCAACCCAACCTAACCCAACCCAACCCAACCTAACCTAACCCAACCCAACCAACCAATCAACCAAAAACCCCAAAGCCTGAGCTAACAGTTGATCATGCAGGCCTTTAATCCCAGCACTCAGGTGACAGAGGCAGGAGGATCTTTGGGAGTTTAAGGTCAGCCCAGTCTACATATTGAGTGAGCTCCAGGACTACTTAGAGACAGTGCTACATAGAGAAAGCCTGCCTCAAAACAAAAAAGAAAAAGAGTAAACCAACCCAAGGCCTGGAGAGGTGATTTGATGCCTGAGAACATGTTGGGCTTTTCAGTGGATCTGAATTTGACTCCTAGCACCCACAACAGGTGGCACCACTCATGACTCCAGTTTAAGAACGATTCCATGCCTCTGGCATCCTTGGGCACCTGCATGTGTGTGCACATACCCAGTCACAGACACACAACTAAAGAGGTAAAAATCTAACAAATACCATCCATGCCTAAAAACGAAATACCCTGAACTGAAAACAACAACAACAACAACAACAACAAAAAAACCAACCTAAAAAACAAACCATCAAATTGTTTCAAAAGATAAAGAGAGGAGGGGCTATGTTTTGGTGGATTTGTGGTGAGGTATGGGGGAAGGGGGTGCCTCTGTGGGTCCATGCTGAGGCATCTCTTACCCCAAGGGATCAGCCACACTACCATATAGTATAGAATAGAGTTTATTCAGGGCATGGGGAGGGGGATTGAGAGGGTAGTAGAGAGAGAGAGAGAGAGAGAAGTAGAGGCCAGCCATGAGCACGTGGAGAGAGAGGGGGAAGGGGAAAGAGCAGGAGCAGGAAGGCAGGAACAAGAGCAAGAGAGGAGGGGGCAAGCAGCCACATTTTATAGCGAGTCAGCCATGCCTGACTGTTGCCAGGTAACTGTGGGGCAGAGCTTAGACAGAATGCTACCAGTTTCTCCGATATTTTTGTTTGTTTGTTTGTTTTTTGTTTTTTTTGGATTTTGGTTTTTTCAAGACAGGGTTTCTCTGTATAGCCCTGGCTGTCCTGGAACTCACTCTGTAGACCAGGCTGGCCTCGAACTCAGAAATCTGCTTGCCTCTGCCTCCCAGAGTGCTGGGATTAGAGGCTTGCGCCACCACCGCCAGGCTTCTCTGATATTTTTAACCGTGGTAAAAGAGTAACTAACATAGATACACAGAACTGGAATTATAAAGACAGTTGTGTACCACCATTTGGGTGCTGGGAATTGAACCTGGGTCCTCTAGGAGTGTAGCCCAGTATTCCTAACTGCTGAATCATCTATCTCTCCAGGCCTCCACATAGAGTTTTTTAAAAGTCAAGTTTGTTTTTGTTTTTGTTTTTTGTTTTTTTTTTGTTTTTTGTTTTTTTTTTTTTTGAGGTGAGGTTTTCTTCTGTAGTCCCTACTGGCCTAGAACTGGTGTTCCTCCTTCCTCAGCCTCGGGGTTTGGGATTGTGGGGCTGGATGTGTGGGACACCAGGGATGGCTTTGTTACCATCTGGGGATGAGCTACTGGCAACTCATTACCTTGTTTCTCCTTTGGTACAGATAACAAAGGCTGGCAAATTCATCCTAAGACTCTTGACACAACCTTACAATGAGGGCGTGGCTTCTTTTTTCCTCTGGCTACATGCTTGTTTTTCTTTGTCTGGGTGCATAGATATCCTAGACATAGATATCCTAGACAGCCTTTCTTTGGGTATCAACCCTTTACCCTGACTATCGTCATTTCCGGATTTTCCCCTCCAGGGTGTGTTACACTGGTTCCTCTGCTTCTCTCCAGGTGAATAGCTCTGAGCAGCTTTTCCAGATAAACACATCTTTAGGTGCCTTCCTCTTCAGTCTGTAGGGACGGTGACTCATGTTTCCTCCAGGAGCCTCACGTCTTCCTCTCTGGAGGCGAGAGAACCGTTCCTCTTCCAGTGACCTCTCAAACTTCTCTCCCTTGGCTTCTGAGATCCTTTCCCTGATCTCTGCCTGTGTTTCCCAAGCCATAGTTTCTCACACTTCACCTCTCAATGTCACATGGCCGTTTCTTGCCACCATTTTTTTTCTTTTTTTTTCTTTCTTTCTTTCTTTTTTTTTTTTTTTGGTTTTTTGAGACAGGGTTTCTCTGTGTAGCCCTGGCTGTCTGGAACTCACTCTGTAGACCAGGCTGGCCTCGAACTCAGAAATCCGCCTGCCTCTGCCTCCCAGAGTGCTGGGATTACAGGCATGCGCCACCACCGCCCGGCTCTTGCCACCATTTTATAGAGAGGGACACCAAAGATTCAGCACGTTCCAAGTAGAGAACAGCTTAAGTCTAGGTATGGTGATACATGCCTTTGACCCCAGCATTTCTCAGCAGATCTCTGAGTTCAAGGTCAATCTACAAAGCAAGTTCCAGGATGGCCAAGCTTTGGCAGTGAGGGAGCTGGAAAACAGAAAGCTAGGGATAATGTAGTAGGTAAAGGCGGCCATGTTCCAGCCCCAGAATGCAGCAGAATTCCGTAGCTTCAGCTGAGTCTTTCCTGTTTTGCTTTGGGAATGACAGCTAAGTGATTGGATGAATCTCAGAAAAGACTTTGAACTTTGCACTTATGACATTGTTGAGACTGCCGTAGACTATGAGGACTTCGGAAGTTGGACTAAATGTATTTTGCATTATGCTGTGGTTAGGTGTGGCCCCCATAGCTCATACGTTTGAGCAAGCCTGTAGAGACCAGGAAGTGGAATGTGGTGGTTTGAATATGTTTGGCCCATGGCTCCTTGATAATAATGCAGTGAACCTCTGAACCTGTAAGCCAGCACCAATTACATATTGTCCTTGTATGAGTTGCCTTGGTCATAGTGTCTGTTCATAGTAGTAAAACCCCAAGACAGGCTAGTTTTGTGTTACCTTGACACAAGCCAGAGTCATCAGAGGAGGGAGCCTCAATTGAGAAAATGCCTCCTTAAGATCAAGCCATATGCAACCCTTTAGGGCATTTTCTTAATTAGTGATTGATGGGGGAGAGCCCAGCCCACTGTGGGTGGTGCTCTCCCTGGGCTGGTGGTCTTGGGTTCTATAAAAAAGCAGTCTGAGCAAGCCATGAGGAGTAAGTCAGTGAGCAGCACCCCCCCCCCCCATGGCCTCTGCATCAGCTCCTGCCTACAGGTTCCAGCTCTGCTTGAGTCCTTGCCCTGACTTTCTTTGATGAGCAACAGTAATGTGGAAGTGTAAGCCAAATAAACCTTTTCCTGCCCAAATTACTTTGGTAATGGTGTTTTGCCACAGCAAGAGTAACCCTAAGATATGTGCCGATCTACTTGTGTGGGGTTGTCAAGTGCATCTATAGAGAATGCTTGCTAGAAGAGAGAGGAAGGGAGAGTCAGTGTTTAACGTTATGTAGTGTCAAGGATCTCTCTCTCTCTCTCTCTCTCTCTCTCTCTCTCTCCTTCTCTCTCTCTGTCCCCATGTGTGTGTGTTAGTTACTGTTCAGTTGCTATAAAGAGACACCATGACCAGAAGAAAGCATTTACTTGGGGCTTGCTTACACTGTTTCTGGGGGTCAGCCCATTATCATCATTTGGGGGAGTGTGGTGACATGTCAGCAAGGTGTTGGGGGAAGTAGCTGAGAATTACATTCTGATCCATGGGGCGGGGTGGGGGGAGAGAGAGAGAGAGAGAGAGAGAGAGAGAGAGAGAGAGAGAGAGAGAGAGAGACTGGGCTTAGGGTGTGTAGCTGCCCGCAGCCACATGTAAACTTTCAAATCCTCACAGCTGACTCCCAGTGACACACCTCCTCCTACAAGACCTCCTGATCCTTCCCAAACAGTTCCACCAAGTGGAGACTAAGTATGAAACCTATGAGCCGATGTGCTTTTTCTTTTTCCTTTTCTTCCCCCTTTTGGGAGCAATCTCTTGGTAGCCTAGTCCATTTGGCCAGTCTGGCTGGCCAATGAACCCCAGGAATCCATCCTTCCTGCATTTCGAGTGCTGGGATTACAAACATGTACCCTGCACCAGCTCTTTTTTAGATAGGTTCTGGAAACTGAGCTCAGGTCTGTATCACGCAAGCACTGTACCAACTGGGCCGTCTCCCAGCCCCAGAATGTTCAGTTTGGCTGTTAAAAAAGAAAGTAACAGCTGGGCGGTGGTGGCGCACGCCTGTAATCCCAGCACTTGGGAGGCAGAGGCAGGTGGATTTCTGAGTTCGAGGCCAGCCTGGTCTACAGAGTGAGTTCCAGGACAGCCAGGGCTACACAGAGAAACCCTGTCTCGAAAAACAAAAAACAAAAAACAAAAAACAAACAAACAAACAAACAAAAGAAAGTAATGATGATGGGTGTCTTAGGGTTTCTATTCCTGCACAAAACATCATGACTAAGAAGCAAGTTGGGGAGTAAAGGGTTTATTCAGCTTACACTTCCACATTGCTGTTCACCACTAAAGGAAGTCAGGACTAGAACTCACACAGGGCAGGAACTTGGAGGGAGGCAGGAGCTGATGCAGAAGTCATGGAGGGATGTTACTTACTGGATTGCTTCCCCTGGCTTGCTCAGCTTGTTTTCTTATAGAACCCAAGATTACCAGCCCAGGGATGGCACCACCTACAAAGGGCCCTCCCCCCCTTGATCATTAATTGAGAAAATGCCTTACAGCTGGATCTCATGGAGGCATTTCCTCAAGGGAGGCTCCTTTCTCTGTGACAAAGCCAGCTTCTGTCAACTTGACACACAAAACCAGCTAGTACAATGGGGGTAAAATGGTCCCAACATGCAGGAGGCTGAGGCAGGAGGACTTCCATGAGTCTCAAGCCAGGACCAAAACACCATTGTCTCAAAAGACAAAAATAAGTTGGGAATGGTGGTACATGCCTTTAATCTCAGCTCTCGGGAGGCAGAGGCAACTGGATATTTATAAGTTCCAGGCCAGTGGAATATACTTAGTGAGAACCTGTCTTAAAAAAAAAATCTCACCCAAACCAAAACCCCAAATAGCCTGGATGTTTCATTTCCAAGGTCATGATCAAAACTTAGTCAGGGGAGAAAGGAATTTTGTCTATATTTTAGGTCCTGGTCCCTCACTGAGGGAGGCTGTCAGGAACACTAGTGCAAGCATGAAGGACTTCCCACTGAGGAATTCTGCTTACTGGCTTGCTCACAAGATCCTGTTTAACTAGCTTTCTTACAGAGCCCAGGACCACCTGCCCAGGGGGATGACGCTGTCCACAGTGGGCAATACAGGCCAATCTGACCTAAGTAGCTCCTCAACAGGTCCTCCTTTCAGAGGCCCGGAGGCTGTGCCAAGACCACACACAGTTAAGGCTAACTAGCACAGTGAGTTCCAGGCCAGCCTGACTTTCATGAGTCTCTGTCTCAAATCCCTGCAAAAGCCAGGTGTGGTGGAGCAGGCCAGTAATCTCAGGGTCCATGTTGCTGTGCATTTGAGGCTAGCCTAGGCTACATATAGAGTGTGATCCTGTTCTCCAAAACCAAAACATTGGGGGTGGAGAGTTATCTCAGTAGTTAGGACACGTAGCAATTTTTCAGAGGGCCTGAGTTTGTTTCCTAGTACCCACATCAGGTGCCTAATAACCATCTTGGTTATGGTGGTTTGAACAGGAATGAACCCATAGATTCATGTGTGTCAATGCTTGGGAGTGGAACTCTTAGGAAGTGTGTGGCCTTGTTGGAAGAACTATGTCACTGTGAAGGAATACATACAGGGACACACACACACATACACACACACACACACACAAATACCCCCATCAATATACACACAAAAATAATAAAAATTAACCTTAAAAAACTAAAAAAATCCAAACATATAAACAAAGCTCAAAACTAAAAGACTTTATCATAGCAAGCTTTTTGTTATACTTTAGAGTATATACTTGTATAGCCAGTCACAGAGTGAAATTTCTGTTTCAAATCCAACTTCCTCCAGCATCTCTCCGGTCCCATGAGTCACTGTTTCAACCCATGGCAACTTTGTTACCTTGGAGCTAACACCCAAATCAGTGCTTTTCAACCTTTAGTGCAGTTCTTCACGTTGCCGTGACACCCAACCATAAAATTATTTTGTTGCTAATTTATAACTACAATTTTGCTACTGTTAAGAATTGTAATCTTGTTGGGCAGTGGTAATCCCAGCACTTGGGAGGCAGAGGCAGGCAGATTTCTGAGTTGGAGGCCAGCCTAGTCTACAGAGTGAGTTCCAGGACAGCCAGGGCTACACAGAGAAACCCTGTCTCAAGAAACCAAGAGAAAAAAAAAGGAATTGTAATGTTTTAAATATTTGATATCTGGGATATCTGATATGCAACCCCTGTGAAAGGGTCATTTGATGCCCCAAGGGGTGGAGACCCACAGGCCGAGAACCTTTGCCCTAGATCCTCACTTCCTACCCCATATCCAATGGGTTAAGAACACCCTGCCCCCCCCCCCCGCCCCCCCCCTTGCACAGTGCTCTGGGCTGGATGTTTTATGGCTCTCACTGGGGTTACAGAAGAGTTTTCCAGTCTCCTCCTGTGTTTCTCTGCTTCCAGCCCTGCTCTCCAGTGTCTGACTCTCCCATAGCAGCCAAAGACGTCCCCTCGTTCTGTGGGGTATCTGTGGATTCAGTCTTTGTCTTTTCTTTTAAGATATATTTATTTGATGTGCATCACTGTTCCACCTGCAGGTTTGCTTGTGTGAGGGCATCGGAACTGGAGCCACAGACAGCTGTGAGTTGCCATGTGGGCTCTGGGAACGGAAGCCTGATCCCCCAGCAGAGCAGCTAGTGCTCCCAACCGCAGAGCCATCTGTCTGTCTCTCTTGCCCTCTCTGTCTTTTCTTGATGTGGTTCATCAGCTCTGGGCTCCGCTCATCTCCATCTTCTGCTCCTATGTCCCGGGTACCAGAGCATTCCTGCCACATCCTCACTCTGGAGGAACAGACATTGGTGCTTTCTCAAAGTCTTGAGGTTTTGCCTTTTCACTGAGGCCTTTCCTATCTATCATCCATCTATGTATGTATGTATGTATGTATGTATCTATCTATCTATCTATGTAAGAATGAGACTGTGTCCACTATTATAGACCAGGATGGCCTAGAACTTAGAGAGTTCCACCTACTTCTGCCTCCTGAATTCAGTATTAAAGTTGTGCCACCTGCATGGTCTGATCATCCAGTTTTTTTTCTTTTTTCCCGAGACAGGGTTTCTCTGTGTAGCCCTGGCTGTCCTGGAACTCACTCTGTAGACCAGGCTGGCCTCGAACTCAGAAATCCGCCTACCTCTGCTTCCCAAGTGCTGGGATTACAGGCGTGTGCCACCACTGCCCGGTGATGATCCAGTTTTAACTGTGCTTTTCAAAGCTCTCCCCCTGCCAATCCACATCCCCTTCTGTGTCTTCCCCTTCTGTGTCTTCCCCATCCTTCCTCTCTACTGACAAACACAGTTTCCTTATTTATTTAGGCTGCTGGCTAATGTGCTTACCCCCCTCCCCACCATCTCCGGAATCTACCACTGTGTTACTGATGCTCAGGCAGGCTTAGGTCTTTCTTGTGTGTTTGCTTGTGAACCTAGCCTCTAACTGCTGAGCCATCTCTCCAGCCTCTGGCCTCCATCTTTTTATGTAGCTGAGGATGCCTGTGCTGGATTTTTTTTTTTTTAATGTCAACTTGATATAAAATAAAGTCATCAGAGAGGAGGGAATCTCAGTTAAGAAAATGCTCCATAAGATGGGGCTATAGGTAAGCTTGTGGGGCATTTTCTTAACTAGTGCTTGATGGGAGAGGGCCCAGACCATTGTGGCTTCTGGGTTGGTGGTTCTAGGTTCTTCTTATTTTTTGATTATTTTATGTATATAGATGTTTTGTTTGTACGTCTGAGTAGCACATACTTGCAATACCCACAGATACCACAAGAGGGCACCAAATCCCCAGGGATTACAGATGGTTGTAAACCAGCAGCTAGGTACTGGGGATTGAACCCAGGTTCTTAACCACTGAGCCATTGCTTCAGCTTTGTTGTTATTGCTTTGTTTGTTTTTTGAGACAGGATTTCTCTCTGTAGTCTTGGCTGCCTGAAACTCAGAGATGTACCTGCCTCTGCTTCCCAAGTGCTGGAATTAAAGGAGTAGGCCACCATGTAAGAGAGCAGATGAGCAAACCAGTAAGCAGCCCCGCTCCGCGGCCTCCCCATCAGCTCCTGCCTCTAGGTTCATGCTCAGTTTGAGTTCCTGTCCTGACTTCCTTTGATAATGAACAGTGCTGTGGAAGTGTAACATCGGTTAAATGTTTTCCTCCCTAAGTAGCTTTGGTCACGGTGGTTCATCACAGCGATAGGTAGAAACCCTAACTGAGACAATGACTTTGAACTTAAAAAAAATCTTTACTTGTATTGAGTATTGTGTATGTGTTTGTCCTGAGTTTACCTGTGCCGTGTGTGTAGTGCCTGCAGAGGCCACATGTCAGCTTCCCTGGATCTGGAGTCACAGGTGACTGTGAGCCCTTTGAATTGGGTGCTGGGAGCCCAGCTGAGGTTCCCTTAAAGAGCTGAGCCCGTCTCTGGGGAGCAGTTCCCTCAGTCTGGACCTCAGGCTTCTGATTCTCCGGCCTCTACTTTCTGAGTCCTGGGCTGACTGGCAGGCCTGCATCCAGTGTATATAGTCTTAAAAAAAAAGATTTATCCATTTATCTTTGGTATATAAGCACACTATACCTGTCTTCAGTCCAGGAGAGGGCATCGGATCCCATTATAGATGGTTGTGAGCCACCACGGGTTGCTGGGACTTGAACTCAGGACCTCTGGAAGAGCAGTCGGTGCTCTTAAGCGCTGAGCCATCTCTCCAGCCCCCAGCTTATGTAGTCTTCATGACTGAACCCAGGCTGAACCTTGGGCCCAGTGCACGGTAGGCAACTGTGCTATAGCAAAATCCAAATATTTCCGCATCATTTCGTATGGCTTGTAGTAAGGTCTTGAGAAATGCCAAGCACGTGACTTAAAGAACATCGTTTAGATAAATACCCCAGTGTCTGTGTGTAGGTATCAATCTTAGATTTTATTCATGTCTTATTTCTGGTTGTCTCAGACACTTCTTCCTGCTCCCAGGCTTACCAGTTAGCCGATGACATCACTGTCCTCACATAATCCCCACCCCGTGTCTCTGAGACAGTGTCAGTGTGTCTGCCACCCCATATCCTGTCTCACATGCTATACTCCTCACCTAAGGACTGTGGTCACACATTCTGGGCCCAAAACTCAAGGACACACACTTGAATTCTCAAGTGACATTCCCTTGTGTCCTAGATTTGGTAACTCCTGAATTACCATGGCCTTTTTTTTTTTTAAAGATTTATTTATTTATTTATTTATTTATTTAATGTAAGTACATCAGACACTCCTGAAGAGGGTGTCAAATCTTGTTATGGATGGTTGTGAGCCACCATGTGGTTGCTGGGATTTGAACTCAGGACCTTTGGAAGAACAGTCGGTGCTCTTAACCACTGAGCCATCTCTCCAGCCCTACCATGGCCTTTTTATTCTGGGGTTAACCCAACTCCAAGTTCAGTTTGGAGGACACCCTTATGTCTTTCTCCTTTCTTTGGTTTTTTAGATTTGGTTTTTTTCGAGACAGGGTTTCTCTGTATAGCCCTGGCTGTTCTGGAACTCACTCTGTAGACCAGGCTGGCCTTGAACTCAGAAATCCTCCTGCCTCTGCCTCCCAGAGTGCTGGGATTACAGGCGTGCACCACCACCGCCCGGCCTGTCTTTTTCCTTTTTGTATCCCCTGGAAATCCAGCTGTAACCTGTTTAGATCAACCCAAGAGGAATTTAGAATTTCAGGGTCTAAAGGCAGTCTTAGATCAGGCGCACTTCCAGAGGCGGCCACACGATGGCAGCACAGACCGGGTTTGGAGACTGGACGCCTGCTGCCTGAACCTAGCGTTCAGCTGATAATTACTGGGGCTCCAAGGTGTGTGACAGTCCTCTCTCTAAGGCTGGGGGACTTTAGGGCTGGCCCAGGGGCATCAAGTATGAGGCTGTGTGTCTGTGACTCGACCAGGAAAGGGCCTACCATGGAGTTGAGACAAATATCCACAAATACCGATTGTACTGTCGTTCTCACTCCCTGTGGTTTTCCTGTGTATGTATGTATGTATGTATGTATGTATGTATGTATGTATGTATGTGTATGTATGTATGTATGTATATGTATGATGATTTCAGGTTCATGCACATTCTCTTCCTTTCTAGAATTCTGTGGCTGAGCATGGGACAGGAGGATGCCCCGAGAGTCAGATGGCCCTGCTCCCATCTAAGGCCCTTTCTGTTCATTTCTCTCGTCAGTAGGAACAATTCAGCTTAGCAATTCCTGCTCAGCAGGTGAGGATGTTTGGCATCAAGCTTGGGGATCAGAGTTCGATTCCACCGCTGAACATGAAGAAAAAGAACACACACGCACGCACGCACGCACGCACGCACGCTCGCACGCTCGCACGCACGCACGCCCGTCCGCACGCACGCCCGTCCGCACATGCACACGCTATAATGAAAACGTAGGAACATTTCTTGTCGAGTGGCCTGGGATAAGCATTTTGTGCCTCTGGGGGCAGCTTCCCCCCTGTGCAGGGAGGGGTCCCTCCGCTGGAGGTCGGCTGACAAATGGCCCTGCAGCGGCCAGCATCTCGCAGCTGTTACTTCTGAGTCTCCAGCGTTGATGAGTAACCTCTTACCTGAGGTTGGAAGGCAGTTATGATGCCGCAGGGCCAGCAGGGGGAGCTGTGCTCTCGGGACCTGGCACTGGGTTCTCCAGTGGGGCTGTCTTAGCCCGAGTGGACCTCGGCAGGTTCGACTGGGATGCAGTGGGTAGCGTCTGTGGGTGTTGACACAGTTGGCAACTGCTGGCCAGTGTTCTGGGTGGCGATTGTGGGTTTACCCGTAATCCCGAACTCCTCTAGTGTTTAAGTATCTGCCAAGTGTCAGGCACTGTGCTGCGAACGACGTTGTTAACAGGTGCACGTCCCGTTCGTTCCATGGTTGTAGGTCCAGGTGACAGGAATTAGTTGGGGCTCTGAGGGAGTTCAGGGGAGGGGCAAGGTAAGGTGACAACCAGGA
Organism: Apodemus sylvaticus; assembly: GCF_947179515.1. NCBI lineage: Eukaryota > Metazoa > Chordata > Mammalia > Rodentia > Muridae > Apodemus > Apodemus sylvaticus. The sequence continues at coordinate 22,686,545 of NC_067481.1, forward strand.
AGGCTCGGGAGCCTGGGGTGGCAGGACTGTATGGGAGCTGAAGTGAACAAGAGATTCGTAGGTCCCTTCTCCTCAGGCTCTGGCCTGGGGCATGTGGAAATCGCTCAGACTCTAGGACTAAGGCACCGCAGACTGAGTGTGCGTGTGAGTGTGTAAAGGGGTGGGTAGATACCAGGCCCGGGAGGAGCAGGCTCCTAGGGGCTCAGCCCCAAGTACGGGAAGGCATCGTGTCCCCTCTGTGAAGGTCGTTGGGCTGTGTGGGAAAGGAGGGACACTCCTGTCCCTCCCAGGGGAGACTAGACAGAAGTCATCTGCCGGAGTCCAGGTGAGCAGAGAGAAGGGTGTGGTGGGGTGTGGGTGTCGGTGTGGGTGGGGGGCGTGTCATCTTATATGTCCTGCATGCAGGTCAAAGAGCAGGATTTGAGGGCCCCTGGATTAGTGGAAACCATTTCAGGCCACTTATCAGATGGGAAACTGAGGAAGGGGGGGGTCCACTCTTCCAGAGTGGCAGTTCTTGCTGGCACATTTTTTTTTTTTTAAAGATTTATTTCTGAGTACACTATAGCTATTTCCAGAAACACCAGAAGAGGGCATCAGATTCTTTTACAGTTATCATGTGGTTGCTGGGAATTGAACTCAGGACCTTTGGAAGAGCAGTCAGTGCTCTTAACCACTGAGCCATCTCTCCAGCCCTTGCTGACACATCTTAAAAATGCAGGCACAGACTCCTAGGAGCTGGTCCGGAAGTTGTCCACCAGTGTCAACCTCTCCTAGTACCTGCTAATGCTGAGCACTTCTGGCCCAGTCTCTCTCCCATGAACAGCACTGAGATCGGTAGACCTCTCGCTTGACTGTGTGTGTGTGTGTGTAAAAACAATCCCATCTGTCTTTCCTCAGGCGATGACCATCTTATTTCTTGAGGTAAGGTTACTCACTGGCCTGTGACTCGTGAGTAGGCTGGCCGGCCATTGGGCCCAAGGAGTCCACCTGTCTCGGCCTCCTCAGCATTGGGATGGATTTCAAGTGACTTCAAGCCCCACCCCTGGCTTTCTGAATGGAGGTTCTGAGAACCTTGGCAAACCCCAGGCCTCATGGCTAGCAGGATTCACACCCAGAGCCTGATTCTGAAGTGCTCTCCTGCTTGGAAGGCCACCTCTGCTGGCTGGGCAGGGTGAGGGCTGACCTGGGGGCAGGAGTGGAGTTCTGCCTGTGTGTACCCCGAGTGCTAGAGGAGCCTGTGGTCTGGGAGGCTGCAGCTCAGCCATCAGAGCTGCAGTCGCTGAGTGAGTGGTCCTGAAGCCTCCAGCACATCCTGCCTCTTCCTAAAACAGTGGTTTCCCCATAACCCTGGAGCTGGGACAGAACCCTTCCACCTGGTGCATTTTCCAGCTCTGGAACCTCAGTTTACCTCAGCCTCCTTTTTCTCCAGCCTCAGTTACCCCTTCTCTGTGCCACCCTGTGTCCCTGCTCTTGGTCCCCTTTCAGCAACATGCTGTCACATGTCACCCCCGGCCTCTGTAGGGGCCGTGTCCCCTGTGTCTTTGCCTGGTTGATCTACTCATTGGTTTGAAAACCTCCTGTGACACCAGCAAGGTGAGTGGCCACAGTGCTGTCTGATAATGCTCTCCATCCCCCTAAATATGCCTTATTTCCCCTTGGAGTCCTGTCTGGGTATTTTTCCTCCTACCAGGCAGGTGCTGGGTTGGGACCACATTGTCCTTTTCTAGGGTGTTTCTCCTACATCTAGCAGAGCATCTTGGGTAGTGCTAAAGTGGTGTGGGGTGGCTAATCTTAGTTGCTACCTTGACACTGGGGTGGCTAATCTTAGTTGCTACCTTGACACACCTGGGAAGAAGGAGCCTCAATTGAGGAGTTGCCTCCATCAGAAAGGCCTGTCTGTGCCTGCTTTTGTGGACCCTTGAGGGGATGTTCCACTAAGGGCTGAGCGCCTAGATGCGCTTTCTGAAATGACCACCAGGTGGCAGCAGAGGCCAAGAACCGGCGATCAGACCAGATGCTCCATCTGCCGGCAGGGGGCGCTACTGCCTTTCAGACGCAGAGAACCTAGGGGACCTGCTGTGGGAGCAAGGGAGGCTCAGGCCAAGGGAAGGTTGAGTTTCTTTTGCCAGGCAGTCAGGTGAGAAGCCTGGGCGATCCCTTACTCGCCTCATTTGTGCAGAGTGGTGAGTCCTGCTTTATGGACCCCACAGGCCGACTGTGAAGGGTGCTCTGCCTTCCAGGCATGAAAGATCACTGGGAATGAACTGTGAGGCTGTGGCCCAATAAGGCTTTGCTAATGGACACCTGCATTTGAATTCCATACAATTTTCCCAGGTCACAAAAATATCTTGAGTTCAGAATGTAGCTAAGTGGTAGATTACTTGCCCAGCATGCTAAAGGCCTCAGCATAACAAAACCAGAAACAAATGTCCCCAAATCGGAAAATATTGTTCCTTTGATGTTTTAAGAGAATGACTGGCTGGTGTTGGCGTATTCAAGGTACTAATCTGCGTTCAGGGGACGGAGCAGGCAGGTAGGAAGTTTGGGGCTAGCTGGGGGCAACAGAATACCTTGTTCTCAATAAACCAGGCAAAAGAAAACGCTCAAACAAAAACTGGGCTTATTGGTAATTTCCTGTAGCTGGCAGAACTTGAGAGGCTTAGCTGGAGCAGGAAGATCTCCTGAGTTCGAGGCCAGCCTGAACAGTACAGCAAACACCCTTATCCCCTTTTAAAAGATAAACTCTCTAAAATGTAAAAAAAAAATGTTGTATTCATTTATTTTTACATATATAGATGCTTTGCCTGCAGGTATGTCTATGCCCTAGGAGGCCAGAAAGGCGTGTCAGATCCCCTGGAACAGGCGTTACAGACAGTTGTAAGCTGCTGTGTGGGTACTGGGAATAGAGCCGGGGTCCTCTGGAAGAGCAGACAGTGCTCTTCTTAACTGCTGAGCTATCTCTCTAGTTCTGCAAAAATGATTTTTAGCCATAGGGTGACCTTGGCCCCATGAAGACCGAGACCAGGGCTGGACTCTCTGTAGGTGCTCAACTAGGCAGTGCCGATTGTCCCAGCCCGGCCCCGCCCCGGCCCTCCCCCCCCCCCCCCCCAAGGCCTCCTGAGCCTGCAGTGGTCGGATTGCTGTTCTCAAATGCAGGAGATTTTGCTGCTTCACTCATTCATCTGCCTCTACTTCCCCAGTTCTGGGAGGACAGGTGTGTCCTCATGCAAGGTTTCGGGTGGTGTTGGGGAGCACCAGGAAATGGAAGACAGTTGGTTACCAACTGAGCGACATCCCCGTCTGAGTTCATGAGTTTTGATGATAGTTCACACCTAGGGAATCTTCACGACAGCCCAGGCGCAGTCAGTCTTGATTAAAAATACAAATGAAACCCAAACAAAATCTCTCAGAGGTAAAATGGGTGCAGTGTGCCACTCCCAGGGCGAGCGCTGGGCAGATCTGTGTCAGTGCTGCTTGGGGACCTTGGTGAAGCGGGGCACAGTGTGGTCTGTGGGATGGAAACTGACAAATGGCGGAAGAGCTGAGTTGTGGCTGCATCCTGGCCCCTGGACCCTTCAGCCCCGTCTTGCTCTGCCTGTCTCCGTCTCTCGAGTTCGTTCCCTGCACTTGCTCCACTCCCAGCCACTCCGGATGCGAACTGAGCCGGCAGCCTCAGCGTCTCCAGCTTTGCTGGCCTGAAATGCAGTCTCAGGTTCAGCCACCGGGAGAGGCCGAGCAGCGCTAGCCTGCCTCTTCCCTCTGAGTGCCGGCTGCCCTTTCTCCTTCCTTGACGCTCTGAGGGCGTCTGGAAGGCAGAAGTTGAGTCTCAAGTATCCTCTTTAGGACCTCCATCTTTCTGCCCCAGGAGAGCCAAAGATGGATTCATAGAAGAAGGAAGGGCAAAGGGAGACTAGAGTTTTTTGGGGAGGGAAAAAGGAGCTTGTGGGAAGAAGGGGCCAGAGGCAGGTGGGTTAAACTTGTGGAGTCTAGTCCATTCACTGAGATGGCTTCTCCCCAAATTGACTCAAGGAGTCTGGGCTCATTCGTGCGTATTTACATATATTTACATACATTTCCATACATGCATGTTCTATTACCCTCAAGATTCCTAACCCCTTCTCTGGGCTCCCAGAGCAGCAGGTTGGATCTGGGGGGAGACTGACAGGACCCAGGACTGGGGCACTGGGAATGAGCCCGGGCCACAGCTCTCCATCCTGGGAGCTAAGCTGGCAACGACCAGCGACCAGCGCTTTCCTTCTTGGGTGACTCTCCCAGCCCACACAGGGCTGGCTGGGGCAGCCTGGCTGGCTCTAGGCCGGTTCCTCTTGCCGGGGGGCGTGTTCCTCTGGGCTCCCCCTTTCCTCTGCACTCCCATTCCTGTCCACACACAGCTGTTCTTGTGGTAGGATGTCTACACAATGAGACGAAATGTCGACCTCGAAGATATGAGAGCCCTCTGTGTATGAATTTGGTTCCACAAAACACAAAAGCAGGAGCCGTGAGCCTAGGCTGTCAGAAGTCCTGTTATGGGGCTGGAGAGTTGGCTCAGTGGTTAAGAGCACTGACTGCTTTTCCGAAGGTCCTGAGTTCAAATCCCAGCACCCACATGGCGGCTCACAATCATCTGTAATGAGATCTGATGCCCTCTTCTGGTGTGTCTGAAGACAGCTATAGTGTACTTACATATAATAAATAAATAAATCTTAAAAACAATTGCTTAGAAGCTCTCTGTCTCCCACCTACCCTTTCGACTACCCCACTCGTGAGAGGTCTTGAGTTTCTTCTGTGTCTACTTTCTTTGCCAGCTAGACTGTGAAGTGGCCTAGGGCTGTGTTACCCTTGTGCCCTCTGGGATGGGATCTGAACACAGAGACTCCTCAACATCCCTAGGGAACTTCACCTACCTAGAGGACACGTTCTCCTGTCCTCTGAAGGCCAGAAGTGGGGCAACAGAGTCAGAGGAGGGAGGGCTAACGGGGTTGCCTGGACAGGCTTCTCCGTATCTGGGTCCTTGCCAGGCTGCTCCTTGTCGTGTTGATGCCCTGGCCTCTCTTCCTGCCTTGTCTACCGCAGACAGTACTTCCTATGGTCTGTGGGTTTCCCAGAAGCCTGACTCCTTCCAGAGCCCTGTCTTCGTATCTGGGGAGGAGGAGACAGGGGCCTGGCTGTTTTGGACTTGTTGGCTTGGGCCCAACTTACCCCTGCCACTGCTTGCCCTGAGAGTCAGGGCCTCCTGGCTGCCCTGGTTCCAGGGCCCTGTCACCGGCACGGAGCCCTTCTCTGACCCGAGACTTCCTGTCACTGGAGCAAGGGTCTCTGATCTCTGTGTCACTCTTTTGTGAGTAGGAGAAAAATTCAGGCAGTTGTGGGGTCCGCCAGACAAGCTGGGGGTGTGTGTGGGGGTCCCCATGGGAGATCTTAGGGCCTGTCTGAGAGGTATGGTTAGTGGGGACCAGCAGGCTGTCACTTTTAACAGACAGGTGTATGGTGGTGATGTCCTCCAAAGCTCTGTCTCCAGGTTCCCCTGGGAGGCATCTGGAAGGGGTGGGGAGAGTCAGGGAGAGCCCAGAGCCTAAGTTTGAGCCAATTGGATTCTAACCTGATGCAGGCCTGTCGCTCTCCCTTGCCTCAGTTTACCCTCTTGTCAGTGAATTCTCCCCACAGGTCTGAGCGACATCCCCCAACAGTGGTTTACACTTCGGTCAAGGGGGCCTGTTGGGTTAGGAGACCCCCTCCTGCCTCATCAGCTGAGACCAGAACTTGGTGTTGATCAGCAAGCGCCCGAGATGCTTTTGGTTACGTTTCTAAATATTAGAGGACAGCTCCTGCAAGTCTGCCATTTTAGCTCTTGCGTGCACATCTTATAACTCTGGAGTCCCAGCTAGCTGCCAGGGGCCAGGGCTTCATTTTCTATGCCTCTCTCTTCTGGAGGCCCAGCTCTGGGGGTTGGGGGTGGGGCACTGGGCTCCCTCCATCCTGGGGCCTGTTCCTATCTGGGACTCTTGGGGCCCAGGATTAGCCCTGAGCAAGCCCCCTCCCCCCTCCCCAGCCTCACTCATCCCTCTCTTTTGTTTTGCCAACATTAGGCTGTGGAAGGGCAGGTCTGAATCAGACTGGAATGAGCTCATGTGTTTACTCAAAGCAGAGGATTGGGTCTTGGCATTTCCTGGGGGATGGGATGAGAAGGGTGGGGGGGGGATCATGCTTGAGTTGGAGGAGGGACCTCTCTTGCCCTCCCTGCTGTGGTGACCACCATTCACCGTGTCTCAGGCTGCCTGCAGGGCCCAGGAGACTAGACTCCATCTTACCTCTAGAATGCCCACACCAATGGCACTGCTTGGCCACAACCTGAGTTCCTTAATTCCCTTGACCCCTTTGATTTAAACTGTGGCTTCTCCCCAACTCCCAGACCATTCCTGCTCCATCAGCGCGGGGGTGGGAGGTGGGGGGTGGGGGGTGGGGAGTTGGCGCTGTGCTGCCTGCAGGCCAGCGGCCTCCTGGCCTCCTGCATCAGATTGTGTGCTCTCAGATGTTAGACAGAGCCTCTCTTGATACTTCTCCTGCCTCTAGCCTGCCTGGGGTTCAGCACCAGCGCCATTGCTGGTTGGCTCAGGCTGTGACAGCGACCTGGTGGGCTCCTCTGGGTTATTGCTGGGTTGGGGAGAAAGGGTAGGTTCTGCCTCAGGGTCAGTGGAGCAGGAGACTCTTCCCTCTAATATTCACCCTAGCCCTGGCCCCTTGTCCAGTACTTTGTCACACCCTTGCCAGCTGGGCCCAGAGAGAGGGAGCTAGCCTGTACTGCCAGGGGCTTCAAGGCTGATCACAATTCTGTGTCTTGAACATCATCCTGCCATCCCTTCGAACAGACTTGTCCAGTTCACGACAGGAAAACGGAGCAAGAAAATTTCCTCAAGAACTGTCTAGTACTACAGCTCCTGATACTTCACAGGTGGAGAAACTGAGGCCTAAGTAGGGGCAGTGATCAGCCCAAAGCCACGCACGGGTCCGGATCTGGATCTCACGTCTGGGACCCACCTAGATCCAGGAACTGGGTCCTAGGTGGCCTGAACTGGCTGAGGTGTGCAGTCAGTCAGTCCTAGCGTGGGGACAAACTTCTCAGTGGCCCACTCCCACCAGATCTCTTGGGACTGTTCCAGCCCAGCCCAGCAGCAGAGAGCTGCCCTTCCCCCACCACTTGACCCAGTCCGGTTCTCTCCCTAGAGCCAACCAAGGTTAGGAGCAAGTCTGAATCGGCCCTGGGAGCTTCGAGTCCCAGCTGGCCCTCCCTGCCCCGGGGCTCAGGGATCGGGAGGTGAGCTCCACACCCCAAATCCTTCTGCCTTCCTTCCCCACCCACACTTCTGCCTGGGGCCCAAACATGGCAGAGCGCCAGGGAGCCAGGGAGCCGGCCCTCACCCTCTGGCCTTGGTAACCGAGGCACAACACCCAACACTGGAGACTGTTTGTCCTGCCAACGCCACACCCAACCAACCTAGGCCTGCAGTTCAGTCTGCTGGGGAAGAGGCCTAGCTCAGGGTGGGATAGGGAAGCTTTGGACTCCACGGCCTGGAGACTCTTAACCCCCTACCACACTCTCCAGGCGCCTCCAGCTTAGAATACCTGGCTGTGGTCTCAGCCACTCGGCCCTTACGCCAGCCCCAGCCTCCAGCCCTGAATCCCTGGTAGAGCTGAAGGGACAAGGGCCTGAATGGAGGGTCAAAGGGTGACCCTTAGCAGAGGAGCAGAGGCCAGAGAGGAGAAGACCAGTGAGCCACAGCAGGGAGGGTCTCAGGGAGGGAAACCATGGCCTCTTTCTCTCCACAGGCAGGAGACAGAAGGGAGCTTGGCTTTTTCAGTCCTGGAGGGCTTTGCTAGGGAGGAAAGGACTGGTCTAACCTGGAACCATGGGCTGGCTGTGTGGACAAGGTGGTAGGATGTGGTACTTGGGGAGTCTGGGGTGGCACAGATAAGAGGGTAGTGTTTCCAGCCTTCGCTGGCCTGTGGCATTCACAAACTAAGGCTTGGGGTTGTGGGGAGAGAGAAAGGCTGGTGGGAACTCTCTCCTGAGGAGCTGTCTCTGTCCTAGAAAGAACAAGGGTCCTGGCTTTCAGGCTGAACCTGGGCTGAGGGAGTGAGGTTGAGCTACCTCCAGTGCTCCTGTCCTAGGAGACAGCATGGAGGAGCTCACAGGGCCCTGTCTGCAGCGAGGGTTAAGAAGACTTGGCCAGTACTTCGGTTTTGTTTGAGAAAGGGTTTCCCTGTACAACAAGCCCTGGCTATCCTGGACTTGCTTTTGTAGACCAGGCTGGCCTCTCACAGAGATCTGCCTGCCTTTGCCTCCCTAGTGTTGGGATTAATGGTGGGCACCACACTGCCTGGCTTCATATTTCAGTTCTTCAGGAAAGGTGGAGAGACAGAACCTTTTTTGTGATTTTAATTTCCTTTTCTTTTTCTTTCCTTCTTTCCGCTCCCTCCCTCCCCCACCTCTCTCTTTCTTTCTGTCTTTCTTTCAAAGCCCTGGCTGTTCTGGAATTCATTGTGTGGCCCCTGCTAGCCTCAAACTTGGGGTGATCCCCCTGCCTCAGCCTTCTGAGTCTGGGATTACAGATGAGAGAGTTTGTACTAGGCTCAGCCCTCCTTCTGACTGGCAGGGCCCCGGGCTCCCCTCTAAGTTTCCAGGCCCACTCAAAGTCATGAGCAGTTTGTAGCTGCCTGTTCAAAGATTCTGGGTTGCTGGGTGGTGGTGGCACACGCCTGTAATCCCAGCACTTGGGAGGCAGAGGCAGGCAGATTTCTGAGTTCGAGGCCAGCCTGGTCTACAAAGTGAGTTCCAGGACAGCCAGGGCTAAACAGAGAAACCCTGTCTCAAAACCAAACCAAACCAAACCAAAAAGATTCTGGGTTAAGTCTCGGCCCCCAGGGTTACATAGCTCAGTTCTGCAAGGAAAACACCATAGGCAAAATGCTCCCCAGCTCCCTGTCCACAGAGCAGGGTCCGAGGCTCAGAGAAGGCTGAGGAGAGGGAGTAAGGGCTCAGTGACTGTCTCTCAGGGGCCTCTAGCTCTGCTGATGTATGTGTGTGTGTGTGTGTATGAGAAGTGCATATACAGCCCAGTACAGTGCAGAAGGGTACACTGGACAGTGTCCCTCCGCCCTCTCCCCAGGATCACAGCTAGGTGGGTACTGAGGGCCCTCAGTCCCAATCCCAGGCCCGGTCCCCTGCCAGGCTCTGGCTCGCTCTGGAGGAACTTTGGGCAGGGTGTGGTGGGAGAAACTTGAACTGCTGAGGTTGCAGCTCCACAGACCCACACCACCCAGGCTGAGTCAGCTCACTGGCGGGAGCCAGGGGGGCGGCAGCTTTCCCAGGGCCAGCCTGGGCGAGTCTGCATTCCTCCCCGGGAGAGCGTCTGGGCTTGGCAGGGCCAGGTGTGTTGTGCCTCTCCCAGCCGCGCCTGCCACCCGCACCTGAGCCAGCTCAGCGCTCAGGCTTTGTTCCGGATTCACCTGGCAGCTGCCTGGAACTGGGTGTGGGAACTGCCTGCCTTGCATGTCCTTGTGGGGTGGGGTGCGGGCTCAGGGGTGGGCAGCGTGCTGGAGCCCCAGTTCCCACAGGATCGGGGACAGTGGCAGAGGGAGGCAGGATTTCAGTCCCTGCCCACCCCTTTTGCCCCTGCAATTGAAGGCCTGGAGTTTGAGGGGCAACACAGCATGGTTGGGGGCTTTGCCCTTGCTGGTGGCTGAGGGCAGAAATCTGGGTGTCCTGTGAGCTGTGGTTGTGGTGGGGGCCCTGCAGAGGCTGGGACACAGCAGGGAGGCACGTTGTGCTTGCTGTCCTGCTGCTTGGAGCCCTTTGTTTGGGGTGCCAGGTGGGGTGCTGGGGCAGAGGGCAGGAGTGGGATCCTTTTCCCGGGTAGATACCCAGTTCTGGAGATTGTCTGAGACAACCACCACCCTGGCCCTGCTCCTCCAGGTCCCAGCTGGGCTGTTTGCATTGCCACCTGGGACTGTGAAGGGATCTACATAGGACATAGGTCAAGCCAGGCAGTAATAGTGCATGCCTTTAATCCCAGCACTTGGGACGCAGAGGCAGGTGGATTTCTGAGTTAGAGGCCAGGCTGGTCTACAGAGTGAGTTCCAGGACAGCTAGGGATACACAGAGAAACCCTGTCTTGAAAAACAAAACAAAACAAAACAAAACAAAAAGAATATGGGTCAAGGTTGGCTCTCCTTGATGGTAGAGTCTTCCCACAATCCACTTCTTTCTGGGTCTCATTCTCTTTCCTGTAGAATGAGTATAGGAGCCCTTTACCTTGCTAACGTCATTGGGTAGAATGTGATTCCCACCATCCCCCGTTTCCCATGATTCTATGAACTGAACTCAGGGCCTAGCTATGTATTCTAAGCAAGTGTGTACTATTGAGTGACATTCCCAGCCCAGAATGTGTGTTTAGGACCTGATAGGGTATCCTGAGACCACCTTCCCCACCTGGGACCCTGGGGAGCTTCATGTTGTCCTCTGTGGCCTGGATATACTCCCAGGTGGCATTGGGCAGGGAACGTCAAGTCTGGGACGTGGGGACCTTACCTTGTATTCAAGTTTTTCCTTGATGCCTTTGCTGGAGCCCACATTTCAGTCTGTCTGTTTGTGGCCATAGGATGTCCCCTCACTGTGCTGACATCTCTTTCCTAGGCCTCAGCAGTTTGGGTCGCAACCTGTTTGGTCTGGGCTGGATGCCTTCATTAGACTCATTCGAACTGCTTCTTGGGAACCCCGTGGGTCCTGGTTGGGCCCAGGACAGCTTGGGCTCAGAAGACACTTCTCAGGTCTTGGTGGGAACTGACAGGGCTGGCTCTGGGCCGAAGGTGGGCGTGGGAATTCTGTCCTGGACGAGAGGTCAGGAAAAGGTGATTGCAGGGTACGGGGTGGGGAGAGATGTGGGGTATCGCACTGGGACGTTGGGCCTCCGATGTCTAGCACTGCCTCTGTTGTGAGGACTGTAGGCTGCCTGGCTGGGCCTGGGTGGGGTGGGGAAACAGAGTAGGTACAATTCCTGGGCCCACCCAACCCATTGCTGGGCAGGGGAACAGAACCAGCCTGAGATATCCAAACTGGGCATGGAGTCCTCAGCAACTTTGGAGGACAGCATTCCTTCCCCAGAGTTTCTTTGGCCAAACTTCAAGAGGCATTCTAGAATGATCTTGGTTCTGGGACATCTCTAGGGACTGGCTTCCTCCCCTCTCTCTTGTCCTGTGTCTAGCTGGGGTGGAGGAGGATCATCTGTCCTGGAGTGCTACAGCTCGGACAGCCTCGCTCTGTGTCCTGTCCTGATGTCCTGATGCTGAGACTGGTTGAACATATACGTATGCATACATGCGTGTGTACATTCCTGTGAGTGTGTGTGCAGTGGGGGGAGGGCAGAAGGGCTACCGTGTACATTCAGACTGTGATCTCTACAGTTGGAGGTCTGGACTGCAAAGGATTCTGGGAACTGTTCCTGAGAGCCAGGTCTAGGGTAGTCTGGGAAATTGAGGGAACAGGAGAGGGCAGGCTGGAAGGGCGTGGCAGCTGCTGGGAGGTACAGGCCTGGTGCTCTCTGCCCTCCCCCAGGCAGGGCTGGGCCCTCTCGGTAAAGCCAGCACTCAGCCTTCCTCTGGCTGTCCCCAGCTCTGCCGTCAAGCACCCCCCTTCCTGCTTGCTCCGAGGAGGCACGCATACCCCCTTGTTTTTTGTTGGGTTACAACCAATCAGCCCATCTAGGAAAGGCTTCGGGGGGGGGGGGGGACACCAACCCTTAGCTTCTCAGAATCTTGACACTGGGAAACCATCAGTTCTTTGTACAGACAAAGCTTTTGTCACCCCACGGTGGGGGGGGGGGACCTCATTCTGAGGAGTTAGGGAAGGACACGGCCTGTGGGAGGACTAGTGGGTGGATTTCTAGGTCGGCCAGGCTCCCCAGGTGATGGCTGAGGACCACGGTGAGCGCTGTAGATTCTGGGTCCCTGTTTGGCCACCTCTGAAGGAAGCATGTCCTGTACCTGTAACCTTTAGGATCCAGGCCACTTTCCCTTCTAGGGTCCCTGGCAGGTTTGCCCCACCCACCTCTCTAGGCTGAGCATCCATCTTTGTCTCCCTTCCTCCGGCTTGTCTCTCTCTTCCCAGAGAATGTGAGGTCATTGTGTGCCCCTGGCCTTCACATATGACAGTCATACCTGTGTGGACAGTCAGTGTCTACTGTGACTCTGGTTTGTGTTGTGCCTCTATCTGTCCTGCCTCCTGGCTGGCCCAGGATGCTTAGACACCCCCGTGGTTTAACCCACTCAGGCCTTTGGTGTCTTCTGGGAAGATTCTAGAAATCTCTCCCAGGATCACGGACTGTTCAGGCTTGTCCAGGGATAGCCCTGTGAGAGTGTAAGGGTTTTTGGGACGATAGTGGCAATGGTGGCTTTGTGTGAGTGTGAGCGAGTGTGTAATGTGGCAAGTGAAGAGGCTGTAGGACTGCAAGCACTGACAAGTGTGCAGTGCAAAAGTGTGTACACGTGAGATGAGTGTGACTATGTGTCAGTGTGAGGCCGTGCGCGCATGTGTCATCTCGCGTGTGAGCTATGGACATGTGTTTAAGTTATCAAGTGTGGCCCAGAGGATGTGGGATTGTGAGGTTTATGTCTGTGTGTCACGTGTGTGCATGTACATGTGAGCTAGTACAAGGGCATGCGATTATACTTGAATGATGTTGAATGTGTGAGTCCAATGGGAACTGTGTGCAAATGTATGTGCGGGCTATGTAGGTGTGAAAATGTGTGTAAGTTCTGTGAACGTGAGTTGTTTGTGCACTTGTGTGACCTAGCCACTTGCTTTGGGGAAGGGCTGAACGCGGGCTCAGGCCTTCCCCTCCTCACACAGCCAACGTAAGTGAAACCCAGAGAGTCTCTCTGTGAATTCTGGGAAGTTCTGGGGGACTCGAGGCTCTGCCCCACAGGGGAGTTTCCACATTTCAGGGAGAACTTGGAGGCCTTTCACTCATTTTCTTTCTTTTTAAAAAAAGTAACATGGAAAAGAAAACTAACGTGGGAGGGAGTCAAAATAATACTGACAAAACGTATGTAGGATTTAAGACGGAATCACAGGACCCTGCACTAGCACGCATTCTTTTTTTTTTTTTGGTTTTTTTTTGAGACAGGGTTTCTCTGTGTAGCCCTGGCTGTCCTGGAGCTCTGTAGAGCAGGCTGGCCTCAGTGCTGAGATTAAAGGCGTGCGCCACCACCGCCTGGCTGCTAGCACACATTCTGAAATATATGTGCACATCTTACACATGACACACAGGCACATACCTCACAGACATAGAATCTACTATGAGATATCAGACACTCAACTTTAAAAATTAATTTAATTTGAAATCACATGAATGTGTGTGTAGCTGTGTGTCTGTCGTCTGTCTGTCTGTCTGTCTGTCTGTCTTGTGTGGGAATGTGCACATGAAGTGCCCACAGAGGCTAGACGTGTTGAATTCCCTGGAAGGAGCTGACTTCCAGGTCACTGTGAGCTGCCTAACATGGGTGTTAGGCACTGAACTTGGGTCCCCTGGAAGGAAAATACATGCTCTTAACTGCTGAGCCATCTCACCAGGACCTTAGACACTAAATCTTTTGACATGGGTCCTTCCCATGTCCTCACGGCCCTGGAGTCCACTGAGCAGAAGCCATTTCCAGGTCTACGAGCAAAACAACTGCAACGTCTGTTCAGGCAGCCCCGAGTAGCTCAGTGCTGCCCTCTGCAGGCGCAGGGTCAGGGCTTCGTGCCTCTCCGCTCCAAACTGGGAGAGAAAGAACCAATCCCGTTCACTCGGTGAGACCCTCTTGCTGTTCACCCACACATGCAGAACATGCGTGGATTTGCATGTAGGGTATTCATACAGGCGTGCACATAGCCCTTTCTTTTATTGGTTTGTATCGGGTTCCCAGTTGGGGGTTGTATGCACAGCACACTAACAGTAGCTGCTGTTGTTAAAGAGCAGGAAGAGGGTACTCCTCATGAAGAATAGGGACTAACCCAGGGACCCCCAAACTCGTGGCAGGGGAAGAAGCTAGCCTTGGGGTGAGCAGTTTCATAGAGGGCCTAAGGGTTAGGAAGGAAGGACTGACAAGTGTGGCACAATAGACACAGTGGCCCAACTGGGCTTGGTGCAGTGGAGAGTAGGGGGGCATACTAGGGAGCAGTATACAGAGGGAGGTGAGCTGACCCAGACTCCAGGGAAGGGGTCTGAAGAGGCAGTTGGCAGATAGGTGGTCCAGCATCCTGAATTTCTCCTCCCCATCCCCCACCCCCGTCTTTGAGCGAGGGTGCAGTACCGAAAATGGCCAGCAGAGGGTGCTCTAGCTACAGGATTGAAGCTGAGGTTGCTCTTTGTAATGAGTTCTTTCCAAGAATGGAGAGAAGCTGGAGTCTAGAACCCTTACAGGGAGGCCGTATGGTTTCCCTTTTGGGGCAACAGGACCTTGGGAGGAGAGGACCGCACTGAGGTGAGGCGGGACTTTACCCTGTCCCCTCCGCTTCCTGGTCACGTACCTGCCTGTTCGGTTTCTATTCTCTTGTGTCTTGGAGCGACTTTAAAACAACCCCCAAGAACGCGAAGACCCCTCTGGTCTGCCCTGGAGGTTTTCCTCTAGACTCCAGAGACTAGTGAGAGTCAGCCAGCCCTTTTAGAAAGCTCCTGTTATAAGCCAGGGCTCCACCCCACCCTCTTACTTCCCTGGATGGCCTGTAGGAGGAGAGATTCCTTGTCTGTTTTAAGCTGGAGTTCTTAGGACCAGGCACCACAAAGGTCTAGAAGCATCCACAGTGTTGGTTGGTGGGCACAGCTCTCTTCCTAGCTGAGCTTGGGGCTTGCAGGCTGTTCCTCAGGGCTGCGGGAGGGAGGAAGATTATGGAAGAGGGTCCTTTAGTTGTATATCCTTCCCTCCTCTCCTTTGAGGGGAATCTGCTTTCCCAACGCTGGTGACTTGGTCATTCTTTTGATCATTTATTTGACAAGCAATGTTTGGCGTGTTGTCCCTTTCTGGGGACAGAGATGGAGGTGGCAGGGTCCCCTCGCTGGTAAACAGGTGAGGATCCTCAGGTGGGATGTGCGATGAGAGGTGTCCCTTCGCTTTCCTTCTCCTGGGTTATGTCTGCAACATGTGTGTGTTACCGTCATCACAGCCCACCTGCTCAACCCAGAAAGCCATCCCCCTGCTTCCAACCCGCCCTGGCCCATGCTCCTGCTGGCCACCCAACCCTGTGTCCATCTTCATGTCTGTTTCCCAGGCTGTCACCTCAGCCCGGGGTGGCTTCTGGCTTCTTCCCAGTGTTACATTCTCTCCCGCTAAGGAAAGCCTCGTTCTCAAACTCCAGGAGCTGGGAGGGGGTGGGGCAGGCAGCAAAGAAACAATGAACGAATGTGACCCAAAGGGACTGTCCACAAGGAAAAGAAGACCCACAGACAACATGGGGAAACCACTCACAGCGCATGCGTAGAGGCCGAGCCAAGCTTGGGAGCCGCGTCACCAGCTGGCAAGGTGAAGACGGGCAAATCAGGAAAGGCCAGCTCGCAGGGGTCAGTAGAACCCAAGAAGAGATCCTGGATAGCTTTACATCAACTTGACACGAGCTAGAGTTATCTGAAAGGCAGGAGCCTCAATTGAGAAAATGCCTCCATAAGACCCAGCTGTAAGAAATGTCCTTTTCCTTTTTAAAGATTTATTTATTTAATGTATATGAGTACACTGTAGCTGCACTGATGGTTGTGAGCCATCATGTGGTTGCTGGGAATTTGAATTCAGGCCCTCTGCTCACTCTGTCCCAAAGATGTATTTATTATTATATCTAAGTACACTGTACCTGTCTTCAGACACACAAGAAGAGGGCAGCGGATCTCCTTACAGATGGTTCTGAGACACCACGTGGTTGCTGGGAATTGAACTCAGATCCTCTGGGAAAGCAGCTGGTGCTCCTAATCACTGAGCCATTTCTCCAGCCCCATAAGAAATTTTCTTAAGTATCGATGATGGGGGAGGGCTCAGCCCATTGTGGGTGGTGCTGCCTCTGGACTGGTGGTCCTGGGCTCTATAAGAAAGCAGTCTGTGCAAGCCAAGAGGGGTAAGCCCCTCCAGGAGGAGTGGCCTCTGCAGCAGCCCCTGCCTCCAGGTTCCGGCCCTGCGAGTTCCTGTTCTGACTTTCTTCAGTGATGATCAGTTCTGTGGAAATGTAAGCCGAATCAGCCCTTCTCTCCCAGGCTGCTTTGGTCCTGATGTTCCATCCCAGCAATGCAAACCCTAACAAACCCAGGAAGGAGGCTTCGTGTTACCGAGGAGTTAGGAGTGAAAACTGAGGCACCAAGGAGCCTCTTTACACGGGGAAAGGTAACCACAGGCCCTGTAGCGCGTGGGACAGCTGGGTCTCACTGGTTTCCAGGGCTGATACCAGGGAGTGGCTCATTCTCATTCATGAATGGGGGAGTGGATGCAGGAGGATCAGAAGATCAAAGTCATCCACTACTAGATAGCAAGTTCAAGGCCAGCCTGGGCTACAGGAGACCTTGTCTTAAAAAAAAAAGCCATTGGGTGTGGTGGCATGCGCCTTTAATCCTGGCACTTGGGAAGCAGAGGCAGGTGGATCTCTGTGAGTTACAGGATTGCCTGGTCTACATACTGAGTTCTAGGACAGCCAGGGCTGCGCAGTGATATCCTGTCTCAGAAACAAAACAGTTTAGAGGGCTGGAGAGATGGCTCTGTGGTCAAGAGCACTCGTTGCTCTTGCAGAAGACACACACTTGCTTCCATCACCCAGACTGAGTGGCTTACACCCACCAGTAACTCTAGTTCCAGAGGATCTGATACCCTCTGGCCTTAGTGGGCACATGCACAAGCATGTATGCGTGCATATGTATGTATTACATGCACTTGCATGCATACATACATAATAATAAAAATAAATAAAAAATGAGAAAAAGACAAAATTTATTTGCCAGCCAGGTGAATGTCTATACTCCTTGGAGGCAGGTGGGTCATGCCCGGGAGTTTAAGACTAGCCTTGGCAACACAGCAGGATACTGTCTCAACCAAAAATAAAACACTGCACATTAACCCAGTAATCCCATTACCAAAATTTCCCCTAAGATTGTGTTTGCAGAAGTTCACACCACCGTATGTTTGGGGATGTATACTATGCCATTTTTGTGTAAACCAAAAACATTGGAGTCCAGAGATGTTTGGCAGGGAGGAGTGGATGGAAAGAGTCTACCGTTTCAGAGATACTGTTGCCTGGGAGACAGGCCTTGAGAGATGGATAGTGTTTCCTTCTGTGGAACTAAAATCTATAAAGTTTAGGGATGTGTCTTTGTCGGAATTTCTATTCCCACACAAACAACATGACCAAGAAGCAAGGTGGGGAAAAAAGGGTTTATTGAGCTTACACTTCCACACTGCTGTTCACCACTAAAGGAAGTCAGGACTGGAACTCAAGCAGGTCAGGAAGCAGGAGCTGATGCAGAGGCCATGGAGGGATGTTACTTACTGGCTTGCTTCCCCTGGCTTGCTCAACCTGCTCTCTTATAGAACCTAAGACTACCAGCCCAGGGATGGCACCACCCACAAGGGGCCCTCAACCCTTGATCACTAATGGAGAAAATGCCCCACAGTTGGATCTCATAGAGATACTTCCCCAACTGAAGCTCCTTTCTCTGTGATAACTCCAGCCTGTGTCAAGTTGACACAAAACCAGCCACTGCAGGATGTATCCCAATTGGTAGAGTGCTTGTCTAGCGTGGACAAAGCTCTGAGTTTGATTCCCAGCACTGTAGAAGCCAGTGGCTGAGATCTCAGCACTAGTGAGGCAGGAGGATCAGAAGTTCAAGGCTGTCCTTCTATACATAGCAAGTTTGAAGCCAGCCTGGGCTATATGAGAACCTGCCTTTCTTAAGACATCTATACACATAAGCATATCAAGAGTAAGAAAAGGTTGGAGACATGGCTAAGTGGGGAAATCCACGCTTAGCATGTCCCAGGCCCTGGCTTTGGTCCCCAACACAGCAAGCAAGCAAGTTAGGGAACAAATGAACGAATGAATGAACCCAAGCAATTCTGAACACAATCTGAGCTCCTCAGCATCCCTTCCTTGCAGGTTTCTTCTCAGCCTTCGTTTCAGTCACTTCCCACATGCTCTGCAAGCCCAGACATTCCCCAAAGGGGTTCCAGGAAGCTCTCTCTCCACAAAGCTCTCCTTGGAAGCAGCCTGTGTCCTACTGAGGCGGGGAAGCACTTTGTCCTGTAGACATCTGTGGAAGAAGCAAGCTGAAGCTGTCAGCAGATCCTGCCTTGCCTGGCCCAGGAGACTGTAGGCCTTTGTTCTCAGGCCTGATACACCATAGGCAACACCCTGAAAGCTCTAGGGCAGCCTGGGGGTCATGACCCCCTTTTTTGAGATGTGTGTATCACATATCCGATATCCTGCATTTCCAGTATTTACATTACAATTCATAACAGTAGCAAAATTATGAAGTAGCAAGGAAATAATTTTATGGTTGGGGGTCACCACAGCATGAGGTGTTAAAGGGTCACAGCATTAGGACGGTTGAGAATTGCTGCTCTAGGGCATCAGGGATTTCTGCCTCTGTCTGGTGGCTTAACCTCATTCTCCTCACCTTAGGCTTTCTTTCTGCTCTTTGAAGAGCAACTCAGCCCAAGGGCCTGCGCATCTGGCATTAATCTTCCTTTTGTATAGCTGGCTCCTCACTCAGCTCCCCTTAGCTGTAGATGAGGACCTCCCTAGACTTGGAAAACACATTATTCTCTGATTTGTTTATCTCACCCAACCTTTCCAGCAGACGATTGCTCCATTAGGGTAGAAAAGCCACTCTTACATCACCACCCTATTTCCAGGGTCAGGGGCAGCACCTAGCACAGAGCGAATGCTTAGCCAATCAAAGACAAGCTATATCTCCTAACAGGCTCCTTTCCCCAGCACTCTGGTTGCGCCATTCTAAGATGCTGACCCAGCTTCCGGCCTTTAGGTATTCCCCAAACACACCTGGCATGTCTTCACCTCTGCCTGGCTCATCTTCTTCCGCCCTGGCTTTGAAACCCAGCCTCTCAGTCCCTCCCTCTGAAACTTCTCAGTGCCTCAGTGTGAGTGACTGGCTCCTTCCTCACCCAAGGTGCTTGTCCACACACACCTTTGTCAGGGCACAGTGCTATTGTCCTCAAATGAAACGCATGTCTGTCTTTTTGCTCACAGCTGGCTCTCGTGAAGGGCAGGGCTGGGCTGACTCAGGACTAAGTTCTGAGCCAGCCCAGCCCAGTGTCAGCCACACAGTGAGAGCAATGAACGGGTACTGACTGAAGTCTAACCTTGGGCTCTCACTGTATCTATTCAGTTCACAGGTCCCCACCAGCAGAGCACTTTCCATGTGCAGAGTGCTGAGCTGGGCGGTGGGACCAGAGACCATCTTTTGGCTGTAAAGGATTGCCAGTGTAGAAGAGGAACGGGATCTCCATAACAAGTCTAGTACAAGGGAGAAGGGTTAATGGATTAGTCTTGTCTCTTTTTGCTGCTAAGACAAATGATCACCCCGGGGGCTTAAACACACACACACACACAGGCACACACACACACACACACACCCTTTCATGACTGGAAGATAGAAGTTCAAATCAAAGTGTCACAATGCACAACAGCTATGATGGCTGTCTTTGCCCTGGAAGAATCTGGTCCCTAGCTTTTCCAGCTGAAGCGTGCTGCTGGGGTTCTCCACTTAAGTCCCTTGAACCACTGATATCTGCTTCTGCATTTGCACTGCCTGACTCTGCCTCGCAACTCCAGGAGTGATGATGCTTGAGTCCCATGTGCAGAGGTCCCTTTGCTTTATGAGGTGTAGATCCCCAGGGTACCCAGGGTACCCAGGGTCAGGGTGGGTATGTGTTTGGGGTCCACAGACAAGGATTCTCATCTTTCGTTGGTCTTGGGCCGCTGACAACTGATCGCTCTAGTGTGCCCACTCTTACATGGTCCACCTGTCCTCACTGGTGATGGGCCAGACAAGCCCAGCCCTCTTGTTCTGCACAGGAGGGGGACTGAAGTGGAAGGAGCGACTTACCTGAGGCCGCACTGAGCCCAGATTGGGCATCAGGCTCTCCAACTTGGGGTTCAGAGCCAATTCCATGCAGAACATAGTCAGGGTTATAGGTCAGGGGATATGTGGTCATGGGGGCATGAGGAAGCTGCTGTCCTGTAGAGCCTTGTTTCAGAAAGCACATGCCTGTGACACACCGAAGACCCTGAGCTTTGAGCTGAAGAACTGGGGAAGGCCGCTGAACTTCAAGGCTTGAAGGGCAGGACTTGGGGGAGAGAGGGAGGGAAGGAGGGAAGGATGAATGGATGGAGGGAGGCAGCATGTTACTTGAGCAGAGGAGGCTGCAAAAGGTTGTCTTGTCTTCACCATCATCTTTAGAGGAATGGTCGAGGTAATGGCTTGTGGGGCATCGCTAGGCAACTCCAAGCACTAGCTCAGAATGGCATAACTTTTCCTCCTCCTTTTCTATGTTTTCTTTTGGAGACCGGTTAAAGCCGAAGACTGTTTTCTGTGGCCTTTTGGCTTTCTCACTCTTTCTCTGATGCTGACACACAGTGAGGGTAATGAGTGGGTGCTGACTGAAGTCTAGCTTTGTGCTCTCACCGTCGTATCTATTCGGTTCACAGGTCCCCACCAGCAGAGCGTTTGGCATATGGCTGCTTGCTGACCTCCACTGCTGAACACAGCAGCCTAAGTCAAACAGGATGGCTTCTGCCCTTCTTCAGCTCCATACCCCTTGTGCCAGCGCCACTAAGGTTTACAGCGTGCCTGTCCTGTGGTTTTCCTGACCAGCCTTCCCTGGTTCTCAGATGTCTCCATTCCCAGGTCTTCCCCCAGTTCCCTTCCTGGGTCCTATGTAACATTCCAGCCCTCCTCGCCTGCTCTCCCTGTCAGTCAGGCTGGCGAGTCATAGTGAGGAGGAAGGCTAGGGAGTCAGCAGTGGGCCAACAGCTGCTACCCCGAGCTAGCATCCACCTTGGGGAGAAGAAGCACCGGACACACCAGCCCCGGATGAAACCCGACCGTGAGGCCAAAGAGCCAATAAGCTCACCCATCCTCAAGGAAACTTCTCTCCGCAACAGAGGCAGACCATTACAGAAACCACAGTCAATTAAAATGCAGAGCTGTGGGGCGTGGTCCTCTATAATGTGGCATGCCTACCTAAGGCTACCTAAGGGAACATCACGGAAGAGAGGACAGGAAAACTTTAAGAGTCAGAAAAACATGGAGATTGAGATCGTGTTTCCTAGGAATGTTGGAAACAACATCCAGAAACAGAGCTCCCTTCTATTGCTGTGGAGCTGAACAATAGAGATGCTAATGTTGATGGGGACATGGGGGGCCCAAGAAGCCTCAGTCCTACACAGAGCTATAGTTACAGGCAACTAATGAGAGTGGGAGGCACAGTCTTCCCATGAAAGAGCTCACCCATCGGTTATCCAATACTTAATGGTCAGCCCTACAAACTCCCATTCAGGTAACAAACGTTATACAGACCAAATAGGTTATATTTATGTATTTAGAAATATACACAAATATACATTTATTCATGTAACAACAATTAATGAAACATAGAATCTATGAATTTAATAAAAGAGAAAATTGAGAGGTAAATGGGAGGATTTGGAGGAAGGAAAGAGAAAATGATCTAATTATATTATAATCTCAAAAAATAAAAGGACAAAGGTGCCCTGGGTCATCTGGGTTAATTTGGACCATTCAGAGTAATACCTGGAACTGGTTAGAGGGAGATAGATGATGATGGGGTGGGGCAGAGTTAACTCCTTCCCCACCCCCACGACCCCCAGAGGGATCCACCATGTCTCTGGAGAGGTCAGAGGCATTCCAGTATTCACCATCCCTGCCTTTCCAATCTGGGAAGAGACACGCGCGTGGCACACGGGCGTTGTGGGCCCTAAGGAGGTGGAGGGTGCGGTTGCCTCTGGAGCAGAAGACAAATCATTAGTGGGTGGATCTGGGTGGGGTCAGGCCTCAGTACTGAGCCGGGGAAACAGAACGGAGGAAGAGAAGGATTCCACTTGAGGGCAGGGCTGGCAGGTGTGGCTGGCTGGCTGGCTGGAAGGATGTCTTCTAAGGGATGCCTGGCCTCGGGTGGGTGAGGGTGGGGAACCTGTACAAGCCTGGCTGGACCCGCTCATCTGACCCCCAAAAGGCAAGGTGCCTCCTGGTGACAGGGTCTCAGCGTCTGGGTTGCGTTGGGAAGAGCAGGGGGTGCTAGTACACGGGCCTGTGGGTAAAGCAATAGCTTTTGGGGTGTTTTTCTCATCTAAGTCAAGTTTCCAGTAGGAGACAAATGAGATGGAATCCTTTTCTACTTCCATTCACTCAATTCTAACCTTTATTCTATGTTAGGAAGCTCCCCCCACCAGTCACCTTAACAATTCTATAAGCACTAACTACCACTTACTCGTCTGATTTAAGATAGGCCTCAGTCCAAGGACCAACCTTGGGGCTCATAGGAGCTGAGCAGCTGGGCAGATGTGCATGACTTTGCCAACATCAGCACACATTTGTTAAATGCTGTCTCTATCCAGAGCCCCACATTAACGACGCGAAGGTGAGCAGACCCAGGCTCCCCCGACTCCTGATTGGCTCAGGTCTGAGACACCCCTGGCTATAGTTCACTCTGGAGCCTGCTGGTCTTTCTGCGATCGTTGGAATGAGGCTGGGAGTCTTGGGGGGTGGGTAGTCCAGCTTGGAGTTAGCTCACAGGGTCCTGGAGAACATCCAGAGGTTCCCCCACCCCCATTTCCCCACGGGCCTTCCTCTTGCCTCTGTTTCCACTGGGCTTTGCTCCAGCAACCATGGTTCTAGTGCGAAGGAACCCTTGGAACTCATCCTCCTTCCTGCTGGGTTCCAGTGTTGAGAGCTGCGGGGGTAGCAGGGGCCTCTCCCTGTTGGGGCAGAGGGCAGGCCCGGGCAGGAGACTCGCTTGCTGGCCTACAGGGCTTCTATGGCCCTCTGATGTCTGGACGGGCCTCCTGCCTCAGCAGGGAAAGAAAGTGGAGCTGCTGATGCTATGGCCAGGTTGACCTGGCCCATGCTCCTCTGCTGCCTCAGTTTCCCCATAGTGCTGTGAAGATCTGAGGAAGAAGGCCCTTCTTCCCCTTCTTTCAGGTCTTCTTACCCATGGTCAGGGATGGCCATGCATTGCAGAGGGCTGTGGAGAACTTCCTGGGACCCAGAGCCATCCTGTGCTGTGCCTTTGTTTCCCTATATGCATAGGCAAGTGCTATTTTTCTAAGCCACATGCTGAACAAACCCCACTGAATTTTACTTTATTATTTATTTATTTATTTATTTATTTATTTATTTATTTATTTATTATTTTGAGACAGGGTTTCTCTGTGTAGCCCTGGCAGTCCTGGAACTCACTCTGTAGAGCAGGCTGGTCTTGATTTTTTTTTTTTTTTTGGATTTGGTTTTTTTGAGACAGGGTTTCTCTGTATAGCCCTGGCTGTCCTGGAACTCACTCTGTAGACCAGGCTGGCCTCGAACTCAGAAATCCGCCTGCCTCTGCCTCCCAGAGTGCTGGGATTACAGGTGTGCGTCACCACCACCCGGCTCAGGCTGGTCTTGAACTCACAGACATTCACCTGCTTCTGCCTCCCCCAAGTGCCACCACCACCACCCAGTTTTTATTTTATTATTTTATTTTTTCCTTTTACTTCCCCAACTTTATTTTTTCCTTTTATTATTTTATTTTTTTAATTTTTAGATTTTTAAAAAATTTTATGTGTGTGACTGTTTTCCTTGATTAGATGTCTCTGTATCACATGCGTGGCTGGGCTGTGCCCTGCAGAGGTCAGAAGAGGGACTGGATCCCCTGGAACTAGAGTTGCAGATGGCCTGAGGCATTGGGAGGTGCTGGGGATTGAACCTGGGTCCTCTGCAAAAGCAACACGTTCTTTCAATCACTGAGCCACCTCTCCAGCCTTTTATTTCTTAACACTTACATCTGCTCTGTACAAAGCTTTAAATATCAGTACTTGGAAGGCAGAGGCAGGGGAATATATGTGAGTTTGAGGCCAGCCTGGTCTACATAGGACAGCCAGGGCTACACAGAAAAACCCTGACCCAACAAAGCAAAGCAAAGCAAACAAAACAAACAAAACAAAGACAAGAAGAACAAAAAATATTCCCCAAAACGAAAACAACCTGCACCTAGAAACAATAGACAAAGGCAAAATCTAAAACTAACCAACCTCCCAAACAACAAAAACCTTATTTACTTTCTGTGTGTGAGTGTATGAATGTGTGTGAGTATGAGTGTGTATGTGTGTGTATGTGTGAGTATGAGATGAGAGTTTGTGAGTGGGTGAGAGAGTGTGTGGATACAAGTATGTGTGAGTGTGTATGTAAGTGTGTCTGTGAGCATGAGTGAATGTGAGTGTGAATATTTGTGTGTGAGTGTGAGCGTGTGAGTATATGTATATGTGAATGTGTTAGTATGAACATGAAATGAGTGTGTGTGTATGCATGTGTGAATGTGACTGTGTGTATGTGTGTGAGTATATATATGTGTATGAGTGTGAGTGTGTATGAGTGTGTGTGAATGTGGGTATATGTCTGCGATTATATGTACTTGTGTGTGTGAATGTGAGCATGTATGAGTATGAGTGTGTGTGAATATGGGTATATGTGTGTGAGTGAATGTACTTGTGTGTGTGAGTATGTGTGCATGGGTGAATGTGACTGTGTGTGAATGTGTATATGAGTGTGTATGTGTGAATGTGTGTATGTGAGTGTGTATGAGTGTGTGTGTGTATGTGAGTGTGCATGAGTATGTGTGTGTGTATGTGTGTGCGTGAGTGTGTGTGTTTCAAGCCTATCCCAGAGCCTGGAGGTCAGAGGGTAACTTGTAGGAGGCATCTCTATCCTACTTTGTGGGTCCTTGGAACTGAACCCAGGTTGTTACACTTGGTGGTAAATGCCTTTACCCACGGAGCCATCTTTCTAGCCCCCCGATTTTATCACTTGTCATTTTAAGACGGTCTCACTAACTCGCCCAGACTGGCCTCGCTCCCCCTGTAGCCTAGGGCAGGCCATGCATTGGTTTCTCTCCTGCCTTAGCGGCTCACAGTGAGGTGCGCCACATCGGCTTGTGCTGTCTAAACTTTGCCCTTTAGCTGGGTAGGGGAGGTTAGCCAGGCCTTTATTGTGTGAGGCCTCTCTGGGCTGTGGAGTTAGAACAGAAACCAAGAAACAGACATGGTGGCCTAGAGAAAAGGGGCCTGAAGCTTGCTGTCAGGGATAAGGGACACCACGGGGCCAGCTGGCAGTTGGGGTGGTGGTGGCGGTGGTGGTGGTGGTGGTGGTGGTGGTGGGACACTGGCTGGGGATTTTGGAGGTAAACACAGGCCTAGCCAACTCTGCATTTCTGGGACCTTGGAAGCTGAGGTCTGGGGTCACAAGAGATAGAAACTGGGGACCATTCCTTCCTCCCAAGATCCTTGAGGGAATGTGGAAAGATGATGACCTTAGCCACGCTTTGAGGAAGCTAAAGGCAGGGTGGGCTTGGGGCTGGGGTCCAGGTCAGAGGGACAACAGGGTGACTTTCTGTCCACTGGCCCACAGCTGAGGGGAGCAGAGGAGCAGGGAGACTGGAGGAGGGGCTGCAGGGAGTGGTCTGATAGGCAACCCAGAGAGCAGCCAGTACATGGAGACAGTCAGCTCCTACAGGAGAGGGGGTTCTTGGTGTGTGACTCTGGCAGTATGTGGAGTGTGGGTAGCCTCCAGAGTAGGCCTACCTCTTGGAGGAGAGCCGAGGCAGAACTTGTTTCTGGACCACTCAGGTGAATGCAGGTTTTGCTTGGTTCCTTTCAACCTCAAGACAGTCTAGATTGGCAGGAAGTCCTTCTTGATATCTAACCTTGTGGTGGCTACCGGACATTTCTCTTTCATGTTGGCTTTGACTCTCCCTTATCAATAGCCGTCAGAGGCCAGGTAGAAACAGGTTGAAGCCAGTGCCTTGTCCTTTCTCAGATAGTTCTTACAGATCTTACTCTGGTGCCTCAAATGAGGGGCATCTTCCTGTGAGAGCCACCCCTTCTAAGTGCTTGCAGCAATCTAGCATCTTCCCAGGAGTTCTGGGCTATATGGGAAACCCAACCTCCTCCCTGTCCCTGGGTGTGGGCAGGGAGCCCAGGCCACCCTTGTGTGCCTCCCATCTCAGCCTGAGCCCCAGGCCCCAGGCCCTGGCCACCCCTGGAGGCTCCACATTCAGACAGGCTCTGCCCAGACGCCAGTGTCCTGGCAACACCTAAATCATTAGCGCCGCAGAGATTAGGCGGCTAATCTCCTTGTTGGGTGGGGCGGGTGCCAGGCTGTGGGATCTCACCGCTCCCCTGCAGGGGTGGCTGCTGACTCCCAGGACTGGGATGTGGCTCTTCCTTGGGGCCTGGCTCCCACTCAGGGTAACTCTAGTAACAGCCCTGCTTTTCTGTGGCTTGCCCTCCCCTGGTGCTATCTCTGGGCACCCTCTGGGACAAGTGAGGCAGGGGCCACATGTCATGGGGCAAGTGAGCAGGGGCCACATGTTTTCTCTGGTCTCAGGCTCTGTCTCTGTCCTCCACACCCACTTTCCATTTTGTCACAGCTTTGCCTGGGTCAAAAAACCTTGGGAGATATCAGTGGGTTTCTCCTTTATTTAATCAGTATTATTATTAGTGTGTGTGTGTGTGTGTATGTTGCATGTGTATGTTCATGTGTGTGTGTGTCTGTGTGTGGATCCGTGTGTGTATATGTGTGTATGTGTGTGTGTATGTGCGTGTGCACAGCATGCTGTACTGAATATGTGGAGGTCAGAAGACAACTTTGTAGACTCACTTCTTCCTGTCTTTATCATGAATTCTAGTGATTGAATTCAAGTCATCAAGCTCTTATAGAAAATGATTTACCTGCTGAGCCATCTGGTCTACCCTGATTTCCTTTTATAGATGAAGAAACAGAGATAACGTTCATTGGCTTCTTGAAAACCTGAAGCTCTCATTTGCCAGTGGCCATATTTCTTTCCTAGTCAGGGACCCTCAAGTCTGAGGTTATACCTTACCTCGAAAGCTTGGAATAGTTCCAAGAGAGCTGAGGCTCTCCCAACTTAGACTGAGGGGCCCTACTGAGACTATCATGAACAGGAGCAAATATCCACATCTTTCTCCCTGAGACCCTGGAATGCCAGGTAGGGACCAGATCAGCTTCCTGGCTCCTGGGCCTGTGGAGCCTTGTTTGAGGCCCTTCCCTGCTCCTGGGCTAGATTCTTCAGACACCCCCCACCCCCAAGAATGAGCTCAGCTGCCTAATTGTGGTTGAGGATGGAAGATCACCCTGCCCTAGGGCTACAGCTCCAATACCACCTTTGTTTTGGAACAGAACAATGGACCACTAAGAGGTCATCCATACCTCAGGCTGGGCAGACACAGGAGGGGGCCTCAGGATATAGGGATGAATTACACAAGTACAGCCCAAGCCTCAGGCCGGGTGGCTGGCTGTGACAGAGACAAATTACAAGGCTGGGGTTTTGGCTTGGACTTCAAGGAGCAGGGGTTCAGTCTCCCTTCAGCCTGGCTATAAAGGGTAGCCCAGGGTCTCCATCCAGTCCAGACCTTGTTGCTGGACCCGAGGATAACATGGCTTCCACTACCAGCATCCGCCAGTTTTCAACCTCCAGCTCCGTTAAGGGCCTTTGCACTCCTGGCATGGGGTTCTCCCGGATGTCTTCTGTCCGTGCTGGGGGTGCCTGCCGGGCCCCCAGCCTCCTGGGAGGTGGAAGCTGTGGCAATATGTCAGTCACATCCTCCCGCTTCTCGGCAGGCTTAGGAGGCAGCTATGGTGGTGGCTACAGTTGCAGCCTGGGTGGGGGCTTTGGCTCCAGTTTTGGTGTGTCGGATGCCCTCCTAGGGGGCAGTGAGAAGGAGACCATGCAGAACCTCAACGACCGGCTGGCCACCTACTTAGACAGGGTTCGTGCCCTGGAGGAGGCCAACACCGACCTAGAGGTGAAGATTCGTGAGTGGTACAAGAAACAGGGCCCTGGACCGGCTCGTGACTACAGCCCCTACTTCAAGACCATAGAGGACCTGCGGAACAAGGTGGGTGCTATCCATCCCCAAAGCAGAAGACCAACTAACTCCCCATCATAGACCTCCACCACTTGGCCATTCACCCCTCCCTTCCTCACATCTCCAGAATAACCCTGTGCCCATAGGGGTATCCTGGGCTGTGTGGTCTTTGGGAACTCTCCAAGAAGATGGAGGAGAGCTTGTGTCTTCCCATGGGGCTTATCTGGGGTGGGTGATAGCGGAAGGATGGGATAGCTTCAGGACACAGAAGGCAACTTCGGGCATTGTGGCTGTGCAGAATAGCCTGATAAAGGGTCTCGGAGGTGGGTAGTGTCTGGCATGGATGCTGCAACACTAGGCTAGGTATGATCATCTTTTTTTGTTCTCTGGGGTTACTCTCCTGTAGCCTCACCCTTCTCCAGGTCACCCTCCTTGATAGATGGCACCTGTCTTTTATCCAGAATCTTGGTATTCCTGCAACACTTTGATGTTCCTTGTGTGCCCTGTTTCTTGCGCTGACTTCAGAATCTGTGTGTTCTCAGGGTGTGTTGGTTGTGAGTCTCCCTCCCTCTATGATGGCTCTTTTGGGGTCTGTTTTTCCACTCAGACTGGAAGCTAGCCTGACTGAGGAGGACCCTCTCTCTGCCCCTTACATACTTTCTTGATCTCTAAAAAAAATGGCTTTGGCATCTATAATTGTGGTCACTCAGGTCTTAGCACAAACCTGATCTGGCATGGTCTGGGCCCCGAGCCCAATGGAAAGAAGAGGTTGAGGACCACTGAGAGACAGGCTAGTCCTAGACCGGTTCCAGGCAGCTG
The DNA here is from genome assembly GCF_947179515.1 of Apodemus sylvaticus. Taxonomy (NCBI): domain Eukaryota; kingdom Metazoa; phylum Chordata; class Mammalia; order Rodentia; family Muridae; genus Apodemus; species Apodemus sylvaticus. The sequence continues at coordinate 22,715,544 of NC_067481.1, forward strand.
TGAGGCCGACCCAGGCTCAGGGGTAGAGAGCCAGCCCTACGGCGGTCTAGTGAGGGGTTTTGTCTGCTCCTGCCCGGGTCCTCCACCTGGCAGGGGATTCCTGTAATCTCCTTGGAAGCCGGGATTCTGGCTGTGCCAGATCAGATACCAGGCTTTGTTGGGGCAGCGGGGAACCCAGGGGAGTCCTGGTGAGTCAGAGCTCAGCATTTTGGGGTTAGCCATCATCCTCAGAGCAAAGCCCACCCCTCCCCCTGGATTCCCATGCCCTCAATATTTTGGTTAGGCTTCCTGGGCATGTTGCATACCAGAAACCAGGGGACACAGAATTTTCCAGGTCTCTGCAGGAGACAGATGGTGAGGCAGAAGAAGGGAAGCAACTTGACCCTTAGGCCACTGACCTGACCAGGTAACTGGAACTTAGTTAGGGCCTGGAGTAGGGTCTTGGAGAGGGCTGAGGTGGCCCTAGACAGAGGATGGTCCCTATGTCTATGCTATGTCTATGTGACATCTTCCTCCTGGGTCAGCCTTAAATCATGATAATTTCCACCTAGCTCCTGCCATGGGGTGAATACTCTTCCCTTCCTCCAACCTCATGAACATTCTTACTTGGGACCAGCCTTGGGCATTCCAACAATTATGGACTTCCTGTATCTTCTTGGGCTCTGGCCTGGCTTTGAGAAAGGGGCTGGTCATAACCTCATTAATCAATTAATTAGTCACATAATTAGACAAATACACCCTGGGGCCTGACTGTGGGCCAGGCTCTGTGCCCGGGCCTGGGGAGTCCAAAGAGAACCAGACATGTCTGGCCTCGTTCCATTCCCATGTTGCTCTCTCTGAGTCCAGTGGGGGAGCAACTATCCCAAAATGGAGTGGAAGCTGAGAAGATTGTCCCAGAGCTGGACACGGGCTAGGAGGGAGGCAGCAGGGACATGATGGGGGCAGGGAGACACAGCAGCATTGCAGGGATGGGGGCGGGGAGTTGGCAGAGCTTTCTGGAGCAGGTAGGGGTGAGCCTGGAGGTGAATGTAGTTAGGAAGAGACCCCACGATGACACATGGATACCTGTTTCTCTATGTCACGGTGTCATGTGCCATCACTCTGTGAGTCGTTGGGGGGACTTGGCAGTTCCTGAAACCACAGCTGGGTGTTCAGAGGAAGAGAACAAAGGGAAGATCCTCTCTCCTCTAATGCAAGACTGCTCGCAAGCAAGGTACAGCAGCGCCTTCTGGGGCTCTGTGGTGGGTACTTGCTCATGGAGGTCACCATCACCCACAGATCCTGGCCGCCACCGTGGACAATGCCAGCATCGTGCTGCAGATTGACAACGCTCGCCTGGCGGCCGATGACTTCCGCACCAAGTGAGCTGCCCCGGGGAGCTGGTGGTGGGTTCCCACTCTGTACACAGCACAAACACGGTGTGTGGACCATGCCCCCAACCTCCAACCCTGCAGGTACGAGACAGAGCTGAACCTGCGCATGAGCGTGGAGGCCGACATCAATGGCCTACGGCGGGTGTTGGATGAGCTGACCCTGTCCAGAGCCGACCTGGAGATGCAGATCGAGTCCCTCAAGGAGGAGCTGGCCTACCTGAAGAAGAACCATGAGGAGGTGAGGCCAGCATAGGAGACATCGGAGAAGCCGACTGTGGAGCTGGGTCCACAGAACTTCTGCAGGCTGGGTTTATTTATGTACTAGGTCCAGGCCTCATCACCAGTGGGTTCCTGGCCTGGTGCTAACCCTCAGGGAACCTTGAGTGAAGTGTGTCGGGGAGTGTGAAGGGTGATTGGGAGGGGGCGGGGGTGTGGAGGTGCCCCTCCAGAGACTTCCTTCCGTTCATCCCCCCCAGGCTTGGCTGACCGTGTGGGAACAGTTAACTCACTAATGAGTGAATCAGGCTAACACACAGTACTAATTATTATAATTAATTATAACAAGGCGCATGTGCCCAACCTTACAACTGATTCACTACAGTTACTTCCACTGACACTGCCAATGGCTCCTGCCCTCCTCTTTTGGAAGCAAAGAAATAGAGGCTCAGAGAGGGCTAGAGGCATACCTAGTGCTGCACAGTGACTAGTCTGACTTGTATCCATCCCCATGAGGGTCTGACTCCACCTCTCTGCAACTCCCAGGTGCAGGACACCCAGAAAGTGTGTCCCTTAACTTTGAGGTTGAGTATATAACTGCCCCTTCCCACAAGACTGGCATTGCTTAATATGGTCTATCTTGATGTCACCGATGTCACTGATGCCACCGATCCCACCATAGGATGCCTCACCCCATGCTTATGCTCTAGGGTTGACGGCTAAGGGACAAGGCTAGGGGTCAGGAAGTAGGGTGAGGTTGCCCTTTCTTCTCTTCCCCTCACTGGAGAACTATCGGCTTTCTCTTATTTCACACAAATTCACGCTTGTGTCAGTGTTTGTTAGAGGAGACTGATGGACTCCACAGCCCACTGAGAACAAGTGACACAGAGCAGAATGCCATCTCTGTGGCACCTTTACATGGGAGTTGCCGGCCTGACTGTCTGCCTGCTTCCCTGAGGACCAGGCTCTCTTCCCAGATTGACTTCAGGTGATCTCCCACTGTCCTCTCTGCCTAGGAAATGAATGCCCTTCGTGGCCAGGTGGGCCACGGGGACGTTAGCGTGGAGATGGACGCCGCCCCCGGTGTGGACCTGAGCCGCATCCTGAATGAGATGCGTGATCAGTACGAGAAGATGGCGGAGAAGAACCGCAAGGATGCCGAGGAGTGGTTCTTCACCAAGGTGGGTGGCCATGTGCGGCAAGTGTGCTGACGTGTGGTTGCGCGTGCTCCCTGCAGGCATGGCTGGGGTCACTCTCAGACACATTGGAAAGCACTCAGACCAGTGCTCAGGCTTTAGAGTAACCGTGAGGCCTGGAGAAGCTCACTCAAGACTTTCCCTTGTGGCTATGGCTGTGGCCTGGGGAACTGGTCCAACCTGGCTCAGGCGCCACTCACCACAGGTGTTCACCGCATGCGCTCGGTTATGTAGTGGTGCCTTGGATAAACACTTGCTGGGTGAACATTTGTGGGGTCTGGGGACAGTCATTAATAAATTCTCCAGTGCCTGTTTTGAGGTGTTGTAGTTCAGCAAGGGTCCCTTGTAGGTTCTAGATACACTGCATGTGTTCCTTGTGGGTACAGCACTCTGGACGCCGGTGCAGCTGAGCTCCTCTGAGGCCGGGGATGGGTAGTTCTGGGAGGACAGGACTTAGGGACAACTCCCATCTTCTGTTCCCTCTGAAAGCCTCCTTTAGTCTCTATGCTCACCCTGCCTTCCAGACGGAGGAGCTGAACCGAGAAGTGGCCACCAACACGGAGGCCCTGCAGAGCAGCCGCACGGAGATCACGGAGCTCCGTCGCTCTGTGCAGAACCTGGAGATTGAGCTGCAGTCCCAGCTCAGCATGGTGGGTCCCTGTCCCTGACCTGCCTGGTGCTTGTCACTTCTGTTGAGCCCCGCCACACAGAACCCCCACGTGGAGGACCAGAAGCAGCCTGTTTAGGCCACCCCTCTGGTCCCTCTCTGCCCCAGTTACAGTTCATATAAGTCACTCAGATGGGCCCTCCCTCCCTCCCTCCCTCCCAGGTGGGTGTCATATCTGGGGAAGGGTTCGGCTCTTGTCTTATTGTCAACCTGTCCCTTGGGCCACAGAAAGCATCACTGGAGAACAGTCTGGCAGAGACAGAGGCGCGCTATGGGGCACAGCTGGCACAGCTGCAGGGCCTCATTAGCAGTGTGGAACAGCAGCTGTGTGAACTGCGTTGTGACATGGAAAGGCAGAATCATGAGTACCAGGTGCTGCTGGATGTGAAGACCCGACTGGAGCAGGAGATTGCCACCTACCGCCGTCTGCTGGAGGGAGAGGATACCCAGTGAGTGGGGTCTAGGCACCTACCAGGCTGGGCTGGGTACCACCTGGTCCAGGGAGTGTCACCAGTTAGATGTGAATGTGGAGGTGTGCAGGAGGTGAAATGGACGGAGAAGGCATTGTCATGAAAGCATACAGACTAGATCTTGTGGGCTGTGGGGAGCCATGGAGGGGCACGGAGCGGAATGATGGCCATCTAGGTCTTTGGGAATATTTGCTTTGGCTATGGAGGGAAACATGGGCCAGAGTGGAAATGGATGGGCAGAGGAGTGACTTCAGGAGGCTGTGGAACAGGAAGTCTGGCCAGCTGGCAGTATCTCCAGAGCCAGGGGTGGGGTTGGGTAGACAGAAGAGAGGTCTCCCTAAAACAGCAGGATGGGATGCCCATCTCTCTCTCTCTCTCTCTCTCTCTCTCTCTGTGTGTGTGTGTGTGTGTGTGTGTGTGTGAGAGAGAGAGAGAGAGAGAGAGAGAGAGAGAGCATGGCTCACAGTTGCTAAGCAATAAATGCTGAGGGAATATGTGAAGGAGTGGGTAACAATGACCCTGGGTTTCTGGATCGGATGACTGATCTAGTGTGACTGGTGACATCATTAGCCAGGACAAGGTAAGGTGCAGGGCAAATGATGCTTTGATTTGGAGTTGGGAATGCTGATAAAAAGTCCATGGGAAGCCAGGAGTATCCTGGGGTCTCCATGGGAAGCCAAGAGTGTGCTGGGGTCTCCATGCTTAGCCACAATTCCAGACTTTGGTTTCCAACAATGGTGAATTTTGTCTGCAGTCTAACCAGTGTCTCTTGCTTTAAAGAAAGGAGCCTTACTGGGCCCCTCAGGATACGGAGAATCCGCTTGTGCAGCGTCTCCTTGTAAATCCTGATTTAGTAGCCCACAACATAGCCACAAATGCCCTTGGCTGTTTCTTTTCTCCTTCCTGTTCTGAGGAGCCTATGGGATTTGATCCTTGGTTTGTGCTCTTCTCTGTGAACTCCTGGCTGTGATTTCCCAATTTGTGGGATCTCTCTTATTCTTTTGGGGTCTCCTCAGCTGCTTATCCTTCCCAGAAGTGCTCCAAGGGTCTCCTTGCTTGTGGCACCTCTGGGCTGACAGGTCCCCCTCTCCCCACAGTCTGGCTACTCAATACTCCTCATCCCTGGCTTCGCAGTCCTCCCGAGAAGGTAAGAGTCTAATCCTGTCCTATGTATGGGACATCGGGAGAGATTAGCGGTGCTATAGCCTAGCTGGCAGGTTGCGTAGGGGCTCCTGCCTGAGCCTCCCTATGACCCCCTCCTTTGTCATCTATAGGCATGGTGACCAGCCGCCAGGTGCGCACCATTGTGGAAGAAGTCCAGGATGGCAAGGTGGTCTCTTCCAGAGAGCAGGTGCAGCGCTCCACCCACTGAGGTCCATCTGCATATGATAGCGCTGGCCAGGGGCTTAGGCCGCTGCTCCCTGCATCTACTGTCGTGCCTGAACTCCCGAGAGCTAGCTGATGCCTTCTGTGCTTGCTTTGTACTGCCCCTTACAGAGAGGCCCCTTGGGTCGACCTCGGAAATTGCTAATAAAGCTTTGAAGAAGTCTGGTCCTTGAATTCATTTGTCTGATCATTGGCCCAGGCAGCGTGGGCTCAGCGGCTGGGGAGGGCTCGCCTAAGCGTCTGGTATCGCCTGTCACCTGACTGCTTGTTCTGCCCACTCCATCCAGGCTTGTGTTGTTTTGGAAGTTAAGAGGGGAGGAGATGGAAGGATTGAGGGTGGAGGTGAGGAACATCCTGTTTTCTAAGAATCTGCCTCTGGGCCTGGCTCCTGGTGCTGGTCCCTGGGAGGGCCTGTGGGCTTTCTGGGTACCACATCTGTTAGAGAACACCTGTATTAACAAAGGGACAGGGGTCTGCCTGGGAAAGACAGCTAACTTCCTTGGAGTGGTCGAGGACCTTGATGGATGAGGAGGTGGCAGCCTGGTAGTCTCAGCCCAAGAAGCCAGACCGGCTCTACCTGGCTCCCTGGGGGTGTGTGTGGGGTGCGGCGGCTGTGTTTGTGAGTGTGGGGGGCGTCCTGTTTGCTTTGGTGGCTTGGCAGCTCCTGGGCTATTGGGGAAACCTCTCCCAGCTGCCGATGGGGGCTGTCTAGACCTGTCTGGGAGGAGGAACCCATTGGCAGTCTGAAACACGACCACATTCCGCCCAGCAGGCCTCCCAGGACCCTGGGACCTAGGGCTGGGCTTTGGATGGTGGGTGGGGCTAGGTGGAGCCAGGGGGTGGGGCCTGTGGCCCACCCTGGGGAACCACGCTGTGGTCTTTGTCTTGGGGAATCTGCCATGAGTGGGGTGGGGTAAGAGTGTTAAGGGGTATTTTTGGTTTTATCGAGACAGGGTTTCTCTGTGCAGCCCTGGCTGTCCTGGAACTCACTCTGTAGTGTTTTTTTCCTGGTTGGGACCTGAGCTCTTCTATCCTCAGGTCTATCAGGATACAGAAGAGGGTAAGGAATGTGAAGGGAGACAGTTGTTCATGGTCCCCACAGACTCTCTTTCCCAAGGCACCCCTCCTGTACATAGCTCTGTTTTCCTCTGAACTTTAGCTGAGCTCCTGTCTGCCCACCTGGCCCTGGAAGCTGTACTGTAGGAAGGAAGTAGAGAAACATCTAGAAAGGAAGTCTGGGCTTCCTAAGGGACCCAGGAGTAGGGACAGTTTCAGAAAACTGGCTAGAATGAGCCTCATCCCAGGATGCGTGCCTGGGTGTTGGGACTACTCAGAGGGGTGATTCCTGGGTCAGTCAGGGGTGTTGCATCTGAGTGACTAGAGCAAAGATGTACTATGCCAGCCCACGGCTTGAGTGAACTGGGCCTGTTTGGACATCACATTCTTTGCTAAGCTCTGATTTCCTGCCTAGGTTGGCAATTGGAGGCTTGAGGTAGTTTCTGTGTTGTGTGGTGGGCCTGGCAGGTATAGACCTAGCTCTCAAGTCAGGATGTGTACCTGGTCTTTCTGATTCTCCAGTCCCCAGACCCAGGCTTTTCAAATTCGGGGAGTGTCATGATGAGAAGGAAAGTCACCTCAGGTGTGTGGGGTGCCTAATCCCTACCTCATTTCCCATCAAGCTGGGGTGGCAGCTGCCTGGGAGGGCTGGGTAGAGGTGACGTCGTTGCCAGCTCCTCTTGTCCGTATTAGGTCATGGGAAAGCGTAGCTGGAGGGCCTGCCTGAATCACAGGTGACAGGCCTGAGACCAGAGACAGACAGACAGACAGACAGCCGTATATGTGCGTGCGCGCGCGCGCGCACACACACACACACACACACACACACACACAATCACAATCATGACACCTAGTACAGGGTTTGGTGGAATGAGGCAGAACCCCAGAGGCGGGAGGGGAGGGGTACAGGGTTTGGTGGAATGAGGCAGAACCCCAGAGGCGGGAGGGGAGGGGGCCCATAGCCACCTGGGAGCTGGCGGGTGTCCAGTGGTGATGAAAGCCCAGGGGAATGGAAACGGCAGAGAGCCTGTTGTAATCGCTACGCCCACTGGCTGCCCTATAAAGGAGTCAGGCGAGCCCCGGCGCAGCACGCACCTTGGCGCCTCTCTTCCTCCCAAGCCCTCCAGCTCCACATCCGTTGCCCGCTGCCACCATGACCACCACCATCCGCCAGTTCACCTCCTCCAGCTCCATCAAGGGCTCCTCCGGCCTGGGCGGTGGTTCATCTCGAACCTCCTGCCGACTGTCTGGCAGCCTCGGTGCAGGCTCCTGCAGGCTGGGGTCAGCTAGTGGCCTGGGCAGTGCTCTTGGGAGCAACAGTTATTCTAGCTGCTACAGCTTTGGCACTGGCAGTGGTTATGGAGGCAACTTTGGGGGTGTCGATGGTCTGCTGGCTGGAGGGGAGAAGGCCACCATGCAGAACCTCAACGACCGCCTGGCCTCCTACCTGGACAAGGTGCGCGCCCTGGAAGAGGCCAACACTGAACTGGAGGTGAAGATCCGAGACTGGTACCAGAAGCAGGCCCCAGGGCCAGCCCGTGACTACAGTGCTTATTACCATACCATTGAGGATCTGAAGAACAAGGTAGGATTGCTGGCGGGAGGGGCATAAACCACCCACCTTCTGCCCTCATCAAGGCCTGGAGTCAGCTGGGGCTGCCACAGGGGATCTAGGCTTTACTCTGACCCTTTTAGTCGGCAACTGACTGGGCCAGGAAAAAGCTGGCATGGCGAGGCTCCTTTGAGTGTCTGTTTCCTCCTGGAGCAGTCCTCGTGCCAATGATGGCTAGAGCATGAGACATCATGGTCCAGGTGGAGGGCTGGCTCCATGGAGTGGAGCTCGATTTGTGAGTGTCCCAGTAAGAAGGGCCTCAGGTGAGGGGCTCTGACAGTGTGCTCTATAGCAATCCAAGGAGAGGAGGAGGCAGGAGAGGAGCAGGGCAGGGGACTCCCATGGGAATGTTTTAGGGGATTTTTCTTTTCTGGCTTCCTTGGCTTTTCTTTTGTCCCTAAGGGTATTCCAACACTATCTAAGTCCTTCCGCCTCCCAGCCTGAGACCTCTCCAGCCATTAGGCTGAGACTGGCATGAGGGATGTCTGCATGAGCAGGCAGGTGCTAAGTTTCATCTCGTCGGACTCCCATTTGCCCATCTCTGCCAATCAGGGCAACACTGCGTAGGGGGTGGCTGGCAGGAAGAGGGGTTTTCTCTGAAAGCAGTGACTCCCGGCCTCCAGCCAGGAAGCCTGGCTCAGAACTGGCACTGACCCATCCTAAACTCAATGACCTATTGGTTTGTCATCACCAGATCCTCGTGGCTACTGTGGACAATGCCAGCATCCTGCTCCAGATTGACAATGCCCGCCTGGCAGCTGATGACTTCCGTACCAAGTGAGTCCCAGAGGGTTACAAGCTGAGGGGGGATTCTGGGGGCAACTTTCCTCACTCTGTGACTTCCTAGAAGACAGGGGAGAGAGGGCCTGGGAGTTATGAGCCCTTAGTTGGATGAGCAAAGACAGCTACCTCTGAAGGTAGGTGGGAGAGGAGGGAGCAGAGGAGGAGTCAGGAAGCCAGTGGGCATGGGGTCTTGCCTTATGATTGTCCCTGGGCTCACGGTTGCAACTTGCTTCTATTTCATCCTCTGATTCTCTCTCAGTTGTTCTGGCTTTGGCAAAGGGAAGGCAGACATGACACCAGGACAGAGACCTGTGTGTTAGAGCATCCTGGCCTGAGGTCTCCGGTTTTCATTCCAGGTTTGAGACAGAGCAGGCCCTGCGCATGAGTGTGGAGGCTGACATCAATGGCCTGCGCCGGGTGCTGGATGAGCTGACCCTGGCCAGAGCTGACTTGGAGATGCAGATTGAGAATCTCAAGGAGGAGCTGGCCTACTTGAAAAAGAATCACGAGGAGGTGAGGGGGCAGGGTCAGCAGGTCAAAGAAGATGAGGACTGGGTGGCAGAGCCCTGGGGTTGCCTGGAGTTGAGGGTGTGGGAGAGAGGGCCTGTTGAGTTTAGTCATCCTATGGGGCTGCCCGTTCTGTAGAGTCTTCATTCCTGTGGTCCAGAGCTTCCACACATCCCTGCATCTTAGGGCCCTGCTGGGCCTCATAGAGGCCTTCTCTCCTCTCTCTGCCTCACCCACAGTGTCAGAGGAGGAGGGAGATGCTCGAACACTTGTTTTAGTTCCAATTCTTAAACATGGACTCCACAAAGGCATTTGGAGATTGTAAGGGAAATTTATGTGTGTGTGTGGGGCAAGGGCCTAGACTCAGATGTCTCTGGAAAACCCTCTGTCTAATGAGGGAGGCACAATATGAAGGTGGGCATTGCCTCCTACCTGTAGAGATTAACTATAACATTTCGATGAGTATGTTTCAGGACTTGGGAAGTAGGGAGTTTGGGGACCAATCAATCAATCCGTAGGAGGGTCAGAGGGAAGAGGCTGGGCAGATCGAAAGGTCTTCAGGAAGGAGGTTAGATTGAAATGTGGGCTAGGGAAGGCTTGGGTCTGTAGAGCCAACACTGGCCCAGGGGACCACATCTTCATTCCTTCTTCTCACAGGAGATGAATGCTCTGAGAGGCCAGGTGGGCGGCGAAATCAACGTGGAGATGGACGCAGCTCCTGGTGTGGACCTGAGCCGCATCCTGTCAGAGATGCGTGATCAGTATGAGAAGATGGCGGAGAAGAACCGCAAGGATGCTGAAGACTGGTTCTTCAGCAAGGTGAGAGCGGCTGCAGTCCAGCCAGGCCTCAGAATCCTGAGTCCCGACAATAACCTGCCATCTTAGGGATGCTCTACCTTGTCAAACTATGTGAACACTACAGAGTCAGGATTGCCCATAGCATCAACAGAGCTGGTGTTAGCCAGTCAGTCATCTGGGGGATGAGTGGGAGGTGCCTCGTGGAATCAACACTGCGGGTAAAGACCCTGGGAATTTCCACCTTTCTTTAAGAAGCCAGGAACCAGCATCAGAGGCTGGGCTACATGTCCAGGCTGGTTCTTTTTTTTTTTTTTTTTGAGTATCTTCTTCATTTACATTGCCAATGGTAAAACCTTTCCCAATTTCCCCCTCCCAAAAGCCCCCCTCCCCAACGATTCTCTCCCCCTCCTCCCTCCCCCTGCCTCCGTGTATATGCCTCTCTACCCAACACAGTCCCACTCTCCCCCCGCCCCCCCCCCCCCCCCGCCCCGAATCTGTTTCCCTTTGTTGTGGCCTCTATTGAGCCTTTACCTGACCAAAGACCACTCCTCCCACTGATGCCCAAAAAGGCATTCCTCTGCCACATTTTTGGCTGGAACCATGTATACCCCTTGGCTGATGATCCAGTCCCTGGGAGTCTTGGCATGTCTGAGTGTCCGAAGTCATTGTTTTTCCCATGGGCAGGCTGGTTCTTAAAGTTTCTGTTCTATTGCCTTCTACCTGTAGAGATTAACTATAACATTTCGATGAGTATGTTTTACGGCTTGGGGAGTAGGGAGCTTGGGGACCAAGACTGATCAAGGTTCAGGGGAGGTCAGGAAGGTGGTTACAGCTAAGGGATAGAGTATGAATAGATCCAAGGTCCCTGTCTGAGCTCTGGGTCATGGGAGCCATGGAGCGTCTGAGTTCGGGAAGCGTCCAGGCTCATGCTTCCTGTCCTGTGTCTTGTTTGTAGACCGAGGAGCTGAACCGCGAGGTGGCCACCAACAGCGAGCTGGTGCAGAGCGGCAAGAGCGAGATCTCCGAGCTCCGGCGCACCATGCAGGCCCTGGAGATTGAGCTGCAGTCCCAGCTCAGCATGGTAGGGATGCTGCTAGCTATGCACACAGGGATGGGTCCAGCACCTGGGAGGCAGCTCTGCCACTCACTGACTACCACCTGTTCTCCCGCAGAAAGCATCCCTGGAGGGCAGCCTGGCAGAGACAGAGAACCGCTACTGCGTGCAGCTGTCTCAGATCCAGGGGCTGATCGGCAGTGTGGAGGAGCAGCTGGCTCAGCTGCGCTGCGAGATGGAGCAGCAGAATCAGGAGTACAAGATCCTGCTGGATGTGAAGACAAGACTGGAGCAGGAGATCGCCACCTACCGCCGGCTGCTGGAGGGCGAGGACGCCCAGTGAGTAGAGACCCACAGGGCTAGGGCATTAGGGGCGAGGAAGGGCATCTAGGATCTCATCTAATCTCTCCAATTTTTTTTCCTTTTTCAGCCTGACTCAGTACAAGCCAAAAGAACGTAAGGATCTTGGTAACTGAGGGTAGAGGGATGCATGGGGCAGGAATCGCCTAGCAGATTGCTGGGCGAGGGTCCCTAAGGAGATTCAGGGTGTGATGGCTAATCTTCAGTAAGCATAGGAAGGATGGATCTGTTAGGGCCCAGAATTGATGGTCAGAGGAAAGATCAAAGGAGAAAGATTGGTCCGATGAGGGTATGGAGAGAGGGCTGGTTACCATGGAGATGATGGCGCAAGGAGTAGATTTCATCTGATCTGGAGAGCCTCTCTGCTCCCAGCTCCCTACAGATGGGTCAGAGCAGTTTTGTCTCGAGGGATTTGAGCCTAGTGGTAGGTAGGGTCATGGTCCCTGGTCTCCAGATCTCAGGCTTTGTGGAGCTGGGGGATATATGGTCTCAATTCTGGGGCTTCTATTGGACAGAGAGGATTAGGATCTGGATTTTCATCTTGGGTATCTCCATGTGGTGGAGAAGATGGGAACATAGTCCAAGCACTGCAGACTGCAAAGGAGTGGATATAGGACTTATTTCATTCATTACTTTGAATTACATAGCTACTCTCTTGAAGGACAGAGTAGGTTAGGGTTAGAACCAAATAGCCTGTCCTGGGGAGCACAGCTCACACAGGGGTCGCAGCAGAATGCAGGGTGGAGAGAAGGCATGTGAGGGCGGGAGGGATATGCGTGCAGCGTGCTGTTGAGAGGTGAGAGAAGACCTGGTAGCATCCATCAGGAGAGGGCCAGGGTGGGGACGGGCTGGCTTCCATGCAGGGGACCGAGGGCCGAGAGTGGCTTTCTTCCCCTGCCCCACAGTCCGAGTGTCTGTTTCTCTTGCAGCTGTGACCACCCGCCAGGTGCGTACCATTGTGGAAGAGGTGCAGGACGGCAAGGTCATCTCATCCCGGGAACAAGTCCACCAGACCACCCGCTAAGGACTCAGCGCCTTCTGGCCAGTTCCCCGAGGCGGCTGTGGAGAGGCAGCTTCCTTCTTGGCTTGGCAGCCTATAACCTCTCCAGCATCAGTCTCCTGCTTCAGCCTCTTCCCAGCATTCCTATGCTTGATCCCATTAAAGCTTGCTGATCCGAAGTGAACTGTGTCGTTTGTTCTGAACAGTGAAATAAATGACCATGGTGACACTGGGTGGACTGGTTGTGTGTGTGTGTGTGTGTGTGTGTAGGGTACAGGGGACGCATTCTGTTGATAGCCATCATTATTCTTGTAGATGAAAGTAATGGGTTCGCATAGGTAAAGAGAGCTTAGCCAACTTTGTATCCCCTGAAGACATTTCCCCCTGATGGCAGTGGGTGGTTCAGGCCAAACCAGTCTTGGGGTGGAGTCATCACACCAGGGGTGGCCCTAGGTAGCCTTCTCTTGTCCTGTATGCAGTCCCGTGACCTCAGGCAGTCACAAGGCTCTTCCTTCCGAGCAACTCATTTCTCACCCATAAATGGATGGGAAGATCTCAGGTGCAGGAGCCTGATTCCCCAGGGCTGACTCATCCAGGCTCTGAGTCCTCCCTGAGAGGGAGGAGGTGGACCAGGATGGGGAGAGGCCACAGGTAGGGCGGGTGGGTTGAGGTTCCCATGGGAGTCTCGTGACCCCACAAGAATGGCTTTCATGGTCACAGTTTGGCACTGAGTGGGAGGCCTGTGCTTCCTGGAAAGGGCAGGTTCCTTCCGGGGGTGGGAGGAAGAATGGAATCTTTCGTTCAGTGTCTCCTCACGTGATCAGTCAGCTAAGGATAGGGGTGATCTGGGGCCCTGTGACGGGCCATGACAGGGAGCAGTCAGGACCCTCTCCCTGATGGTTGGGAGTCTTGATTCCTCACTGGCAGGAGAGGTAAGGGAGGGAAACTGAGTCCTGAGGAAATAGAGGAGGGACAGTTCCAGTTCCAACTATACCCCAGTTCCTCTGAATGCCAGGTGAGACTCATTCTGATAGCAGCCATGAAGAAAAGAGTCAGGGACACCTACTTTGGGTAAAATCTGGAAGCCACTGGGAAAGGCAGCTGTCTTCCTGGTTTTATCCAAGGACTGGGGGGTGGGGTGGGCGGGGCTGGACAGAAGTGAAAGAGGGGTTCTGTGTCTAAATTCACTGCAGGGATTTGGGAATGGGGGGTAGTCTTGAACCAGCACCTAGAGATAACTTCTCTTTCTCTCAGTGCCAGAGAGTGAGAGTGAAACCTAAGTGCAAAGGCATGGGGCAGTGTGTGTGTGTGTGTGTGTGTGTGTGTGTGTGTGTCTGTCAGAGCCCCGGAGGCCTGACCCAGTGGGAGCTCGAGGTGGGGGAGGCTGCCATGGACCAGCTCAGGCAGAGGGATGAGCCCCAGCTGCTGGAGTGTGAGGAATTTGGGTGGGTCACAGGTTCTTCCTAGATCTCGGAGGAAAGAGTCTACCAGGAGAGGTGAGAGAGCAGTGGTGGTGCTGATGTGGGGATGCGAGTCCTTCCGTGGGCTGCAGCAGCATCAGCATCAGTGGTGGTGCTGAGGTGGGGATGCGAGTCCTTCCGTGGGCTGCATCAGCATCTGACAGACTCAAAGCTGCACCACCAGCTCTGTGTCATCAAGCTGGCGCCTCTCAGCTCCCTGTCAGCAGCTACAGCTTGGACGGGGGCAGGAGAGAAGCTCGCTCCCCCAGCCCCTGATGTGCATCAGGCCATAACCAGAAGAACCAGCCTGGGCCAGGATGGCTCACTCTGGGGCATGAGCTCATTTATCTGAACCACACAGTCTTAGGAAGCAGGGAGAATCTGGGGAGAGGTGCCCCATTGAGTGGATAGGGACACCGAGGCTCTGACAAGCTGTGACTCAGCTCTTCTCCCAAAGTGTGACATATCAGGTTGGGGTTAGAGCAGGGGAAGGCGGGGAGTGAAGCCCTACTCTGTTCTGGGAAGAGGCTGTAGCTCCTCCTCCTACCTCGCTTCAGTTGTTAGGCAGGAAGGATTTCCTCCATTTTGGAGACTGGGGATTTACTCTTACTGCCATTAGGCGTCAGTGTTGGGGTGGGGGTGGGGGGATGGGGCAGGGGACACTTTGGATTGTGGACCTCTCCTGAGTGAGTAGGTGATATGTGTTTGGTGTGTCCTGTGGGGGACCCCCATGGAAGGGTCCACGGCATGAGGTCAGACTGCCACACTGAGTAGTTCCCTAGGGGACTGTGTAGAGAACTTTGGTGGCTTTGTCCCAGGACATCTTAGATACTGGGGATAAGCCTGGCTTGGGGCTGAGCGTTGAGACTGTGGAGGGTTCACTGCCCATCTCTATGCCGTCTGCCCACACCACCAACTCCCTCAGACTAGAAGCTATAGGCATGTGACTGCTGGGCTCCCCTTTCCTGTGCCAGACATAACCCCATGGGACCAGTAGCTGGGCCCGAGATTCTTCTTCCACCGCACCAGCTCCTGGTAGGTTTCTTCAGAGAGATGGCTGTGGTGAGCAGCACTGTCTGTGGTACGGCATGCGCCCCGTTCAGCACTGAGTCTAGGGGAAGAAGGGACAGTGGCCTGAGAGGACTCAATGGGCTTCAAACCAGCGGTGGACCTGATGATATGCTCAACCCTCACACAGTGTGGGTCTCTTGGGGAGTTGAGGGGAACTGAGAGGTACCAGTACCAGTGTGGTTCTGCCTCTAGGGACAGGGCAAGGCCATAACCCAGCTAGAGAGAGCCTTAGGGCCCCTAAGGGTTCCTTGTTTGTGACTGGTGTGAGGGCCTGTGGTAGCCTTCCTCTCAGTGGGGGCCATCAGACTTGTAGGAGGGAGAGGACCATATATACACAAGAAGGACCTGACCTATGTGGATTCCTACTGACTCAGGACTAGTCACAGAATTGGGTCTGGAATGGATAATTGTTTATCCCTGAGGACCTTGCTCTGTATCCTTACACGGTTGTATTCTACCAAGACCCCAAACACACAACACTGGAATGGTCCTTGCTGAATTCTCTCACTAGCATGTACATTTGGAGGACTTCTCTGTCTTGTTCTTTGAGTCAGGGTCTGGCACATAGTGGGTGCTTTCTAGACCCCATTGAATAACTGCAGCGAAGCTTAGTGGTCTACCAGGCACTTGGTTTATTTTGTCTTTCCTCTCATGTGCCTGTGAGACAGCAGTCTTATTCCCACAACCCAGAGAAGAAAACAGGTTCCCAGCTACTGAGCAGCTCACCCCTGCTTGACTCCAGGTTGCTCTGTTGTAGCACACTCATGTCCACTAGGGACCTCCCTGACCCCCCTTACCTCACAGCTCCCAGAGCTGCCTCCTGCCTCTCCAGCCTGGGAATCCCCTGGGGAGCTTGTAAAAAAGCCCCAAGACCAGGCTTGTCCTGGATAATGCCAAAGCAGGGGTTGGGGCAGGCGGGGAGTCTGCGTAGAGATTCTGATGATCCTGTCGGATTTAAGAACCGCTCTGTGTTGAGGTGTGGCATGGGCCAAAGATATTTCTTGGCCAATTCAAACGTGACAGAGACATGACTTCATACCTGAGAAGGGGTGGGGCGAAAGGCAGAGACGGGGGAGGAGTTTATTACCTGGAGGTATGCCAGCTTGCTCCGACTCAGCGCCTGTGCCCTGTAGCTTAATGGTTCTGGTTCTGACAATGTTGGGGTAAATATGCATTGCTAGCACACAGGAAGTATCTCCCACTTCTCTGCTTTCTCTCACTACCTGAAGCCCAGACACAACCTCACCCTGCCAAGATCCTTCAGAGGGTCATCCTTCTCCTTTAGAGTTGGGTCCCAGAGGAGGTCATACTTCTTCAGTTGTCTTCTGTGGTGGATATAGTTGGGGAGTCAAATACCACAGAACTTCATACCACCAGAGTGCCTGTGTTCCTGACTGTGGGTTTCTCTCTAGGGTCAAAAGACTGATTGTCTTCTGAGAGTTGGGAACAGTGTATGCGCGCGCGCGCGCGTGTGTGTGTGTGTGTGTGTGTGTGTGTGTGTGTGTGTTTTATCTGTGGCATTGGTGAGCACTGTTCGGTCCAGGCAGACTCTTCCATGCTAGGCCTTGGTATGGTTTTTAGATTCCTCCAGAATGGACACATCTAGTGTGTGTGTGTGTGTGTATGTGTGTGTATGTGTGTGTATGTGTGTGTATGTGCATGTGTGTGCATCCATGTGTGTGTGTGTGTGTGTGTGTATGTGTGTGTGTGTTTTATCTGTGGCATTGGTAAGTACTGTTCAGTCCAGGCAGACTCTTCCATGCTAGGCCTTGGTATGGTTTTTAGATTCCTCCAGAATGGACACATCTAGTGTGTGTGTGTGTGTGTGTGTGTTGATATGAACCCTAGCTTGCCAATTGGAGCCGGGTTTGAGTCTCTGTCTCTTTTCATGTTGTTAAATCTTGAGCAAACATTTTACTTCCTGTAGTTGGGGTTCGGTAGCCTTTGGTGACTAAGATGACCATTTCTAATCCTAGGGGAGATGGATCTGTGGTCGGGCATGAATTCCATGCCCATCCATACATCAACAGACTGGTTCTAGGTAGCAGTACACAACTACTCAAATCGATCCCGGCAACAGCAGCAGCAGCGGCTGGATACCTGCCCCAATATTCTAGGTTTCTGAATGAAATACACCACACACACACACACACACACACACACACACACACACACACACACAGTCTTTATATTTTGATCAGCCTTAAACAACTCTATGGCTGGGCTACTTCCTAACCTCCACATGACTAATCCACCTCCCCTTGATAGTCCCAAGTTATTGCTTACTAAAATCTGCATTCCATCTTTGCTGTCCAGGCCAGGCAGCCCTCTTGGGACCCGATCTCCCCGGTCCTCTATGTGGCAGCTGTGCTCTCTGTCCCATCCCTTCTCAGGTGTGTTCTTTCCTCTCCCCCCCCCCCCTTCCCCCCCTTCCCCCGCATGTGGATCTCCTTCCCTCCTTCTTCAGTTCATTGCCCAGGAATCCTAAGCGTCCCGTGCTGTCTGCCTGCCCTGCCATTGTCCGCTGGCAACTTTATTTACCAATCAAACCCAACCAGGGTGCAGATTCCCCCAGTGTCTTGCATGTAGATGTGCACATGTGCGAATTCTTGTGCATTTTTGGGTATCCAAATGAACACAGCACAAGCAGCGTTAGATCAAACTCACTACAGTTCCCCTTTTTGTTCAGTTAAAAAGGCTCTTTTCTCTCAAATATAAACTGGATACAATTATAACTACTATGCAAATTAGAAGGTATGATATACACTTATAACGTCTAGTCTATTGTATTTGGCAAATTAGACAAATTACTCGCTCATCTATCCTGACTTAAAGATAGCACAGAAGGGACAGATGTGGGCCAGCTCAAGGCCTTGAAAGAGGACAGAAAGATATTGGTGGTGGTTGACTGAAAATGAGCTAGCTCCAAAATCGATATGAGACAATGGGTGAGAATGAGCCCTGCTATTTAGATTATATTAAAGCATTTTAAAGATAGTTTTCAGGATGGTGGTAGTGGTGCATGACTTTAATCTCAGCGCTCAGGAGGCAGAGGCAAGTGGGTCTCTGAGTTCGAGGCTACTCTGATCTACAAGTGAGTTCCAGGGCAGCCAGGGCTACACAGAGAAATGCCGACTCGAAAAATGAAATGAATCAAAATAAAGAAAACCAAACAGAAACACCAAAACTAAACAGAAAAACGCGCTGAGGTCCATTGCTCTCCCCCAACCCCATAAGCCTTTAATTTTAGGGGTGCTGAAACCCTTACGTGTATTCTGGGGTCTTGTACATTGACTTATAAAAAACAAAATTCTCAGCAAAGTGGGCTTGAGAGAAGAACACACCCCTTTTCTAGAAGTATCTATGCTGGGAGAGGCACACGGCAGATGATGGCGGGGAGGAGACTTTAAGCCCCATGTCTGTCGGGTAGAGGCCACTGCTGCTGAGCTCAGCACCCTCTTGTCTAACGTGTGTGCTCCTGCTTCCTTGCTTGCTCTAATTAAACCACTCACAGCTCGATATACTAGCCCCATCTGAAGTCTTCTTTTCCAGAAGCCCAGGCCTGGAGACCACTGCTGGGGAAAAGACCAGAGGAGATTCAAGACCACATCAGAGTATTTTAACTTCTAGTTGAGGGGCCAACAGTCCAGAATGACATGTGGTATCAATAAACAAGCTTTCCTGCCCCAGAATAACTCAGGGCAAGACTCTTGGGGCTCCTGTCACCCCAAGAGAGGAACGACAGGAAAACGACAGAGTCAAGTGGCGTGGGTGCTGCCCCATGGTATCCAAGACACTGTCTTTGGGCCCAGACTCCATCCTTCCTCTCAGGCCGAGGCTATGCCCATTGTGGTCAGAGCTCCTACCAAGCTCTATGGGCAGGTAGATGAGAATTGGGCTTATCTGGCTCCTGCCTGCAAGGCATCTTGGGAGCCTGGAGATTCCTGGCTTTGTGGCTATGGGCTTAGTGGTACGGGTGGACTCCCAGCCCTGTCTTGTTCTTCTCACCTACAAGGCTAATTCAAGGATCAAGACATGATATGGATTTGAGAGGTGTAGAGAGAGATTCGGGATGGTGAAGAGTCAGATGTTCCGGGAGCTTATCCAGCCTCGGTCATCTGCAGATTGGTGTTGTTGGGAATGACACCCATTGCTGCTTCTGAGAACTGTGTAACAAGCATGACAGATATTCCTGACCAGTGCAATGCCCTGTGCCCACTGGATGTGCAAAGCCACCAGGCCCAGTCTGGGTAGTTCCTGGGCAAGATGGTTTCCACATGGGGCCTCTGAGGCCCATGAAGGGTCCGAGTTGGGGTAGGGCTGGTGACACACTGATGGTATTAGGAGCAGGATAGAATTCCCTCCTACTGAGTCCACAACAGACCACAGGGGGCGCCCTTGAGTAGGTGAGGGCAGGAGGTGGCATGGAGGAGCTGTGGGAGGGTACCGTGTAAGTACAGGGGTCTTAGGTCAGAATATGGAGGTTGACGAGAAAGGCAGCAAGCCTGCAGAGGAAGGATAAAGAGGCTGGCTACAGGGGTAGGGTCCTTCAGGCATCCTTCTTTGTGACTCTTACTTGTCCTAAGAGAATTGAAGCCCAGAGGGATGACAAGATGCCAACCAGTGAGTGAGAGGCAGGTAGGCCCGTGGCAGCGTAGGGTGCTTATACTATGGTGTACACCGCTTTGGACATCCTGGTGTCACGAAGGCAGCTTCTAAATCCAAATTAGATCCTATGGGAATGGAAATGCTTTGATTTTTTTTTTTTTTAGAACTAGAAAGGACTGCAGCTCCCCATCCCAGACTTGTCCCTGTGGAAGGAAAGCAGGCACAGAGAGGGGAGGTAAGGGGCTTTGGGACTCATGCAACAGTATCCAGCGACAGTTTGGGATGGCCTCAGTGAGACTCCTGCCACCTCAGGTTCTCACCGTGGGGCAGGGACTGGTTGACTCACGCCCGAGGACGCGCCTGTCAGAGGTTGCCTGCACCTAGGGCTCCTCGTTGCTGTCCCCTCAGGCACCTGGAACAGAAGCCCATTTCTGGCTACACAACGTGAGTCAGGACTGACTTGAATTTGTGTGTTTTTCTCTTGGCCCCACACCCACAGAGCTGGGCAGAAACTCTGAGCCAGCAATGGAAGAGAGAGAGAGAGAGAGTCCACCCTGGGATGAACAATCCAGAGGAGGGTGTTGGGCAGGACTGACTGAGGAAATTCACAAGAGAACCTGGAGTCAGCAGTCGGAGGGCCCCGCCTTTCCCTCTCATATAAAAGAACCTGGTGTCTGAGGCATCCTCAGCATCTGCAGCCTCCACTGAGCAGTTCTCTCTTCTCCCTGCTCACTTAACCACACTCTCACGTTCCTCAGCATGGCCACCTGCAGCCGCCAGTTCACCTCCTCCAGCTCCATGAAGGGCGCCTGTGGCATTGGCGGTGGCTCCAGCCGCATGTCCTCCGTCCTGGCTGGAGGATCCTGCCGGGCTCCCAGCGCCTATGGGGGCATGTCGGTTTCCTCCTCTCGCTTCTCCTCTGGGGGAGCCTGTGGGGTCGGAGGTGGCTATGGTGGAGGCTTCAGCAGCAGCAGTTTTGGTGGTGGACTTGGGAGTGCATTTGGTGGTGGGTTTGGTAGTGGTTTTGCTGGTGGTCTTGGAGGTGGCCTTGGCGGTGGTTTTGGTGATGGGCTCCTGGTGGGCAGTGAAAAAGTGACCATGCAGAACCTCAACGACCGCCTGGCCTCCTACCTGGACAAGGTGCGCGCCCTGGAAGAGGCCAACAGTGACCTGGAGGTGAAGATCCGTGACTGGTACCAGAGGCAGCGGCCCACTGAGATCAAAGACTACAGCCCCTACTTCAGGACCATCGAGGACCTGAAGAGCAAGGTGGGTGACTCTGGTGGATGAGAGGCCAGAACCGCAGTGGCCTTTAGCAAAGACACTACTAGAGAGTCTAATACATAAGCAAGAAGACTAAAGACCTTTGGAGGTTAACTGTCAGTTATCCAGAGCAGTGGGTGAGGGTCTTTTTAGAACATCCATGCCTCAGCTGGATCTGGGATCTCTTCTCTTAATCCCCCTGAGGCTACTTTATACTGCATGCTCAGTTCCTTAACTCTGGGCACAGGATAGGGGTGATGGTAGACATCAGTGCACCCCAATATAACCTGAGCTATGTAGAGAAGTAAGTGATCAGTTGTCAGAAGCTGTAGGAGCTGACCTGCTAGCGAGGTGATCACCGGGCTTGGGGTGTCTCCTTTTGCTCCCCTCTGTCCTTCTCCCTTGAGTAGTATGGCCTCTGGGTGATCAGATGTCCTATCTTTTCACTTCCTCTCTAGATCATTGCGGCCACACAGGAGAATGCACAGTCCACTTTGCAGATTGACAATGCCAGGCTGGCAGCAGATGACTTCAGGACCAAGTGAGCAGCCAGCATGCTGGGCTGAGGGCAGAGGGCAGAGGGCAGAGGGCAGAGGGCAGAGGGCAGAGGGCAGAGGGCAGGGACAAAAGGGTAGGGCTGTCCACCTTCAGCTTTACCCTCTCTCCTCCCAGGTATGAGAGTGAGAGGTCCCTGCGGCAGTCCGTGGAGGCCGACATCAACAACCTGCGCCGGGTGCTGGACGACCTGACTATGTCCAGAGCCGACCTGGAGATGCAGATCGAGAACCTCAGGGAGGAGCTGGCCTACCTGAAGAAGAACCACGAGGAGGTGGAGCTGCTGCTGGGTTTGGGGATGGAAGGCTGGTGTGTTGAGTTTCCCAGCAGAGGTGACCATCCTCCTGTGATCTTTCCTAGGAGATGCTTGCCTTGAGGGGTCAGACTGGTGGGGATGTCAATGTGGAGATGGACGCCGCCCCCGGTGTGGACCTGAGCCGCATCCTGAACGAGATGAGGGACCAGTATGAGCAGATGGCGGAGAAGAACCGCAGAGATGTGGAGGCCTGGTTCCTGAGCAAAGTGAGGACCTGCTTCCTCCCGCGTGACTCCCAAGTGACTCCTGCCTAGGGAGGCTTTGGAGAGTCTCATACTGTTTCCTTTCTTCTTTCCCAGACCGAGGAGCTGAACAAAGAGGTGGCCTCTAACAGTCAGCTAATCCAGAGCAGCCGCAGCGAGGTGGCTGAGCTCCGCAGGGTGTTCCAGGGCCTGGAGATCGAGCTGCAGTCCCAGCTCAGCATGGTATGAAGAATCCAGCCCTAGTGCCCTCCATTGGTCCCCATCCCTCAGGAGTCACCGGAGAATGAGACTGGATACCATTCTATAATGGTATCCATTATAGAGATGGAGGAATTAAAGGCAGAATGTTGGGGAAACAGTTTTCCAATATGTCTCTTCTAAATACTGCTCCAGCTGGGGTCAAGAGCCACATACCTATCTAAATAACATGTCCAGGGGCAGCAGAGACAGAGGTGACCATCACCATTGATCTTCATTCCCCTT
The DNA here is from genome assembly GCF_947179515.1 of Apodemus sylvaticus. NCBI lineage: Eukaryota > Metazoa > Chordata > Mammalia > Rodentia > Muridae > Apodemus > Apodemus sylvaticus. The sequence goes on from NC_067481.1 coordinate 22,737,981, forward strand.
TTCTTCCCTCACAGAAAGCATCCTTGGAGAACAGCCTAGAAGAGACCAAAGGCAGATACTGCATGCAGCTGTCCCAGATCCAGGGTCTGATCGGCAGTGTGGAGGAGCAGCTGGCACAGCTGCGCTGCGAGATGGAGCAGCAGAGCCAGGAGTACAACATCCTACTGGATGTGAAGACAAGGCTGGAGCAGGAGATCGCCACCTACCGCCGTCTGCTGGATGGCGAGGATGTCCAGTGAGTTGGTCCTTTGTCCCTGCTCACATAGTACCTCTGCCTCTGCTGCTCCCTGCACATCTAATGCTCCTGTCTTTTCTCCCCCCATCCCAGCAGCTCCTCCTCACAGCACTCCTCGGGGCAGTCCTATTCTTCCCGAGAAGGTAAGGCTCCCGGGACCCACAGCTTGACTCAGGGCTAAGGGCTTCCGCCAAGAGTCCTGAGACTCCCTTTCTCTGCTTGGCAGCTTGCTTAGCTCCCAGAATTCACCTCACCTTTTTCTTTCTCTTTTACAGGCTTCTCCTCATCCTCCCGCCAGCCTCGGTCCATCCTCAAGGAGCAAGGTTCAAGCAGCTTCAGCCAGAGCCAAAGCCAGAGTTCCAGGAACTAATCTGCTTCGCCCAGAGTCTCCTGGCCCACACCAGCCTCTCATCCTGGTGTCTTGGGGCAGGACCCTATTTTCTTAACATGGTCCCCATCTGTCTCCCTTACCCTCATGGTGGTAGCCTAATAAAGCTTTCTGGTTGATGCAAACTTGTGTGATCTCCATGTTTAGCCGATGGGAGAGGAGTTGAAGGGATCTCCCAGGAGCTCCTCTTGCGTCCTCAGACTTAAAGAGGTACAGAGAACTGATTGCATTTCAGAAGAACCTGTAGAGGTTTCCAGAAGGTGAATGGGCAGACACAAAGAGGGAAGATATTCGTGTGTGTAGATGGCCACTGTGTGAGATCCTACAAAGGATCTTTAACTATCCTCTTCTAGGGACCCTGCAAGGCAGATGAAATTAGGACCATTTGGGGGTTAGAACTTCTAGGAATCAAGGGGTACATGCACTTTCATTTAAGACCCAGCATGTGGCACTTGAAGTTCCTCCCCAGGTTTATTGTGTGGCTACAGTCTGCCTATCTGTTATTACCACTCCATGTGTTCAGGTATTTCTCTTCTAAAGACTCCTAAGTTTGAGCTCTGAAGTGCGGAGTTGTGCTTGGGAATGGCTCTTCTTCACACACACACACACACACACACACACACACACACACACACACACACACACACATATTGGCATTGAAGAGAAGGAAGGTAGAGTCTTAGGATGGAGTCATGGTAATGGCCAGGATAAAAATCTCTCCTGGGCTATCTTTCCTTCTCACCTTATCCATCCTTCCTTTGAATGCTGATAAATACTTGGGAGCCATCTGCTACCCATGCCCTCTTCCCCATATCCTTCCATCCCCATGGCTAATACCATTTCTGGAGGCTTTCTTATCTTTGCCAGAAGTGGGGTACACCGTGTCTTTACGTCTCTCTCTCCCATTCCTGGTTTCAACCAGATGTTCTTTCTCACAAGAGCACAGACAATGTTAGGGAAATTTAGATGAGCACTCTCTACTCGTGGGGCTGTGATGGTTCCCCTTCCTTTTCCCATTTGGCCCTTATCTGTGCTACTCCCATGAGTCAACTCTTTCTGCCTAATTTCATGGTTCACACCTCTCAGGCTCTGTTCTTTTCCCCTGGATGCCTTCCAGAATTTAAAAGGAAAAAAGAGTTATGTACATATAGTAGCATAATGTGTATGTGTATTTGTGTATCAGTTTGAGTGTGTGTATGTGTTGTAGGAGTTAGCATGAGTGTGTGTGTATGTGTTGGTATGCATGTGTGTATGTGTATATACGCATATGTGTCAATATGAGTATGAGTATTTGTGTGTGTGTTGCTATGAATGTGTATATATCTGTGTGTGTGTCATATGTGCATGTGTGCATGTGTCAGTATGTGTATGTGTTGTCATGAGTGTGTGTGTATGTGTGTTGTGTGTGTATGATGTGCATATGTGTGTGTGTGAGTGTGTGTGTGTGTGTGTGTGTATGTGTGTGTTTGGTTGCATGTAGAAGAGCCATCTCTAAGCTGGCTCTTATTCTATTTCTACTTCCCACTTTCAACCTCAGATCTTTCTTTTTGCTTTGATTCCTTATTTCCAAATACTAGTCTTCTGCTTTTTTTTATTATTTAGTTTCATTTAAAAATAATTTAGCTTCCTGCTTTGTCTGAAGGATGATGATTTAGTTCTCTTATATGCATTGACCTTCATTACTTTCTGAATAGTCATAGTTTTTGCTTTATAAACATTAACATTATGGTAGCTATTTATTATTCATAGACAAAATATGTTTTATAATGTAGTAAATTTCCTTGAAATAGACATTCTCCCCCCCTGTTTGTTTTGATTCTCTATGTACATGTCATTCATCTGTTCCATGACTTTTTGGTGAATGTATGTATCTTCTTAATGTGTGATCCTGGCATTTCTATCAGTTTCATTTTGATGATATATATTTTGAGTCTTCTGTTCTCCTCCAGTCTGTGTTATGGTTGATGTCTGGGCTTGTCACCAGATGAAATCTCCATAAATAGTCATCCATTTTTCTGATCTCTGTCTCTGTCTCTCTGTCTCCCCCCTCCCTTCCCACCATTTTAGGGAATCACATTTTCCATCTATTTCCCAAGAATTCATATTGGTTAGCATTGTTGTTGCTGTCATTGAAGTTCTCATGTCTAAAAAGATCTTTTGTCTAAGTTCACTCCTGACAGATAGTTTGGCTAGGTATAGAATTTTAGGTTGAACTGTGTCTTTCCTCAGCATCCGAGGACCTTCACTGGCTCCTGATGTTTCTATTGAAAAGACTCATGCCGCTTTGGTTGTGGATCCTTTGCCTTATTCTATTCTCACTCTCTGTACTGGAAATTTTATTGTTTTTTATTCTCTAGTGGAATGGACTATCACATGTAGTTCCTTAATGCAGTTGTGTCTTTTCCTGTTGGCTGGGTGTGAGTGCACACTTCTAACAAGGGGATTCAGCTCTTGGATTCTGGAAAATTTCCTCATTTTTAGATCTTCCTTTCTCCACTGTCTTTGTCTGGAACTCTTTTTTTTTTCCATGCGTAGCCCATACTGTTTTTCATTTAGCTCGTCTTTTCTCCACTTTTTGAAAAAAAAACTTTGTCAACAAAATATGTTATTTAAAATTAAAAAACTCTGTCATGTTTTTAATATTCCATAGACCTGAATATTTTGTCAATAGCCAGTATGTATGTATTTTGCCAATGTATGTATATGTATTTGTTGTTGGCTTAATGTTTTGTTCTATTGTGTCTGTTAGTCGTAGCTTAGACAATTCTAATCCTTTTGTTTTCCCAGTTTTTTCTAAGTGCCTTGGTTTTTGTTGTTGTTGCTGCTTGTTTTAACTCGATCTTTCATACCAGAAATTCTTCTCAGATTCTTTCTGGTCCTTTATAGTCAATCACATTTTAGAGACAGGTACAAAGGAGCTGATTGGTATGTGTGTAGGTATATGTATGTACATCAGAGGGGTTTGTTTTCTGGAAAGTCTTACTATCAACTGATATGGTGGGGAATGAACTGTTTCCATGAAGTGCCCCAGATGTTGTACCTGGAGATAATTTCCCTTCAGATGGGTCTTCTTCAGAAAGGATGTCTCTAATTTCCTGTGTGGCATGTAAAGGCTAGCAGCTTTCTGGGAGATGTGTGGGATCAGCAGTATGGGAAAGGCCCAGTCTGTTATTTATGATTTTTTAAAATGTGTTATTTCCTTTCTTGGCTCTGGTTGTTCAGATCCACTAGAGAATATTTCTTTTAGATTCCAGGTTCTTTTGGTCCAGAGGGAGAGTGGTTGACAATTATTTGGCAAACAGAAGGAAAGAGAAACTATAGAGACTTCCTTACTTTTGTTTAAGGCCTTTAACCGACTCTCCTATTTCTCTAAGACAGGGGATCACCATGTAGTCTAGGCTGGCCTTGAACTTGTGATCCAACTGCCTTAGCCTCCTGGATTATAGGGTTATATATAGAGCATGCACCACGGTTGTAGGATTTTCCCTGTCTAATTACATTAGTGCAGAGGAGGTCTGTGATTGGACAGGGAAAGGGACGAGGAGCTAAGAGTTGCAGAGATGGAGAGGTCTGGGAGAGGAGAAGGAAGAAAATGGAGGTGGACTTGAACCAGTCACAGTTATGATATCATAAGGTTAGAATAATTGGGATAAGCTTTTATCATTATCAATTGGCTCTGAAATTATTGTATTGGCATCTTGCAGATTGTGATTTTATTGATACATAAATCTGATTGGTTAACCTTATCATAAACTTTAAAAGTTTTGATTCTAATTAGGTGTTGAGATGGCTGACCGTGGGGTGTGTGGGGCATTGCGTGGTAGTGAGAGGAACTCGGGAGCCCTGTGAGCCCTGTGGCTCAGCTGAGCCAGGGAGTTGGTGGGTTGAGAGAAGCAGGAGTGCAGAGAGTTAGTGGGTTCCTTTTGAATATTTCCTGCAGCACACCACTACAGCTGGCTCCCAGTCTTCTGTCTCCAGTTTACTCTTACCTAATTTTCACAGGTGTCTGGGGTTATGATGTGGGGTCCGCTTCATTCTTGTTCTGTTTGCGTGAGCCTCCGTTTCTCTTGTGTCTTTCAGATTCTGACACTTTGCCTCTTCTCACTCTTTGTTCCCATGGATTTTATCTGATTACCGCCATCCTAGTGATACTTAGAAGGCAACTAAATTATATATTTGGCTTGCCATTTTAATGTGAAATCCCTGCTTTACTTAGTAAAACTATATTCATCTTTCAAGGTTGCTGATCCTGGTTCATTATTTTACAATAAATAACCTTTGTTAATTGTTCAGCAAAGATCTCTCTTCCTCTTTATGGTCACCAAGCCTGTCCTTCAGATTATAGGGTGAACCTATGATTCACACTGAATCTTAAATCCCAATACCCCAAAGCAACTACTGCTAACAAGTTTCTTATTTTTACAAGTGTATGAAAACACTTTTGTATAGCATAATTACAGTTACAGTACACTGAATCCGTTTTGCACTCAGTTTTTCCCATGATGCTGTATATCTACTCTAAGAGCCCTGAGAATGCTAGGCAAGCAGTGTATGACACACCGATATCACCAGCGTCAACTTTTATGAATATTATGATATATTATAAATGTTGCTGTATTATTAAGTATCTATTTTTAATGTTCTTTTCACCATTCATGGCTGCTGTCACTAGAATAGAATACAACAGAATGAGCACAGCAGTGCACATCCTTCTACCTAACACTCTTCATGAGTAAATGTTTTTGGTTTATTCCCTTAGGCTTGTCCTCGGAGATGTAAATCAATAAAGGAACAGATAGAAATGTTTCAAGGTTCTTGGTCTGAATTGCCAAACTAATTTCAAGAGGCATGGTGCCATCAGGCAGTGGGAGGGTCCACTTCACAACACGCCAGTCAACTTTGAGCATTGCCTTCTGAGAGCTTTCTAAATGAAGTGATGCATCTTTTAGAGATGACATCATTCAGGGATCCTTGCACAGAGACACAGACTTGGGCTATTGAACAGCTCCTGGCATGGTGCACATGTTCGGGAGTGGTTCAGGATGGGATGTCAGAGCACAGGGTGTGGACTCCCTGGGTGCGGGAGCTGTTGGAAAGAGTGGTTGGTGCCACTATCTTCAAACAGTTTGCTCTGATCAGTGGACCCTTGGGAAGCTCACGAGAAAGGCTGCCCCTACATAGATAAGGAAGCTGAGGTCTGTATCAGCTAGTTTTGCTTTATTATAATAAGTCATGGGATACTATGAAACTTCATAAAGGTATGAGTTTAGAGGCTTAAAGTCCCATTGGCTCAGCCTCTGGTGATGACCTTCTTGTAGGTAGACTCCCAAAGTGACATAGGACAGCACTTGATAGGACACACAGGAGTGCCTGTGCTTGTGTATCTTGTCGCCTCTTTTTTTTTCTATAGCCACAAGGATTCAATAATGACCTTATTTTAACAGAGCCACTTTGCAAAGATGTCCCACCTCCAAAAACTGTCGTTGGGTTTAAGTGTCCACCCTCCAGATACCACTGAAATAACTGCAGGAGTTGAGCTCCTGCCTAAGTTCTTGGGGGCAGGGTGGAGAGGTGTCACTATTAGTATTCAAACCCCAGGACAATCAAGAGGGGCTGAGAAGAGAAGTATTCCTGGGCTTGGCAGTTGGTAAAACTCCTTGAAGATCAGGGGTGGCATTTTTCTTGCCAATTGCTAAATTTCGCAAACATAAAACAGTCGCCTTTTAAAAGAGAAGCCAAGGAGGCAGCTCAGTTGGTAGAGCGCTTGTCTGGCATTCTCAACGCTCTGGGTTCGGTTCTCTAATACCACACAAATCAGGATTCTAGAGGTGGAGGCAAGAGGGTTAGAAGTCCAAGATCCCTTTGGCTTTGTGATTTGAGGCCAGCCTGGAGTACACGAGACCTGTCTCAGCAAACAAACCACGCACAGACACAAATAGTACCCAGCAATAGTAAGACAGAAATGGTGCCTTGATTCTAGAAGCTTCTCTTAGACAAGGGACCTGTCTTTCTACCTGGAAATGCCTGTTGATCCAAGTCCTGAATCAGCCCTGGCTGCTTCTTGAGCTTCCTGGCCAGGATGAAGAGACTCACGGTGTGCCTTGTCACTTGTCCAGTTTGAATACGCCGCCCTCGGATTCCTTATGCCTGAGTTAGTGTCAAAGTTTGTGAAACACTGTTTCAGATAATTGCTAAGACAAAGGCTAGCGTAAGAGTTAATGATAGCCTGCAACTCTCCTGGGCTGATGCAAATCAATTAGTGGTTAGCGTGTGAGGTTTACTTTCTTTGGGCTTTTTGTTTCCAAGAGCTATAAAAAGTTCAGCATTTCTTCCCAGTGTCTGAGAGAAGCACTTTCTTATGCTAGACTGCCCACTACTGTGGTTTAAGCTTCTGACGCTCTCTAAAGACAAACATAGACGAAGCAGACAAAGCTTGGTGTTTGTTAGTCAACCAGCTACCTTAGACTTTATCTAGCAAGTAAGGGCGAGCTCCGTGGGACAGGGGTGGGGCTAAGCTGTGGGTGGGGCTAAGTCGTGGGTGGGACCAAGCCCTGTGGCTTCGGTTTAGAAGTCTGCTTTCTTAGGCTGTCATGGAACCTTCTCAGAGGAGTTTCTGACCGGGAGGCCATTGTATGGGCACAGGGTAGCCTCCATGGGGAGAAGATGATGCTGTAGCAGACAAGTCCTGGCAGGGGAGGTAGCAGGGATTTGGGGGAGATAGAGTTCTTGACCTGGCATCTTCCTCTACTGTGTTATTTGGGTTGCTATGGAGACAGACGTAGGTATATCTCTGCTTCCAATAGTTGAATGTTTCTGATGGGGAGCTTGTGCAGATGAAGGGGTGACAGGCAAAGATACCAGCACTTCTAGAGACTTCCTTTCTGATTTGACCTCTTGTTGACACCTCTGGCCACAAGGGTCCTTCTTCTTCCTCCTGCTATTAAATTGTTACACATAAAGTGGATGCCTCTTTCCTCTCCTTCATTTCTCTCTGACAAAACAGAAAATATTAAAAAAAAAACAAACACTTTTCTATCTCTTGATGCCCAGAGTTTTAAATTCCCTTAGGTTATTTTCTAGCTGCATTAAACATGATAGGTGTGGAAGATGATTTTTCAAATTGTAAAAGTGCTTCCTTTAATGTTAAATTAATAGAAAAAGGGGGGCTGGAGAGATGGCTCAGCAGTTAAGAGAACTGGTTGCTAGTCTAGAAGCTCTGAGTTCAATCCCCAGCAAACACATGGTGGCTCACAACCATCTGTAATGGAATCTGACTCCCTCTTCTGGTGTGTCTGAAGACAGCTACAGTGTACTCACATACATTAAATAAATAAATATTAAAAAATTAATAGAAAAAATCAGTACCAAAGGATTTATGAGCCAGGAGCTGTGGCACACCCATCGCCCCAGCTATTCAGGAGGCTGAGGCAGAGGATCACTTGAGGTCCAAGTTGTTTGCTTGGTTCATTGAGTTGGTTTGATGTTTTTGCTTTATTTTTGTTTAGAGGTGTTGGCCCAAACTGGCCTTAAATTCAAGATTCTCCTACTTCTGCCTCTCAAATGCTGGAATTACATGCCCATCTTTGCAGCCTTTTAAAATTAGGAAGTTTATGTGGTATTCAATAAATAAATTGCCCTTTTCTATCTTTAGTGTTTTGGGGGACAGGGGGTCCTGTAGTCGAGTCTAGCCTTAGACTCTGTTCAGCTGAGGCTGGCCTTGAACTCCCGAAACTCCTGCATCTACCTCTTAAGTTTTGAGATTAGAGATGTGTATCATCCTGCCCCACTAGCTAATTCTTTAGGTTTCAAAAATTTTTTATTTAATTTCTTTCTCTTTTTTCTTTTTTTAATAAAAGAACTATTCATTTTATTTATATGAGTACACTGTCACTCTCTTCAGACACACTAGACGAGGACATCGGATCCCATTACAGATAGTTGTGAGCCACTATGTGGTTGCTGGGAATTGAACTCAGGACCTCTGGAAGAGCAGTCAGTGCCCTTAACCACTGAGCCATCACTCCAGCCCTGTTTTCTTTTTTATGGTGTGTGTGTGTGTGTGTGTATTAATGAGGCTTATTAGCTAGTTTTGTCTACACAGTGAAACTCTGTTTCCAAAACCCAATCAAACACTGAGTGTGGTACTTGCTTAGCATGTATGAAGCTCTTGCTTCAATCCTTAGTACCTCAGAGCAAAAATAAAACAAAAATGCCAAAACCAAAGCAGTTATCCAACCAACCAAAACCCCAACTGAAACCAAAACCAAAAGCAGTTTGCCTGAGCTAATATTCTGGCTTCCCAATTTAAAATACTTGTTTTAAAATTTGTGTGTATGAATATGTCTGTATCTGAGTGTAAGTATGCACCAGGGGAGGACAGAAGAGAGTGTCGATTCCGTGGAACCTTAGTTAGAAGCGGTTGTCAGCAGATGAGCAGGAGCTGGGAACTGAGCTTGGTCCTCTGAAAGAGCAGCAAGGACTCAGCTGCCAAGCCATCGCTCTGGTCCCTGTCCTGTCAACAGAGCCGGTTTTAAATTTGTGTGGTGCTCAAATAATATGATTATACAACTTAAAAAAAACGATGATTTGGAAGAAAATAAGCCTGAAGCCCTAATGCAGACCTTGCAGAAGGTAGCGTGGAGCCGTAGGGGTGAGTGGGGCTATCTTGGGCTTGGCCCCTGAGTGTGAGTGTGGCAGATCCTGTACTGCTGTGAGTCTGTTTCTTACCTGTACATTTCCAGTACTAAAACCTAAAGCGTTCCATTTCAGACATCAATGAGAGGAGAGGCCATTGGTCCTGTGAAGGCTGGAGTCCCCAGAATAGGGAAATGGAAGTCAGGAAATTGTGTGTGTCGGGGGTGATGACGGGGGGGGGGGGGGGGGGGAAGAAGGGGGAGGGGGGAGGGGTGTGATTGGATAGGGGATTTTTGGAAGGGTAAAACACAGAAAGAGGCTACCATTTGAAATGTAAAGAAAGCAAATATCTAATAATAATAAAAGAAACCTAAAGGGTTAAGGTTAGGGATTCAAGGCTTACCCCTTTGCTCTCTATTTGACAGTTTCTCGGATGGCTCCGCCCATTGTTGCCTCATTTGAGTCTTGCAGCAAGGCCCCAGATAGGCATCTGTGTTCTGGCATTTAGTGCTGAGCTGGAGCAAGCACCTCTTCCCTGTTGGCAGGGTCAAGTCTCCTTGCCAACTGACATGAGCCTGATTCATCCCCATTTTACAGGTGGGGAAACTGAGGCTCAAAGAGGTGGGGGAACTTAGCCTAGAGTTCATGACTGGTCGATGAGATGACAGAAAAGACCTCAGGTGAATTCTCCTCTGGTCTCCTTTGGCTTAGGGTTGCAGAGAAGTTATGTTCTAGAAGCAGCCCTGTGAATCCAGATCAAGTCCACTACAGGCTGCTCCCCAGCAGGTGGTGTGCTGGGCTGGGTATAGATGGGGTAACAGTGGTAAATCAGGTACCGCCCTGGCCGTAGGGAAAGACTTCCTCACAGCGTCCCACAGATAAGGTGCTCTTTGTCTTGCTTCAGGAGCCTCCGGTGTGCGTGGGTGGGCAGTGCCCACGGTGGCTCAACTCTTTCTCCACAGCCTGGCCTTGGTGGGTGATCTCTCTCCCACTCCTCCTCTGGGCGAAGTGGTGGGGGCTGGGCACTGGAGCTTGCGAAGGCCTGAATCACCGCTACTGTTTGCCTCGTCTGTGCGGATGGCCACAGGAAGACTTGTTGACTTGGTTCTAGGTGGTGGGAATAAAAGCTCATCTGCCCGGGCTGGGTTCCAACCTCCTCCCACCCACCTTCTGCACAGCTCTGAGGGTGAGAAGGGGTGAGGATGGTGAGACACGGTTGCGGTGAAGCCTTTTGATGGTTTGGAGAGGAGGTCCTAAGAGAGCAAGAAGTTTTACCTCTAATCTAGCCCCAGGGGCAGCTGTTTCAGTTGGGTTGACTTTGTTCATCAAAAGGCTTGAATAGTCAGTTTTATATTTCCTTTCCCTACCACCTCCACCATCAACACCACCCATCTAACTCTACTGTTATCATCACCTTTATTATCTCTTTCGCCCACTATAATCGCTACCATTACCACCACAAACACCATGACCACCGCAAGCATCGCCATCCCCACCACCAGCATCTCCATCACCACTACCATCACCACCACCATCACCAGCACTATCATCAGCACCATCACCACCAGCACCAGCACCACCACCTCCAGTACCATCAGTATGCCCAGTACCACTATCTCTAGCTCTTTCAAGTGCATTTTCTTTATCGGCTAAGTAAAGATGTAAAGAAAGTCTCGGGCATCAAGACGTCACCCACTCTAGGATAGCTGAAGGACGGATGTACCGTGGCTGTGACAGCAGAGGTATCATCAGTGCAAGGACAGAGAAGGAAACTAATAGAAGACCTTGCAAAAAGGCAGGCTCATATCAAAGCATCAAGGAGGACCCCTCCCCTCCCCCCAGCTCCCCAGGGAATCCCTGGGGCAGTCAGGGCTTGGTGTATCTGGTGAAGGCCGGGTGACTTCTGCTTCCTCTTGCCTAGATTATCTTACCTTATCACTAAGGCCACCAACCCTTCTTCTTCCCATCCCCAGTACCTTCCCTTTATTTTACTTAGTGGCAGAGTTGTTTGGCTTGGGATGTACTCCCCTCGTAGTCTATATGTGACCTGAGACTCATGGCTCCTTGGCATGCTGGAGCTGGCTTATACTGACTCTTCAGAGTCAGGGTTAAATCTCCAGGAATTTTTTGACCTGATTGCTAAACATGATCAGTACTAACAATTATATCATGTAAGCATAAGTTAAGTAAAATATGCTAAAACAAAGATAGTAAATACTTTATAGTATTACTTCTAATTATTTTAGTAATATCTGTACTCCTGAGGTGGCTTATGACTATTTTATCTGTATAGTAGACATGCTATATAATGGTATGTTACTGTACATCTCTTCTCTGTGCATCAAATTAACACAGTTAAAAAAAAACAGTACAAATTGGGGTTTGAGTTATTGCTTTATTTTCTTGACTTAAGAATTGGCTGGAAAAGTGTAATCATGAAAATTATTATTATTATTTTTTGTTCTGTTTAGTTGTTTTTAAGTCAGGGTCTCAGGTAGCCCAGGCTGGCTTGGAACTCAGTATGTAGCTGAGGATAACCTTGAACTCCTGATCTTTTACCTCTCAAGTGTTAGGGGTATAGTCATGAACCAGCACACCCAGCTTACTGAAAACAGATCTTAGGCTGGGCGGTGGTGGTGGTGCATGCCTTTAATCCGAGCACTAGGGAGGCAGAGGCAGGAAGATTTCTGAATTCGAGGCCAGCCTGGTCTACAGAGTGAGTTCCAGGACAGCCAGGGCTACACAGAGAAACCCTGTCTCGAAAACAACAACAACAACAACAACAACAAAACAAAAAAAAAAAGAAGAAGAAAAGAAAACAGATCTTAGAAGAGAGTCATGCCAGTTGCCATTAAGTTGTGAGTAATAAAAACCTCAGAACAATTATTTTTCAGTGTTCAAAACAATTCTGATTGTGCATAAAAGTCACTTGGAGTAGTTTTTAATTTTTTATATGTGTGTGCGTGTTTGCCTGCATGTATATCTGTGTACCAGGTATGTGCATGGTGCTTGCAGAGACCAGGGAGGGCCCCAGTTTCCCTAGGACTGAAGTTACATCTGCCTGTGATCTGCCGTTTGGATTCTGGGAATCGAACCTGTGTCTTCCAGAAGATCAGTCACTGATCTCAATCTCTGAGCCATCTCTGCAGGCTCCTCACCCAGGTTCTTCATAAATGACACATTTCCACTGGCGTTCCAGTCAGAGCTGCATATGGTCATAAGTTGCGTGAATTTGGGAAGCTGTGATACATAAGTCAGGCAGAATAAAGTGACAGCATCCACCCACCTCTTCTATTAATACAATTTATATTAAATGTATGATCAAAGTATAGATTCCATTTTTTCCTGGGTAACTAGTTAAATATTTTCTGACATACAGCTGACTTTCTTAATATTTGAATATTAAGAAATATTTGAATAGATCTGGGCACCTTGGTTTGGGTTTCCCTGAAACTGACTTCAGTATCCAGCCTTGAACCCCAGCCTTTCTGATTGTGGAAACCCTGCTCTATCCGCAGTCCCAAGCAGCCTCCCTCGGTCCTGGCGGCAGATGGCTATAAGACATCGACTTGCTCTCAAACCCCTGACTGCTGAAAAACACTCCTTTACTTTTTTCCCCTTGAGGTAGAACCACTGGGGTGGCTTCTGTCACTCTGTCCCTGTGCTTCAGTCCTGGTGACTCAGGACTCCTGACACAGACATTCTGACCCTGGTGCTGACTCTCTAGCAACTCACCTTGTGGTGCCAGAGTTCCCACAGCCCCACCCCTGGCTGGGAATGGCCTCCCTGCCTCACCCTCTAGAGCGCTTCCTGCTCTCCGACCCTGAGTCAAGATTCTCTTTTCAAGAAGCCTTCTGTGTGCCTGGCAACTTCCCAATGCTGGCTTTCCCTTCAGCCTGCAGAACAGAGAAATCTTGTTCATTCTCCACCAGCAGTGTGCATCAGTGGCAGAGAATGGGGTTCCCTCATCAGAGCAGAGTAATTACAGTGAATTACTATGCTAAGCACTATGGGGCAAAGCCCTTTTGCATCTCTCTAAGGTACCCAGGTGAACTGTAGGAGGGCACAGGTCATGGGGTGGGGTTGGGATGGAATGGGGAAGGGAAGGATAAGATGGTGGAGAAGGAGTCTGGAAACCTGAACTGATAGGGCAAGCCCTCTTGGGAGAGGAGAGGTCTGAGCCAACACTATTCCTTACCTGGATAATGGCAAACATTCCTTGTGTTTTCCTTTCTGTCTGTCCCTTCAGGTATGCTCTATGGGGACACCATGGTGGCCTTTGTCAACAGTCCAGTTCTACCAATGTTTGAAGCCCAAGAGAGAGTCCCAGTGTTGTCAAGTTGGACACTGAGAGCCTCACTACCTTCTGGATCTCCAGTGTCTGCTTTCAGTTTTATCAGGCAGGGCAGCTCCGAGCTGAGAGTTGCAGCCAGGCTTAGGTAGTTTCCATCGGTTTCTTGTCTCTTTCGCTCTGCTCAGGTGCTTCCCTGATGTCATTCTTCACATCCTCTGTTGGTTTGCTATCCTGATGACCCTCAAGTATCAGCAAGGGCAGACTGCCCTTTCTCAGTACTTCCTTTATTGATCTGCTCACCTACAATCCTTCTATCTGCTGCCAGTTTGTCTGTCCATCTGTCCATGCACCCACCCATGCACCCACCTAAGCATCCACCCATGTGTATACCCACACATCTACTCATGTACCCACGTACAATCCACTCAAGAATCTACCCCACGCACTCATCCATGCATCCACCCATTCATCCATCCACCCACCCACCCATCCACCCATCCAACTACTCATGTATCCACCGTGCACCCAACCATGCATCCACCCATCCATCCATGCATCCACCCATTCGTCCACCCACACATCCATCCATGCATTCACTCATGCATTCATCCATGCTTTCACCACACATCCACCCATGCATCCTAATTTCATTCATTTACTCATTGTAGTGCTCCATGCCTCCCCCAAACCCCTGATCAAACCCAGAGCCTTACACATGTTGGGCAACCATTCTAATACTTAGCTCATCCCTTGGATTCCCCATATCACCCCTCCATTTTGCTTCATTCCTTTTATTCATCAATCTGCTCACCCTCCATCCATCCATCTATTTGTCCATTCATCTATCTACTCATCCATCCATTTATCCATGCATCCATCCATGTATCCATCCACCTATCCATCTATATATCCATCCATCCCTTTCTGCATCCATCTATACATCCATCCATTTGCCCACTTATTCACCATCCATTTTATCTACACTCCCCTTTCTTCTTTTCTTCCTTGACACCTCACCCTCCACCCTCTGTCCTTCGCCCTTTCCAAGCATCTGCTCAACGCTGCAGTGTCTGTAGAAATCACACTCTAAAGTTATGTGGAGCAGAGGCTTGATCCTCAGGAATGTGAGGGATTTGGGAAGGGAGAGAGGGCAAGTAAGGCAGATGCTGGGAGTGTAGGTGCTCAAGCATCGCAGTGGAGCATCATGGGTAGTGGGCTGGAGAATGAATGATGCATGTTCCCTGTGCTGGAAGCCAAGGTAGTTAGTGACCATATCTATTGCTGGGTCTTGGCCATCTGACCACCAATGTCCTTAACCTGGATATGATCTTGGGGTGCAGGCAGGCAGAACACCCTGTATATATTCTTGCCCTACCTGTCCCAGATCCTTGTTAAATATTTTTGGTTTTTTAAGTAGGATCATCTGTGTGTTTTGGACATGCCTCATTATCTCTCTGACCTTTATATTCCCATTCAAAAGCTTAAGAAGTTGGTCTAGACCAGTGGTTCTCAACTTGTGGGTCGTGACCCCTTGGGGGGTTGTGTATCAGATATCCTGCATATCAGATGTTCACATTACAGTTCATAACAGCAAAATTACAGTTATGAAGTAGCAACATAATAATTTTATGGTTGATGATCACCATGACATGAGAGAGACTGTATTAAAATGTTGCAGCTTTAGGAAGGTTGAGAACCAGTGCTCTAGACTCTAGAGCCTAGGTTGAGGTGTGTCTTTTGGGGACCTTCTTGTCAAGGGAACCTGCCCTTGTCAAATGAGGCTTGAATACAGATGGGCTAGCAGGGTTGGACCCTTGTTGCAGAAGTTGAGACGTTCCTCACCCCCTGATTGTCACCATAGTGTGGTGGCCATCTGTCCCATCCGCTTTGCAGCACAGCCAGGCTTCAGATGCTTATCTGCTGAGTCAGGCCAGGTTCTTAGAGAGACACATGACCAGGCTGGCCAGGTTGGTCTAGGAGAGCAGCAAATAGCTAATGGCAGAGCTCTCTGGGGAAAAGGGGACCCTAGGTTTTGGGGATTACACCAGGCTTCTGACTGGCTCCCTGCCTATATCCCTGCCTGCTGGCCTATTCAGGACCAAATGTTGCTCTCCTCTGGCTTCAGAGGCTGCCTAGGCTCGAGCTTCTTTGAAAATGACAACCCCCTCCCTCTCTCTGAATCTTGGCAGGGAGGGGCATGGTAGGGCTTAAGGTCCTAGAAGAGAAAAAAAGGTCCTTTTATTAGAAAACTAGAGAGGTCCAGCCTTGAAATTGGGGATCATATTTCCTACCTGTGGCTGGGGAGGAGCGGGCTGTTCATTTCTTTCCCACAGGGTGTAAGCCCCACCCCCAGACCCCCAAAAGACTCAGGAAAACAGGATGAGGGAAATGCTTGGGCCAGATACAGTGGCATGTCTATAATGGGGAAACTAAGGAGAAGCTGAGGCTGGAGGATCACTGTGACTTCAAAGCCAGCCTGGCTACATAGTTAGAAATTGTCACAAGGTAGTGAGCAAGCAGGCAAGCAATCACACACACACACACACACACACACACACACACACACACACCACACACACACACACACACACACCACACACACACCACACACACACACACACCCCACACCCCACACCACACACACACACACACACACACACACACACACACACACCACACACACCACACACACACACACACACACACACACCAGAAGAGAAACATGTAGTATTTGTCCAAAGGAAACAAGTCAGCAGGGGATTATTCTAGACTGGGCAGTAAGAGGGGTTCTGGGACACCCAGTTTAACTTGGGGTATAGAGGAGGGAGCCCAAAACTTCTTTCTCTGGCATGGCCCTCTGCTTCCTCCAGGCCTCTCCTGGGTGCTGTAGCTGGGAGGGAATCCAGAACAAATCACATTCTTGAGCCAAAAGGGTGGTAAGTGTGCTTTACCACCACTGATGGAGCTGCAAGGTAGAGAGTCAAAGAGAAAGGGGAAATCACACTCGAGAGTAGCCTCTCGGTCTCTATGGATATAACAGAGGATTCCAACCCAAGGTCTTAGCCCCTGTACACGGTCAAGCCAGCAGCAATCAGACACGGTGACATCTCTGTCCTCTCTGACCTAGAAAGCTGCTTGGAAAGATACAACATCATTTGTGTGGGTCCCTGGCAGGTGCACCTGTCTGGTCACGAGAAAGCAGGAAAACCGGAAGAGAGGTATTCTGTCAGACAGTCAATCAATCCTGTTCAAAGGTGTCAAGGTCACGGAAGACAGGGAAGGTGGAGGAACTGCCCTGGATCCGAGGACGTACCGAGTGAAGGATTGCAGCATGGGATCTACAGCCACGATTTGTGGCAGAGAAGGCGCGTGTTGGAAAGCCAGCAAAATCACAGGCATGTCTGTGGCTGATGAATGAGATGACATGTGTCAGTGTTAACTTACTGTCTTTGAAAACTGTACAGTGTTCATGTGATGTGTTTATGTTAAGGGAAGCTGGTTGAAGGGTACAATGTATTCTCTGAACTCTTTTCTTGAACTTTTAAAATTTATTGTTATCATCATCATCATCATCAACATCAAGAGACAGAGTCTTTTGTAGCCTGGGCTGGCCTCAAACTTACTGTGTTG
Source organism: Apodemus sylvaticus (assembly GCF_947179515.1). Lineage (NCBI taxonomy): Eukaryota > Metazoa > Chordata > Mammalia > Rodentia > Muridae > Apodemus > Apodemus sylvaticus. The sequence goes on from NC_067481.1 coordinate 22,755,162, forward strand.
CTGACAATGGTCTTGAGGATGATTCCCCTGCCTCCACCTTCCAATAACTAGAATTACAAGCATGTGCCACCAAACCTGACCAAATTTTTTCTTTTTGAAGAACTTCTGAGAATCTAAGATTGTTTTTAAAATAAAAAAATTAAAAATTGCCAGGCATGGTGGCAAAGGTTTGTGATGCCAGCAACTGAAAGGTAAGGAGTAGAGAGATAGAAATTACAAATTTGGGGCCAGCCTGGGTTACATAGGGAATTCTTGTTACCAAACCAAACCAAACCAAACCAAACCAAACCAAACAAAAACAACAATAAAAATCAAACCAAACCAAATGAAACAAGACAAAAACAAAAACAAAACAAACAAAATAAAAATAAAAAAACCTGAAAATAAAAAAACCAAACCAAACCAAATCCCAAGCCAAAATAAAACTAAAATGCACCCATGAGTTTGTGAGGAAGCTAAAGGCGGGGCGGGAAGCCTGGAGTCAGTACTGACCAGCCTGCATCTCTCCTCTGCTTTGCCCCTGAACCCCAACTTTTGGCACAGCTCAAAGTTGCTTTCTTCAGAGCCTTCTGACTGGCCCTCCCCGCCTCTTATCATTATTATTCCTGCCAAGATTTTTTTTGCCAAGTTTTCCCTCCCGCCTCCACTACTGGCTACCAGCACCCAGTGTGCTACACAGAGGAGAGGGTTTGCGTAGTCTCTTCCCAAAGTAGGGGTCTGCAGGGGTGGATAAGGTAAGGATGGAGACAAGTCACACTAGACTCTAGATCTGGGCACTAGATTCAATAAGTGCAACCGTTAGAGACAGAAAATGACGCACAGTAAAGCTGCAGTGCCAAGCAGTGGTGGCGCACGCCTTTAATCCCAGCACTTGGGAGGCAGAGGCAGGCAGGCGGATTTCTGAGTTCGAAGCCAGCCTGGTCTACAGAGTGAGTTCCAGGGCTACACAGAGAAACCCTGTCTCGGGGCTGCGGAGGGGTGAGGAGTGCGGGGTTGAGGGTGAGGTGGGGGGAGGGGAAGAAAGGCTGCAGCGAGACAAAGGAAGAGTTTGGAGTTTTGATGCCCCAAACCCAGGGCTCCAGGAGACAAGAGGCCAGGAAGGATCCTTCCCTAGAATCTTCAGATAGAGCACGGCCAGTCCATCTTCTCTGGAGGCATCCGGCTCCCAGAAATGTGGGGCATCATCAGTAGTAGGCTAGGACGGGCACCCCTGAGATGCAGGTGGACTGGGCTCAGTTTTCTCAGGCTCGATCCTCTCTGAGGCGGCGTTGAAGGTCTTCTCTTTTTTAGGTAAATGACTTCCAAAGGCAGGGCGGTCTCTTCCAGTATCTCTCCCACTAGCCTGTGGGCTTTCACACCAAGGCTGAGTCTCTCTCCAAAGTCCTGGCTCCTCCTCCTTGAGGATGCAACGCCTTAGCTCCACCCAGACCTCGGCACACAATGAGGCTGTGTAGGGGCTGCCTAGCCCAGTCCCTTCACCTGTTTGGGTTGGCATAGGTCTCCCCACCGCAGGGCGGTGTAGGAGACTCACTAACCACAGAGTGCTGGCTGCCCAGGCCCCTCCTTTCCTCCCTGTTCCTGGGCAGGTGGAAGGGAGAGGGAGATCTGGTGCTCACATAAAACGTGCTTACAGGAGGCAGGGGTACGCTGGGTGCTAGCAGACAGCGATGCCCGTTTGATGCCCCTTCCAACCCTTTGCAATGCCTTTGCTGCCCCAGAGACAACATGCCTTGAGAGTGAATACCCATCCTCCACCATGGGACCAGGAGTCTGCTGCTTTGTTCCCATTTCCCGGCTGGCTGGGCCTTTGGTAGCTCCTTGGCCATGGAGTCTGGGATGCTGGCCTTGGGGATTCAGTCTACTGGTAGGGAGAGCTGACAGAGGGCTCCCCTTTAGGCCGTGCGTGTTTATCTGACACTCATTTCCTACCATCTTTATGTTCCCCTTGGATAAGGTGGAGGAGCAACAGGGAGAGGAGGAGGAAAAGCGGGGTAAGGAGGAAGATCAGAGGAGAAGGAGGAGGAGCAGAGGGATGAGAGACTGGAGGAGTAGCGTAGGGAAAGAGGAGGAGGGGGAGAGGTAGGGTAGTGGAGGAGGGACACTGGAAAGAAGGATCCTTGGAGTCCCACTGACTGACAGGAAGCAGAACTTTTCTTGGTTCAGGGTGTTAGGTCACTAAAGAAGCTGGAGTTGGACTCTTCACCCTGCTCCTGTCTGTGGATCTCCCTGGAGGCTGATGATACCCCCACCTCTTACCTTATCTAATAGCAACACGATTTCTAACAGACGTCTGTCCCTCAACCCAAATCCCCTCTGCCTAGTGCTGGGGAAATTGCAGGGCTGGGACAGGGCTGGGGAGAATGTTCTCTGGAAGATTAGAAGTGTCTGTCAGGGGTGGGTGGAGCCGGGTGGGGCCCCAGGTTACTCATATTCTTGCTAGTCCTTAGAGAGGCAGATTTGGGGGAGCTCTCAGCCTCAAGAGTACGTCTTAGCATTGTCTTCTGAGCTCTTAAGCCCTATTGTGGGGAGAGTGTTGATTTCTGCTTTGGTAGCAGGCAGGGTCAGGTGGGGTTGGCTATCTAAGCTGCTATGTCCTTTCTGGAAGCAGTTGATACCAAGAACAGTCCAGGAGCCTCAGCGGGGGCTGTTGGGGCCTGTCTGGGAAGATAGGACGTGCCAGGCAGTCCCAGACACGACCACATTCCTCCTGACATGCCTGCAGGGGTCCATAGAGCTGAGGGGCTGGCAGAGGGTGTGTGGGGCAGGAAGTGGGTGTTCCGAAGCTTGATATACAAACCTCTGAGGCAGAATTAGCTGGGCTCTTGTTGCTGTCCCCTGGTCCTCAAGGACTCAGGAGTCAGAAATCCTCTTGTCCACTTTGGCTAGGCCCTTGGCTCAGTCCTGCCTTACGCCCAGGTGCCTGCATTCCTCCCCATACATGTCTTGGGTGAGTTCCATGGGAGATGAAGTGAGGGTGTCTGAGTCAGCCCTCTGCCTCCCATCTCAGCTGTCTTGGCATCCGAAGGGACACCTGGGGCTGGAAACAAACAAACAAACAAACAAACAAACAAGCAAACGAATGAATGAACAGACAAACAGATCTCTCTAGGCTTGTGCCAGGCATGTGATTCTTACTTGCTTTGAGGTCAACATAAGCTCCAACCCTCTGTCCAGACTCCATGCCACGCAGTTCACCCTCAGAGCTCTCTGCAGTAGAAACAATGGGTGGGTGCTCTTTGCTCCCACTTTTCAGAAGACCAAATTAGGGGTCTGAGAAGTACCTGACTCTGTGCTCTTTCTCAGTGTCTCTGGCTGTGTCTGAGACCTTTGCTGACCCTAATAGCTAATAAATGGCACAGATCTGTGTGTAGATGTGTGGTGGATATTAGCATCTGTACCCAGGGCTCCGTGGGTTGGGGGGAGCTGCGAGTCTGAGCCACCTGGCTGGCTGAGGCTGTGACAGATGGCCAGTCCTTAGCACGCAGTGCCGAGGGTGGCCACGCTGATGTACCTCCTGCTACGTGCCAGTCTCCTGCTCTGGTGGTCTTTATATACATTTAATAAAGGACTCCCCCACCCATTTAATGGAAACTAAAAGGTCAGCAGGTTTATGGTTTGGTAAGGCCTTACTCTGTCATCCTAGCTGAGCCCAGAGCCCAGAGTGTGGGTTCCTAAGGGCTGTGGCTCCCAGGGCCTCATGGGAAAGTGTAGCCTGCAGGCCCACCCCTCCCCTGATGAATCATGCCTGGCGGGACGAGAAAGCCCAAAACACTTCAAACAATGAGTTTCCAGTAAAATATGACAGACATGATGAGGCGGAGGAGAGGAGGGATCTGATCGGGAGTTGGCGCTGGCCTGGGAGTGATGAAAGCCTAGGGGAATGGAATCCGCCAGGCCCGCCCCCTCCTCACCACTATAAAGCACAATCATCCTTTCCTCACTCACCTGAGCAGCTCTCTCTTCTCTCTGCCGACTCACCCGCTCACTCACTCACCTCTCTCGAAGCCATGGCCACCTGCAGCCGCCAGTTCACCTCCTCCAGCTCCATGAAGGGCGCCTGTGGCATTGGCGGTGGCTCCAGCCGCATGTCCTCCGTCCTGGCTGGAGGATCCTGCCGGGCTCCCAGCGCCTATGGGGGCATGTCGGTTTCCTCCTCTCGCTTCTCCTCTGGGGGAGCCTGTGGGGTCGGAGGTGGCTATGGTGGAGGCTTCAGCAGCAGCAGTTTTGGTGGTGGACTTGGGAGTGCATTTGGTGGTGGGTTTGGTAGTGGTTTTGCTGGTGGTCTTGGAGGTGGCCTAGGTGGTGGTTTTGGTGATGGGCTCCTGGTGGGCAGTGAAAAAGTGACCATGCAGAACCTCAACGACCGCCTGGCCTCCTACCTGGACAAGGTGCGCGCCCTGGAAGAGGCCAACAGTGACCTGGAGGTGAAGATCCGTGATTGGTACCAGAGGCAGCGGCCCACTGAGATCAAAGACTACAGCCCCTACTTCAAGACCATCGAGGACCTGAAGAGCAAGGTGGGTCACATAGTCAGCAGGACTTGCCATTTCAGTTTCCTCCAAGGCTTCAGGTCATCACTAGACTCAGAAAGGATAGTCTCGAGTCCCAAACTTCTCTCTCTGAGCCCCTCCCTGAACATCTCCCAACAGGGCTGGTCAGTGAGAAGACACTGTTGCTTCCTGGTTTTCCTCCATGCTTTTCTGAGCTCCAGTCCTTAGTCCGCCTGAGACCAATGGTTCCTGCCCTTAGCATTTTGCAGAGGAGGAGGCTGAAGCATTGAGAGGCGCTGTGGCTTGCTAAAGATCAAGTGTGTGTGTGTGTGTGTGTGTGTGTGTGTGTGCAGAGCCGAGGCTACAGTGCAGGTGTCTCACCTGTTGTTCTAGGAGGCAGTTACCTCTCCAGCCGAAGGGAGGAGTGAGCCTGTAACGGACCCACGAAGCTAGACACCCAAACTGCTCATTAGCTTGTTAGTCTGGGCTGAGGCCGCCGCCGCCCATGAACTTTGGCACCAGATAGCCTCTCCCTATAGCCAGGCAGACAGAGAAATCCACACCCACAGCTAATCATGACCTGTGTATTTACTCCAAATCAGAGGGAGCCTGGTGGGGTTCTTCCAGAGCCCCTCTTCTTCCTTCCGTTGAGCCTGCTTGGCTCTGGTACCTTGCATAAGTTATGGAAATTAGACAAGTCCCTGGCAGGAACTCCAGTCTGGTTTAGGGATCCTTCTGTCCTTTTTTTTTTTTTCTTCTTTGGTTTCCTCTTTTCTAATCCCCTGGGCAAGTTAGGTTTTGTCTCTTGGGAAAGTACCACTTGAGGTCCATGCCCCAAGGCGTTAGAAAGGAATGCCTGTGTCTGCAGGGGGCTGATAAAACTGTTCAGTATGGAGAGGACGCTCCAGAAGATGAAGGCTGTGTAGGGAGCCTTAGGGGGACTTTAAAACCTCAAGACCCATCTTAGGTTTATAGGTGAGTGGTAGCAGTAAGATCTGAAGTCTGGGGCTTTCGAGCTTTGGGTCAGACCTTTGCATTTTTTCTGTTGAGCAGGAGTCGAAGACCAGGGTTGAAACTGACTGTGTGGGGTTGCCTCTCAGGCTGCTGTAGTACACAAAGGCTCAGGAGATGAGAAAAACAGGATTTAAGCAAGAAAAGAAGGCCGGTGCAGGCTGCAGTGACATCTGCCTACAGATATCTGTTTAACCGACCCATGCATGGGTTTTCTGTTCTACAGATCCTGGCGGCCACTGTGGACAATGCCAACGTCCTCCTGCAGATCGACAACGCCCGCCTGGCTGCGGATGACTTCCGTACCAAGTGAGTTTGCTGTGATGGTTCAGAGCCTCCAGCATATAGGGTGGGGTATCTTGGACCAGAGCTTTCTAACCAGGGTTGGTTTGTGCAGGGAGAACCCCCTGCGGTGCTTGTAAAAATGTAAGACTGTTGGGCTCCACCCTTGGAACTGGGTTCAGTTATTTGTAACCGGTTACCTAGGAGATTCTGATCCACAGCCAGGTGTGAAAGCCATCATATTAGGGAGAGGTGCTCCACATTTCCCCCACCTGTCCCTAAACTGCAGTAGGCTGTCATATTTGGAGGCCTTGAGCCTTATTGGCTGGCTGAAGCTGGAAGTGCCTCTTTCAGACACATGACTAAGGGTGGATTTCCTTATTCTCTGGACCCTAGGAATGTTCAGACTTAAACAACCAACAGGCACCGTCTCCCCACATCAGCCCCGGTGCCAGCTCTGGGAATCATGCGTAAGGGGAGAGAACAAAGCATCCAGTGTGACTGGGGTGGATAGCTCATTCCTTTTCTCCTGAATCATCCCAGGTTTGAGACGGAGCAGAGCCTGCGCATGAGCGTGGAGGCCGACATCAACGGCCTGCGGCGGGTGTTGGATGAGCTGACCCTGTCCAGAGCCGACCTGGAGATGCAGATTGAGTCCCTCAAGGAGGAGCTGGCCTACCTGAAGAAGAACCATGAGGAGGTGAGAGCTAAGAGGAAAAGCCAGCTTAAGAGGGTGGATGGAGAGAAGCAATGGACTAGCAGATGGTGTTTGAGTCGGAATCACCTCTTGCTGGAAAGCCCTGTCCGTCATGTGGCTCTTGACGATGGGACCTTTTTCTGTCTCTGCAGGAAATGGCTTCCATGAGAGGCCAGGTGGGTGGAGATGTCAACGTGGAGATGGACGCAGCACCCGGTGTGGACCTGAGCCGCATCTTGAACGAGATGCGTGATCAGTATGAGAAGATGGCAGAGAAGAACCGCAAGGATGCCGAGGAGTGGTTCTTCACCAAGGTGGGTGTCATTTGGAGAGGGAGGAATGCAGAATACCTGCCTTCCAGGGCTTTTTAGCATGAACTGTTCTCTCTTTTTCACAGACCGAGGAGCTGAACCGCGAGGTGGCCACCAACAGCGAGCTGGTGCAGAGCGGCAAGAGCGAGATCTCTGAGCTCCGGCGCACCATGCAGAACCTGGAGATCGAGCTGCAGTCCCAGCTCAGCATGGTAGGGATGCTGTTGCACATAAAGATTGGCTTTGGACTTACCGCAGGGGCATGGCCATGCTCAGTGATCCGTTGCCTTATTTCTTTCCTTCACAGAAAGCATCCCTGGAGAATAACCTGGAGGAGACCAAAGGGCGTTACTGCATGCAGCTGGCCCAGATCCAGGAGATGATCGGCAGTGTGGAGGAGCAGCTGGCTCAACTGCGCTGCGAGATGGAGCAGCAGAATCAGGAGTACAAGATCCTGCTGGATGTGAAGACAAGGCTGGAGCAGGAGATTGCCACCTACCGCCGTCTGCTGGAGGGCGAGGACGCCCAGTGAGTGCCTGGCCTACCCTTTAATTCATGCCCCGTCCCTTCACAAATGTCCCCCATATGTCTAATGGTCCTGCTGTTTTCTGTTTTTTTCCCAGCCTTTCATCTTCCCAATTCTCCTCTGGCTCGCAATCATCCAGAGATGGTAAGACTCTCCTCCACCTCAAACCTGGGCCTGGGAATACCTTCAGCTCTTTCAGCAGATCTATGACCTAGATTAGACCTTTCTTGGGGATTAAGCTAAGTGTTTTTAATCAGTATCCTCTATGAGTCCCTTCAGAAAAAAAAAAAAAAAACAAAACAAACAAAACAAAACACTTTCTAACTCTCCTCAGAGCTAGGACTGGTGACCTTAGTCTTGTTCCTCCAATGGGTGTTTGGGTAAATTCCATGGTGAAGAAAATCAGCACCACGGAGAGCACCCTACATCCTTCCCCTACTTGGAAGAGTTTGGGTTTAGTTGGACCTTCTAACGCCTTTGGGTCTAGCTGGACAGCACCAGCTGAGTGCTCCAGTTTGAAGACACAGACTGGACATGAGGCAGCAGGGAGTGAGTTGGCAAACGGGACAGAGGGCAGCAGGAGACAATTTCATCCTCGGCGTCTTGGCTTCTTTCTCCAATTTAGAACACCTCAGCTGTCTACCTCACTAATAACGCCTCTTCTCTCACCTTCTCCAGTGACCTCCACCAACCGCCAGATCCGCACCAAGGTCATGGATGTGCACGACGGCAAGGTGGTCTCCACCCACGAGCAGGTTCTGCGCACCAAGAACTAAGGCTGCTGTGTACCGCTCAGGCTTAGGAGGCTCCTGTGTGGACGCAGATACTGCTGGAAGAGCCCCTGTATTGTACCTACGCGCTTCACCCTTTACTTGACCCTTGTCCTTCCTGGCAGGAAATAAAGCTTCTTTTTCTGAGTTGCACAATCTCTGTCTCCCTGGTCATTGTCAGGAGTGGGGGTGGGAACAATGTGGGAAGTGTTGCTTTGGAGCACAGACAAGCACCTGGCTCTGGCCGCTGGGACTGGGAGAAAGGGCCCGGGGGCGGGCTTGGCTCAGGTCCCAGGTTGGCTTTCACCACCTCAGAAGATATAGGCAACTGTGTGTGCCAGGTCATCGGATCTCTTAGGACAGAGGCGTAGTTCCTCATTTATTTGCCTGTCTACACATTTACCAGATATGGAGCGTTTTCAGGTGCCAGGCAGTGTGTTAGGTGAAGGATTTTTTAAAATAAAAATTATTGTTATTTCTGTTGTTGTTGTTGTGTGTGCATGATATATGTGTGGGTGCATGTGTATGTGGACTCAGAGGACAACTTTGGAGAGTTGCTTCTCTTCCTCCACTGTGGGTTTGTGGTATTGAGTTCGGGTTATCAGGTCTGAGTAGCACCTCTACCTGCTGAGCCATCTCGCTGGCCTTAGGTTAGAGATTCCTAACGATTTTGTGATCCTTTAAGGAGACTCTGTATTGGAACTTAGACATTTTCTCTATATATCCCATTTCTAGATAAGTAGAAAACTTTGTGTGCAACATTATGGGGTTCCCTAGTCCCCTAATACTCTCTGAACCCCAAGTACTAACTCATGCTCTGCTGGAGGTCATAGCTCCCTGATCTGGACTGTCTAGAATGGAGTCTATTCTTTAAAGATTTATTTATTTATTTTATGCATGAGTACACTATCGCTCTCTTCAGACACACTAGTAGAGGGCATCTGCTCCCATTACAGATGGTTGTGAGCCACCATGTGGGTGCTGGGAATTGAACTCAGGACCTCTGGAAGAACAGTCAGTGCTCTTAACCCCATGTCTATTCTTAGTCAATTTAGAGCAGTGGTTTTCAACACTCCTAATGCTGGGACCCTTTAATACCGTTCTTCATGCTGTGGTGACCCCCAATCATAAAAAATATTTTCATTGCTACTTCATAACTGTACTTTTGACACCTTTATGAATTGTACTGTAAATACCTGTGCTTTCTGATGGTTTTAGGTGACCCCTGTGAAAGAGTCATTTGACCCTAAAGTGGTTGCAACCTCCACATTGAGAACCACTGATTTAGAGGGTGTTGATGACCCTCTCTAAGCCTCAGTTTCCTTATCTGTAGAATGGGGATGATAGGCCTGTCTTTTGGTCTTTTGGATGTTGACTGGAAGCGCAGTCTGTAAGCACATTGTCCAGCATAGTGCCTGGAGTATGCAGGCTCAAGGCAAGGTTGTGTTAGCCATGCTGGGTACCATTCACGACAAGGGCATTTATAGAGGCTCTAGAATAGGCTATCTGGTTTCTAACTTGGCCCTGCTCTGTATTAGTGACCTCGGAGATCTTAGCTCTCAGATTCTTCATTAGTACCATAAAGATGACGTAACCTGTGTCTTGTGGTTGATAAACAAATCTAATGAGTAAGTTACACCTTAAGAGCCAGGCTGACCTCTGAGCCTGGTGGGCCACACATGTAAGCCAGCACTAGGGAGGTGGATCCAGCAGGACTGTTGTGAGTTTAAGGCCAGAGTGGGCTCAGTAGTGAGGGCATTAGGAGCCTCTGCTTGGTGGAGGAGTGACTTCTGCTTTGCCTTGTGGTTGACACGGGAGTAGGGAGGGGCGGAGCTTTATCTGGGTGCATGGCAGAGATGCCAGAGGTGGGGAAGGCTCACTGCCCCCCATCCTTCCGGACTAGGAAAGAGTTGAGTAGCTCTGTATCAGTTCCAATAGCTTGTTCATTTGGCTGGGTGGTGGAAACTTCTAGGTAGAGTTGAATGTGGATGAATGAAGAAAGACAGTTTGAATGCAAGGGCTAAACCCTTGGATCTGAGACTCTTGTGTTTCAGCCCTGGGTTCCCATTTTCCCCAGGCTTGGAGAACTGGGACAGGATAGAGAACACACATTCTTCTTTTCTAAGGCGGAGGAGAAATACCTTCACTATACAGTGTTGGCGACTTGAACGATCTCATGGAACCAATGAGCCTAGCATCAAACTTGGTGTGTAGTGCTCTGCCTGTGGCCGCTCAAGATGAGTCATTAGTAGTGAACGAAGTGTTGCTAATGTCCCTTGTCCCTACCTACAGGACAGGAAAGTCATTGCTGTTCTATGACTTTGAAACTCTGGGATAATTATTTACTTGAGTCGTAGTATCCTACAAGGTTGAGGTGGGGTGAACATTATCTGAAGAAGTACATCCTGGAGCTAAAGGACTGGATCCTTATGGAGGAGAGATATCAGGGTACCCATCAGGGCGATGAGCTTCCTGTCAAATGTGACATAGGATATAGGGGGTGGGTCACACTTGAGGCAGTCATCTGGGTTGGACTGAGATTAAAACGCAGCTACACTCAGTAGTGGAGATAGAAGCCTAGAATGCTGCGGATTGCTTGTGGATCTCCCCGCATTACCCTACCTGGGACATTTGAATTTCTCCTCCCAAGGAACCGGCTTTGGAGGATTCTGAGCGCATGAGTTTCTTAGCACTAGTGTGGTGAGGGAGCACCCTTTGTCCTTGCTTGAATGGCTGCCACTGCGTTTGGAAGGAATACAGGGCAGACTTGCTGGAGGCCAATTGGCTATAAGCAAGCTCAGAATGGGGGCGGGGCAGGGGTGGGGCGTTAAGCAGTGGGCTTGGATTCCAGGGGCCTGAGGAACAAAGGGTTCACAGCAGTTCTGGGGTCTTGCGTGTACACCCTCCTCTCCTGATTTTCACCACCACATTCAGTGGGAAAGGTAGAGTCAACAACTGATTTCTACTAGCGAATGAGTTCTCTTATTCACAGGACTAAAACGCTGCCTTATCCTTGGAGACCTGGGCTCTACCCCAACCTCTGAAGCAGACCAGAAAAGTGACTCGATAGCACCGCCTGGTGGAAGCAAGAGAGGTTGCTTCTCAGAGTCCTGGGGCTAGCCAAAAGAGAGCTGTGGCTCCACCCCTTGAATGTAATTTGGGAGGAGCTACCTGCTCCACCTACTCTGAATTCAGAATGGAGCTGTGCTAGGTGGATGGAGATCATCTCTCCCGTGCTCTCTTCTTCTAAGGGACACCACTCTGCTCCAAGTCTTAGAGTTTGAACCTTGCTACATCCAGCCTTCAGGTTCCTTGAGGGAGGGACCATGTGTCCTCAACAGCATTCACTTTGACACAGGTTCCTGATCTTAAGGGGGGGGGGAAGTGCACTAGAAGGATATCCTAGTCATAAGCAAGATACTTGACACACAAGTCATCCAGATGGACCAAGAGGAAGGGCAGAAGCATGCCCACTGTCACCGAGACTCAGGATAACGCATTACGGTGTGCTGGGGGCTCAGCCCAGCAGTTATTCAGTAGCTGGTCTAAGCCTCACATGAAGTTGTACTTTAGTCATATTGATTGTCTGATTGGTGACCACTCTCCTGTTTCCACACAGGGCATTTGGTCTCTCTCAGGGGAGTGGTGTCCACTCTTCTTGCTTGTTCACTCTTGCTCATCCCTTACTCAGGCGTGGTGACTCTCAAGTGATCGCTCCTGATCCCTTAGACCACTCCCAGGCTTCCTTCTCTGCTCCCCATTTGGCCACCAATAACATTTATTTCACTTTCGGGTTTGCTAGAGGAGAGTCTGCTTTGTTCTACAGCTGCTCAAGGAGACAGGGCTTGTTTATCATTGGTGTGTGTGTGTTATATGTGTTCACATGTATGTGTACATGTGTGTGAAGACCCACTTGCACATGCACACACATGTGGGCCAGTGGTCAAGGTTGGGTTTCTTCCTCAATTTGCTCTCCACTTACTTTTAAAACATCTTTCAAGTCTCATCCATTTGGCTAGACAGGCTAGGAATCCTCCTGCCTCTGCTTCCCCAACAGTAGAAATATAGAAGTGTACCGCCAAACCTGGCTTTTCGCATGGGATCCGAATTCAGGTTCTTACGCTTGTGGGGCAGATGCTTTACCGACTGGGGCTTGCTCACCATTTTATCCTCAATCTCAGTACAATGTGTAGAACACAGTAGACACTCAAGGAAAGACACGCTCAAAAGTTACCAGGGGGAAGCTGGTTCCGGGATGAGGCAAAGCAATATTTCTTAAATAGATGGAGGACTCAGGTTTTAGGCTCCTGGCCCTTGGTCTGGTGGTATCTGGCTAGATAGGGTGGTGGCAGGTGACTATTCAGCAAGAAAGAGTCACCGTTGAAAGATCCACGTAGGCACCTCCAGCAATGCACCAACTCGCAGTGCCCGTGTGCCTAGGTGGCTCATGAAGGGGTGGGCCCGTGGGCCAGGAGAGGAGACTGTGAATCATGCTCGTGTTCCTGCAGCCAGCATCAGCCTCGTGATGACTCAGGACTTTCTGGCCCAGCTTGAGCTCAAGAAAATACAGTGGTGGGAAAAAGCGGGGGCCGGAAAGCTCAGGTGGTTGGATACAGGCAAGCAGGAGGCTTCTATAGTCAGAACCAGGCTGGCCTTGTCTTCTCTTAAGTTCCCATACAACTTAGTAGGGACCCCTACCCCTGACACCTCGCAGGTAGGACTCGTTCAGGCTTCCCCTCTCTGACACTCTGGTCCTAGAACCCCTTCTGTTCAGCTCCATCAGTGCTCTGAGGGCTGTGACTGTTCTTGGGCATCTGGTGTGGGAGCCCGGTTGACTAAAGGGATGGGCTAATAATCAGCAAGAGGGTAAAATCTGGGCCATCCAGATGGTTCAAGAGGAAGGGGGGAAAGCATACTTAGTGTCACTCACAATCAGGATAATGTCCCAAGATGTGCTAGACCTTTCATGGATGATAGAGACAGGATTTGTTTTTACAGGGACCTGAGGCAGGGCATTTATCTGAGCTACAGGAGATCTATTCCCCATTCATTGCCAGGAGGAGTGGGAAGACCTTGAACCCTGAGAGGGTAAAAGAATGATCCGTGCCACCCAGCCACTCGTATTCAATCCAGGGCAGTCAGTTTCCTCATTCACAGCACTGCCTTTCCCATGCCAGGCAGAGCTGAGAGAAAGGAGAAGATGGGACAAAACTGTAGCTCTGATTCACATCTGGCTCATGTTACCTAGTGTGGTTGGCTCCTCTTTGGGTTGGAAGTAGATCCAGATGTGGAGAGGGGAAGGAGAACAGGGAGGAGAAAGGATGGGATGGAAGGTGGAGGTGGAGAGAGGGGTAGATGGGGTGGGGGAGTAGGCAGTGGGAGGAGGGAGAATAGGAAGAATAGACAATGGGAGGACGGGGAGGGGAGAGGATGCACGTGAATGGACAGGTGGGCTTTCACAATGGGACGCCTCCATCTTGTGCTGTGTTTATGTTCCTGGCAATTCTGCATGCAAGGACTTTCTATGGGGAAACTGAGGTCAAAGGCACAAGGATAGGGAGTGTGAGACTGATGGTGGCCCAGGCTTGCCTCATCGGCAAGCTACTGTTGTCTCCACTGACCTGTCTCAGCGGCTCAGTGGGGAGGAATAGGAGCCACATGCCAAGCCAAGCCAGAAGCAGGGGAAAGGCCTGTGCCTGCTTTGAACTCAGTTAGGAGGGTTTGCTTAGGGATTTGTGGATTCAGGCAGAGGACAGTCCAGATAGGTGTAACCTTCAGGAAAAGCAAGCAGATGCCTGTTATCCTAGAACTTTGAAGTCTGAAGCAGGAGAATCGTGAACTAAAGGTCAGCTACAAGAGTTAGACCCTACAACAAAACAAAATCAAAGCAAGCCAAGCTAACCTAAGTCAAGCCAAATTAAATCTAAAAGAATGCTTTCATTCGTTAAAAACAGGGTCCCAGAATCTCGCTCAAGCTGCCTTCCCAACTTGGCCTAACCCATCCTCCACCTAGCTCAAGCCCTGGGACTTGGGGTTTCCATCCTAACGGAGACTGGTGATGTCAGTGGAGAAAGCTGGGAGAAAGGACGTCAGATTGGGTCTGGGCCTCAGATCACACTGAGACCAGGTCCTGGGTGTTTTTCGTAGAGACAGGCAGGAATGTAGATAGAGATTTAGAACCATCGAGAAGCAAGGAGAATGATCAGACTCTCCTTGAGCCTTGGCCTGAGGGTGTTCTGTGTGTTAGGCTTGCAAAACTGCTGTTAACATTCAGTTCTACCTACTTAATTGTCTTTTTTAATTCACATGTGCTGCACCACCCATTTAAATATTCACTTTACTCATCTCGGTAAACTAGCTCACCTTTCATCCCAACAGGCATATTTGTAGAGGGAATCCTACATTACTACAGAAAAGAGAGGAAAGGGACAATCACTTGTCACTCACAGAAGCCAATGAGGCAGACATGTCTAAATAGATGTTGTTGCTTCCTGTAGGATCTGAGTTCAAGGTGGGCTGATTTTGTTGGCTAGGATGATTGACAGGTGTGGAGGCTGCTAAGGAATGGTTGGGATGATTGACAGCTATGGAGGCTACTAAGGAGACTGAGATTTCTTTCCTTAAGAGTCAGGAAACTGAAAAAAATAGAAAAGGAAATGCTTTTCTTTCTATGCAATTAGTATTTTTGTTGATGTTTTGAGAGGATCTCCCTATGTATCCCAGGCTCGTCTCCAACTTGTAATTCCACTGCTGTAGCTCCTGTGCTGCTCCAGCGCTGTTCCTGAACATACTCTCCACACATCTGCCATACACTACTCTTTATAACACCTACTACCCAGAGACCCTCTTCCCGACCCTTGCTAGGAAGGGACTTCAACCCCTCAGCCACGCCTCCAACACTTCAGGCCCTTCTCCACCCTCGACCCTGGTGGCCTCGCTTCCTATCTTCAACTGTTTTCTTCCAGCCTCTACCACCAGCTGCACCACCCCCACTGCAGAGAGGACTCCTCCCTGCCCCATCCTCAACAGGGGCTCCTCTAAGCCTGTACCTGTTTATCTTGTACATGCCCCAGGGCCCAGACCCCATTTCAGACAGATGCCCAGGGCTGGAAGAGACTATGTTCAGGAACAGAGCAATACAGGAGCTACTGTTTTACGGGGATCTTACTTCGACTAGGCATGGGGTCTGGGGCCCTAAGATGTAGGATAAGGTCAAAACTGGACAAAGGACAAGTGGGAATTTGGAAGGGGAGCACCCAGGAAGAGGAGGAGCACGGGTTTGCCAATGGTGAGTAGGATAGAGAAGATATGAAGGGACATTTCATTGGGAGGGGACTGCAGGAGCATGAGGGTTGTTTAGGGAACATTACGTCTATCTATCTATCTATCTATCTATCTATCTATCTATCTATCTATCATCTATCTCACATGTATCACAGATATATGGTATGCATCACACATATATATCATATATCACACACATATACCATATATACATATACACACATATTTTATATATATATATATATTTGGAGAACATATACATATATATATAATAATTATATATATATTGGTTTGGAGAACATATACATATATATATAATAATTATATATATATATATATATATATATATATATGGTTTGGAGAACAGGAAGTAACAGGACAAGGATGCAAAGGACTCATGGCTCTCGTCTTAAAAGAACAGAGAAGTCAGAGGACAGACATAATTAGACGTGTCATCTCAGGGACAGTTCAAGAAGTCAATGGGTATAAAGACCCTGCACAAACCTGGAGACCTGGGTCCTCAGATCCTCAGGTCCTCGATCCTCAGAACTAGAGTGAATGTGAAAGAAGAAAAGCTTTGCTGTAAAGTCACCTCCTGTCTTTACTCGTGTGCTGTGGCAGGTGGGGCCCGTTGCAAACACACTAATATTAATTAATTAAAATTAAAAACAAGGTTAAGGGGCATGGGAAGGATGAGGAGGGTTATTAGAAGCTGACATCCCAGAGCCAAGGGAGGGCAGTGGAGTTGGGGGACTTAAGCAGTTGAATGATCAGAAACATTCTAGTCTTTCTTGAGCCTTTCTTGTGCCTTCTTTCCTGGGATGGGCAAACTGGTTTTTGTTTGTTTGTTTGTTGTTGTTGTTTTTGAGAACAGAGGCACAGCATGGGAAAGCAAGTCCTCACACAGCCAGAGAATGTTGAGTCTGGATTGTACCCGGGTAGTCTGGCAGCAGAGCCCGCAGCCTCCTTTCCACCCTCTTTTGGCATTGGGGCCAGAATAAGTGTGGAGCTGTAGCAGGAGCAAGGATGTCACATCATGGTACCTTGCCACCTCCAGGGCTGAACATAGAACAGGCACTCGACCAAGGGAAATTCTGGGATACTTCAGGACTCTGCAAAAGAATCAGGAAAGAGGTTGAGGGGATGGCTCAGTGTTTATGGTGTTTGCAATGAAAGGACAAGGACTTGAGTTTGATCCCCAGAACCTATGTATGAAGCTGGGCAGAGTGGTGTAATCACACACAGTGCACTCATCCCAGTGCTGGGAAGGCAGAGGCAGGAGGATCCCTGTGGCTTGTTGGCCAGGACTTGATGTAACATTGATGTGAGCTCCAAGATTAGTGAGAGACCCTGCCTCCAGTGAAGAGTGACAAGGAAGTACACACACGTATATGACACATACACATGCATATACACATATAAACATATATGCACACATATACACCACATACATATATACACATGCACACACACATACATGCATACACATGCATACATATGCACACACATAAGCACACACATACACACACACACATACACATACATGCACACACATACACACACACACTCATGCACACACATACACAGGCACGTACAGACGAATGCATGCACTCATACACAATGGGTCAGACAGGCCCATCATGGTCCTGCTATAGGCATCCAGCAGTAGCAGGGCTGTATTTATTGAGCTTGCTTTCTTCCCAGGGTCCTCCGTGTGAATGCTACATGCTGCCCCGGGACCCTGAAGGATGCATAGCTGTGCATCTGTCTTCATCTTTTGGCCACAGCTCTGTCTCAGCAAACTGACTGTCCTGAGAACTCAGCCCTGTCTCTCCTGTCAGCCTAAAGGATGTGACAACTAGGTTTCCCATCTGATGGGGGCATCACCAGGGCAGCTTCTGGCTTTCTGTTTATCCTGGCATCTCCCTGTGGGCAGTGGCTGCACTTTTCCTGGCCTACACAGTAACTTCTGTTCCAGGCTCCCATCTCAGCCTGCAGTGACCACCAGGTCACATCAGTGATCACCAGGTGCAGGGTGAGTTTATAGAGTGACAACCAACCACGAGGGAGTTTTGAACTTTGATACTGAGAGGGCTGAGTCTCAGGCCTGTTGTCAAGGTCAGCCAGACACCAGACTGTAGGATATAGGTCAGCCCCTCAGCAGCAGGGCTGATTTATGGTGCCCTTGACAGCCTAATATCTTCAAATTACCTCACACAATGGAGAGAGGCTGGGCTGCTGACGGGCAGGAGCCTGGGGCTTCTCTGCTGCTCCCGTATCCTAGACCTTCTGAGTCTATGGGGGGAAGCTGGCATTGGAGTGAGGACACACCCAGGCGTGCCACCTTCAGCAGGGGGTATAAGTAGGCAGCTCCAGGGATGCCTCAGTACCCAGCAACCCTGAGACCGCTTCCTGCCTACAGACTCCGGCAGGCAGCACCATGAGTTTCAGACAGATCTCCTCATCTTTCAGGAGCAGCAGCAGCGGCTGTGGAGGAGGAGGAGGCAGAGGGGGCAGCGGAGGCAGCATGCGCTCTTCTTTCAGTCGCTCCTCCAGGGCTGGTGGAGGAGGAGGCCGCTTTAGCTCTTCCAGTGGCTTTGGTGGGGGTGGCTTTTCGGCCTGTGGCAGTGGTGGCGGTGGCAGTTTTGGTTCTAGCTATGGTGGAGGGTATAGAGGAGGTTTTAGTGCAGGTAGTTCCAGTGGTATGTTTGGTGGAGGTTCTGGAGGTGGCTTTGGTGGAGGTTCTGGAGGTGGCTTTGGTGGTGGCTCTGGAGGTGGCTTTGGTGGAGGTTCTGGAGGTGGCTTTGGTGGTGGCTCTGGAGGTGGCTTTGGTGGTGGCTCTGGAGGTGGCTTTGGTGGTGGCTCTGGAGTTGGTGAAGACAGTATCCTGAATACCAATGAGAAAGTCGTCATGCAGAACCTCAATTCCCGTCTGGCCTCTTACATGGATAAAGTACAGGAACTGGAGGAGGACAATGCCACCCTGGAGAGGCAGATCCAGGAATGGTATTCAAAGAAGGGGCCCAGAATCTTCCAGAAGGACTATTCCCATTACTATGGTACTATCGAAGACCTGAAGGACAGGGTATGTATGGGAGTCAAATCTCTGTCTCTCTATCTCTGTCTCTCCCCCTTCCTCCCTCCATCCCTCCATCTCTCTCTTCCTGATTCCCTCTCCCCTTCTCAACCTCTCTCACAGAAAGGTGAGATTCTAGAGTCCAAGCAAAGACACACCAGAGAATCATCTTTTAGAAACTACACTTTCATTAGAAGCAAACTTGCATTTGGTTTCTAAGGTCTTAGGGGTTTGGATTTGAACTCTGATATTTCATTTTGAGTTTGGGCATAGCAGGAAGGAAGCCTGGATCAACACTAGCAAGGCTAGGACCTAACTGGAGCTTTCTTTTGACCTGGTTTCAAGTCAGTCTTATTCTTCCTGTCCCATTTCTCTTGGGCTGGTCGCTTAATCTTCTCAGATATTTAGAATGCAGAAATGCAGGGTGGTTGATCAAGTGATAGAGAGACTCTCTGGTTGTGAGGATGATGCCCATCCAGCCATCCAGCATCCAGCATCCATCCATCCACCCATCCATCCATCCATCCATCCACCTGCAATTCTCTTGTTTATCAGCTAACGTAAGTGGGTGGCTACCTTCTGTGTTGCACTAAGCAATCATAGTGATATCCCACACTCAGCTTCCACTGTTAAGGAGTCCACAGTTGGGTTCCATATTGTTCTCACTCATACCTTCTGCTTTTACACCTTTGTATTTCTGAAGGTGCTGTTTCTCCAATCCACTTACTCATATGCAATCTTAGCTACCGTACAGAACCTAGTTCAGTTGTCATCATCTCCTTCCCAAGGTCTTTCCTGGTTTCCCAGGATAGCCAAAGCCATCTTTCCTTTTCATGACTTTCTTGAAATGATTTGGACGTTGAGGTGGGTTCCTTGGGATTTGTCTTAGACCCTACACTGCCTTTGCAGCAGATGTTCAAATATTTGCCGAATGAGTGAAGACTACACTGGGCACATCTGCTGAAGGCTGTGTGGGTGCCATGCAGCATACAAGCTGATAGAAAACTCCTCTTGCTTCCTGATCACCTTGGATGGGATTATCCCCTCTGCTGGCTACATCTGGTCTCTTCCTCTCTCTGAAGTTGGTCATGTCAAGGGAGCATGGCCTATTTATGCAAACTGTCTTTCAGATTGTGGATCTTACAGTGAGGAACAACAAAACACTGGTAGACTTGGACAATACTCGCATGACAATGGATGACTTCAGGGTTAAGTGAGTCCTTTTCCCTTCCTTTCCCCTAGACTGTTGTCATCCCTTCCCCGACCCAATTTTCAGAGCTCTTGAGGTCGCAGTAGGATCTGGTGCCTTCTTCATCACTTTGTACCATGGCTTGCATACAGGCTTGAGATGGAGCAGAGCCTGTGCCAAGGGGTGGAAGCTGATATTAATGGCCTGCAGAAGGTATTGGATGGTTTGAATATGGAGAAATCTGACCTGGAGATACAGCTTGATAATCTGGAGGATGAGATAAAGTCTCTTAAGAAGAACCACAAGGAGGTAGGCTGTTGTTATTGTGGCTTGGTGGGTACAGGGAGGAATAGAAGGACAGAGATCGTAGGGGGTGCTGTGGAGCATGAACTGAGAGAGCCTTCTTCACTCTTGAAGGGGATACTCCCAGCTCCTCATAGGTGGCCTGTAATGGCAGCTGTGCTTTGATTTCATAGCCATGTTTCTCTTTTGCATTCTAAGTGGACTTGTTGGGAGAGGGTTGAAAGATGGCAAGAAGGGTCCCACTTCCAATCTCATGTTCTCTTCCTCCTTGCAGGAGATGAGCCAGCTGACGGGTCAGAATGATGGAGATGTTAGTGTGGAGATAAATGTTGCTCCTAGCACAGATCTCACCCAGGTCCTCAATGACATGCGTGAGGAATACGAACATATCATTTCTAAGAACCGCCAGGACATTGAACAACACTATGAGTCCAAGGTGAGCAAAGCAGGCCTCCTATTCAGTTTTCTAACCCACCTTTCAGGTGTCCTTCCACTCCCTACCCGCTTTGTCATCCTTCTGTCTCTTCATCTCTCAGCATAGCTCTATCTATCCTTTCATTCTCCAATGGCTGATGAGCATCCTTCTTCATTCACCACAGAGACACAACTGTGGAGTGGTACTAGTTTTAGGCGAAGAGCTAATGCCTCAGAAGTGAGCCAAATAAGATGGCCACCCTTGAGGGGGCTCATAGTTTATTAGTGTATGCTGTCCAGAAAGTGCGCAACTCACTATCATCTCATGTGATGTAGGACTCTAGTAGAGAC
This sequence comes from Apodemus sylvaticus, assembly GCF_947179515.1. Lineage (NCBI taxonomy): Eukaryota > Metazoa > Chordata > Mammalia > Rodentia > Muridae > Apodemus > Apodemus sylvaticus. The sequence goes on from NC_067481.1 coordinate 22,775,866, forward strand.
GTCCAGCATCTTCTTGCAGTACAATGAATTCCATGCCTGCTCCCTTCTTCCCTGGTCTCCAAAGCTTGGAACAGAGCATGATAGATAAAGGCATTGCTGTTCTGCATGTGAATAAGGAAATAAGACTAGAAAGGAGGTTGGAGACAGAGAATAAAGGACCTTGAAACCTTACTGAAAGGGAATATGGTGTATGGAGAACTGGTCAACCTGGTCAGTGGAATGCAGAATTCAATAGTATTTCTTTGGCTTGGTCTCAGCCTTGGTTTTAAAGGTGAAGAGCATGGTGAGTGAGGTGCAGACTTTCCACATATGTTCTTGACTGTGTCTGTCCCTAACTGAGTCTGTGGTTTGCAGATGACCCAGATTGAGCAGCAAGTGACAACTAGTGGCCAAGAGGTGGAGAGCAACATGAAGCAAGTGTCTGAGCTCCAGCACAACATCCAGGAGCTGAATGTTGAGCTGCAGACTCAGCTTACCACGGTTGGTAGTCCCGCCCCAGATTCGCTGCCAGGGCAGGGCAGAGAAAGAACCTTTAGGAGGGGCAAGGAGTAGAACATCTCTCCTGAAGTTTCCCTTTGCTTCCTAGAAATCAGCCTTGGAGAAGGCTTTGGAAGACACAAAGAACCGCTACTGTGGCCAGCTGCAGCAGATCCAGCAACAGATCAGTGAGGTGGAGGCCCAGCTTGCTGAGATCCGGGCAGAAACTGAGTGCCAGAACCAGGAATACGGCATCCTGCTCAGCATCAAGACAAGGCTGGAGAAAGAAATCGAGACTTACCGAAAGCTCCTTGAAGGCGGCCAGCAAGACTTGTAGGTCCTCAGGAGACTGTAGATTCTACAGTGTAGATCTCAGAGGAATCCCCTTAGGCCTCTGATATCAGCTCTAGCCTTCTTGAATAGAAGAAGCACCTAGAAAAGTTCTTGTATGCAAGGGTCTGATTGATTGAGGAACTCTTCCATATGGTTGTGTTTGGGGGGAACTCATGAGGCTTTTGAGCTTGGGAAAGGAGAATGGTAACACTGAAAGGGGATTTCTTCTGCTTCAGGGAGAGGAAGGCACCCTTCCCTCCCAGCTGGGATGTCTCTGTTCACACTCCAGTCTTGGTTCTGTCCAGGTTCATCCTTGTATCTGTATCTATGTGTTTTTCTTTATCCTCAGTGAATCTTCTGGAGCTGGACAAATTGGCTTTGGAAGCGGCAAAGGAAGACGAAGAGGAAGTGGTGGCAGCTCTGGAGGAGGAAGTGGGGGAAGCTACGGAGGAGGAAGTGGAGGGAGCTATGGAGGAGGAAGTGGAGGAAGCTATGGAGGAGGAAGTGGAGGCAGCCATGATGGAAAAAGTGGAGGCAGCCATGGAGGAGGAAGTAGGGGAAGCCATGGAGGAGGAAGTGGGGGCAGCTATGGAGGAGAAAGTGGGGGCAGCCACGGTGGAAAAGGTGGAGGTAGTTATGGAGGAGGAAGCAGCTCTGGGGGAGGAAGTGGGGGAAGCCATGGTGGAAAAAGTGGGGGTAGCCATGGAGGAGGAAGTGGGGGCAGCTATGGTGGAGGAAGTGGTTCTGGAGGAGGAAGTGGGGGCAGCTATGGTGGAGGAAGTGGCTCTGGAGGAGGAAGTGGGGGCAGCCACGGTGGCAAAAGTGGAGGTAGCTATGGAGGAGGAAGCAGTTCTGGGGGAGGAAGTGGGGGCAGCTATGGAGGAGGAAGTGGTTCTGGAGGAGGAAGTGGGGGTAGCTATGGTGGAGGAAACAGAAGGTCATCTCAGTCCCAGTCCTCAAAATCTGCTGACTGCGATGAAGATTCGCAAGGTAAGGGATTACCAAATCTGCAGTCTTGTGAACATGAGGCAGCTCTCCTCTTCTGTGTATCTTTGAATGTCTTGGCAGGACCGTGTGTTCTGAATGGAATGGATTTTTAGACAAGTCTTAGAATAGTATAGATCCACACTTGGTTTTAAATCGACCATTGGATGAAATTAGATCTGCACATGATCTGAGTCTCACTGATTAGAGGAGATGGGGTGAAAACTGAACTATCAGGTACATTTCTACTGTAGCCCATAGGTAGGTTTTACTTATGGACAATGAGGTTCAGAAGGAGTCAGTTGTTTCCTCATAATCATGTAAATTCCAAATGATGGACTCAGCCCTGAGGGGCTCCATGGCCAGTGTCTTCAGCCATCATTAGGATGGGAGGCCCAGATCAGTAACAACACAGGGAAAAGAGATGCAGGGGTCTTAGTCAGTGGTCTGTTAGTGCAAACAGTGCATGCCACAACTGTGGAAAGGAGGGTGTGTCTCGGGTGCCATCACCTGCCTCTAAGAAGGATTCATGCAGGGGAGGTGGTCTCTACACCGTGAAGTAATTTCTATTTACAAATTGAACTTAATGCTATAAAAATTAAATATCTGGGTTGGAGAGATGCTCAGCTGTTAAGGGCACTTGTTGCTTTTGTAGAGGACCTGGGTTCAATTCTTGGTGCCCATTGTGATTCACAACCACCCATAACTCTGGTTCCAGGGGATCCCATACCCTTTTCTGATGTCTGATAGCACCAGGCACATATACAGTGCGCATACATATAGGGAGGCAGAAAATACCCCTGTGAATAGATAAATAAAGCCGCTGTCTTCTAAGCTACGGTTTCATCTCTTAAAAAAAATTCAATATGAAGTTATAGTCAGTGTCTGGGTAACAACGCTGCAATGTGCAGCTCCAGGAATCCTTTTAGAATCAGGGAACTGTTCACTTACAAGGTATCTTATGTATTTTGAATGTCCAGTTGCTCTACAGGGGCATGGGTGTGAATCTAGGAATGAGGTTGGCTCTATCTTTGTCTGGGTAGCCAAAGAATTTACTGACAATGCTGTGGGGTGGTGAAGGGTCCGGTCCGTGAGCTCTCCAAACTCACGGTTGTTACAGGAGAGATGGGGAACTGGGTGGGGCCACAGGCTTCGTGATTACAGTGCTCTGATCTCAGGTTCCTCCAGCTCTATGAGATCCAGTTTCTTGTTCCCAATTTCTTCTTCAAGTCAGCCCAAAGTCTGTCTTCTTATTGCTCTCTCTTTTCTTGCCCGCCACAGAACACAAGATGCGATACTAGATCCCTGGTTAACTTTCTCCATGTGACCCCACCTGAGGCTGCCCCAGGAAGGCAGAAGCTACATGAAGCACCCTTGCTGCATCCTGACATCAAGACTAGCTGGCCACAGGCCGGGGTAACCGCCAGGAACTGGATGGAGTTGGCATTGTGCCTCTGGACATCGATCAGCTCTGTTCCTTGCTGGGGAGGCTTCAGGGCTGGGGAAAACTTTATTCTTTTTTGTGTCCTGGGGGTGGCCCCACTCCTTTCCATGTCCTGACTTCCTAATAAAGCTTTCCTATTGCACATTAAACTTGGATTTTGGCGTGTTTGTACCCTGAGATGGAGTGGCGTGATGTTTGATGTTGGTTGTGAACTTGACCGAGTTGCGACTGTCTGGGGGGATGGTGATGCTCATTTGGGCACGTCTGTGAGCATACCTCCAGAGATAATTTTTTTCTTTTTTTATTATTCGATATATTTTTTATTTACATTTCAAATGATTTCCCCTTTTCTAGCCCCCACTCCCCGAAAGTCCCGTAAGCCCCTTTCTCTCCCCCTGTCCTCCCATCCACCCCTTCCCACTTCCCCGTTCTGGTTTTGCCGAATACTGCTTCACTGAGTCTTTCCAGAACAAGGGGCCACTCCTCCTTTCTTCTTGTACCTCATTTGATGTGTGGATTATGTTTTGGGTATTCCAGTTTTCTAGGTTAATATCCACTTATTAGTGAGTGCATATCATGATTCACCTTTTGAGTCTGGGTTACCTCACTTAGTATGATGTTCTCTAGCTCCATCCATTTGCCTAAGAATTTCATGAATTCATTGTTTCTAATGGCTGAATAGTATTCCATTGTGTAGATATACCACATTTTTTGCATCCACTCTTCTGTTGAGGGATACCTGGGTTCTTTCCAGCATCTGGCAATTATAAATAGGGCTGCTATGAACATAGTAGAGCATGTATCCTTATTACATGGACCTCCAGAGATAATTAACTAAGGGGATGGACACTCA